>NC_135795.1:3402500-3713500 GCF_051106095.1 Pogona vitticeps | reverse complement strand
CTAGTTCAAGGAGACAAGGGTATTAAAGATCAAAAGGAAGATTCTTCCTTTAGAACTCTCTTTTCTTGTTGGATTGCAAAGTTTAAACTTGGCTAGGCACAGATGCATCCGTACACACGAGGCTTAACTTGCCTTTATCTGAAAAGAACCATTTCTTCTCTTTCATTAACTCACTAAACAAACAGGTAATGCCTGGAATTCTCCTCGGAGTTCACAAACTATCTCCTGTAGAACCACACAGCCAGAAAAATGAATCAAGAATCAAATGAGGAAGGATGGGTGGATAGAAAGGTCGATTTTAGAACAGAACAACAAGCAATGTCTTCATCTCCTCCTCCTCCTCCTTCCTCTTCTTTAAATTGATAGATGTCTTTTGTAATCTCAGGCATTTGGGAGTAAAGATATAATTAACGCTTGCATATTTTCTTGACCCCTATGAAAAAGGGTCTCTCAACATCCGTCCCAAAATAAACATGGAAAAGAGATTTTTCATTTCTGTACAGGAATGAAAAGACCAGTGATTTTTTTTGCTTTAATTTGGTTGTTTAATTATTTGTTTTTGCATAGAAAACACTTCCACAAAGTCAGTGATTGATTGATTGATTCATTCATTCATAGTATTTTTACCCTGCTCACTCTCCTTAGAAAGGACCTTGTGTGGCTTACATGATTAAAAGACAGTATGTAAAGCTAACAGTGCAAAACTTGGCTGTAAGATATGACAGATTTATGGAAGCATAACTCTACATGATACCAACTTCAATAGGATTTCAGCCATTGTGTCTTTAGAAATGGCAGCGTTACCCTGTAAGTTTTCTATTTAAGGAAATTTAATAGTTTAAAATTTAAGCAGCAGTCATTAAAAAAACTTTTTGGCCAATTTGTACAACTCATGCAAAATTTGTGAATTTCAGGGTTGTTTAAATTATTACAGATTAAATACTTTTATAGCAAAAGAAAGAGAAATAAGCAAATTATATAGAAATATAGCAAAATATTAAACAATATAGAACATACCAACCCCAGCCACAAAACAAAATATATACATATCACTTACATCAACTCAATGAACATAAATTAAGTAATGTACTCATCACCAGGACCAATAGAAACATATTTCCTTCACCAACCAATGATTATAATGCCCCACACCTCTTCCGAAAAGACATTATTTTAAGGAAGCAAAGCAGCTGTCATTTTTAATTTTGGGTCATTTGCAGAATTCATGCAAAATTTGTGAATTGCAAATTTTTGAGCAAATAAATAATATTTTGTAGGAAAATGGTCACTTTTTGCCCAGGGCATCCTCCTCATCACTGTGGGCACATGTGGAAGTACTTTGGCATCTTTGCCAGCAAGGAGGAGACATTGCAGCTCCTTATGCTGGCATGCAAGAACAGGAGAAACAAAGAAAAAGCTACTGGATGGGTGATAGTTCCCGGTCTGAAACACCAGGTGGAGAAATGTGAGGGGGTATGTGAGGGGGGGTTTCCCCCTTTTATATCAGAGCAGAAAGGGAGCTTGTCAAGAAAGATGCATGCTGTCATGCCAGGGGTGTGGCTGTAGCTGTCAACATCACCCATCCCACATGGGATTGCAAAAGGAGGTGTCTGGTTTCATGTCCCAAACCCTTTTCCAGTTGTTAGCCTGCAGCATTTCTCTTGGCGGTCCATGGACATATTTTAGATGTGCAAAGTAAGGTCTTCTTTAGTTCAAAGTTCTGAACATAGAGATGGCGAGGCCAGTTTGGAACATCTTGCAACTAGTACAAGCAACCTAGATAGCTATTAAGGACTAAGTAAACATGTAAAATATTGACAGAATCATGAAAAATTAATTTCTTCTAAACATTAAACATGGATTCTAATATTTAATGTGCATACATAAGAGAATTTCAGGCAAATGAGATCCAGCTAACCCTCCCTTGACTATCATCTGAAATATTTATTTGGGCCAAGTTATTAAAGAGTGGTTGATTGGGTTTAAGATTTAGGACCAGCTCATGAAAGTTACACAGTGCATTGGCAAGAGAGTAACATCCAGGTCAATTGCTGGTGGTGGAGAACCATGCTCACCTCGGGGTACAATTGGTCAACTAGTGTGCAATCAAAAGGAAGGTAGGAAGGAACTTTGTCTTTTTCCTCAAGGATTCTCCAACGCTCATAAAAATCAATCCATCCCTGCAGAGCTGGAAGGGACCCTATTGATCCTCAAGTCCTGCCCCTTTCAAGAAGGCACAGTGGGGAATCGAACTCCCAACCTTTGGCTTTGTAACCAGAAACCTAAACCCCCTAAGCTATCCAGCAGCCCCTGCCCCCAGTACCAGAAAGAGAAGGACATTTTAACCCAATGTGCTTTTCTACATCTCATGTGGAATGTCTCTGTGCAGGATAAGTGGTTCTCCTGTTACCTTGGCTAAAAGACTGTAGCAAGCCAAAGAGAGCACCCTTGACTGATCAGAATGACAGAAATAACCAATCTAATGCTACTAGACTTGTTTTGTTCAAGAAGGCAACAATTGTCCAAAAAAAGTGCAAATGTTCCAAATTTAGCAAATACATGCAAATGTCCTAAAAAAAGTTTCGGGAATGTGAAAAATGTCTGCAAAACCAGCACAACAAAATCAAAAACAAAGCCCTACCATCTTGTGGGGGAAGGGACGATATGAATGATGATGATTGCCATTACCGCCTTCATCATTTTTCATTTTCTGCAGGAGGATGAAGCAAATCATGATTCATTTCCTCCCAAGGGAGGCCAGGAGGTCTATGAGGAGGAGCCAGGCCATCTCTGTGTTGGCCACATTCTTGTGGAATGCTCTACTTGTGGAAGTGCACCAGGCCACTTCCCTCCTGGATGTTGAAGAAACACAGAAACACTCTACTTTTCAGGAAGGCACTAAAGATATCTTCCCTTCCTAATTGTCAGTCAATTCATTTTATTTTGACCTTTATATTCTCTACCCTGCATCCTGGGATTTTATGCCTGTTGTTCTTTATATACATCCTATTGCTATATTTTTATATTTGTGGACTGGGTGGGATTTGGCTGTTTATGTTTATCTTCTTGCTAGAAACTTTCCTGAGTAGAGGCAAGACCAATAGATGGCAGAGCTTAAGAATATAACCAATCAGTTAGTCAATCAATCAATAATAAATAAATTAAAAGCTGTTGCCTCTTTTCTTATAAAGGCCTTGACCCTGGTTCATATCATATATTAAGGAAAATGTGTATTTCCCTAAATGGTTTAGGTCTCTGGCTGCGGAGCCAGAGGTAGGTAAAGGTAAAGGTTCCCCTTGACATTTAGTCCAGTCATGTCCGACTCTAGGGGGCAGTGCTCATCCCCATTTCTGAGCCATAGAGCCAGCATTTTGTCCGTAGAAAAACCTCCTGGTCACGTGGCCAGCACGACTAGACACAGAATGCCATTACCTTCCCACTGAGGTGGTACCTATTTATCTACTTGTATTTGCATGCTTTTGAACTGCTAGGTTGGCAGGAGCTGGGACAAGCTATGGGAGCTCCCTTCATCGCGTGGATTCAATCTTACAATGGCTGGTCTTCTGACCTTGCAGCACAGAGGCTTCTGCGGTTTAACCTGCAGTGCCACCACGTCACTGTGCCTGCTTGACAGGGGCTGGACTGGATGATCCACAGGGTCTCTTCCAGCTCTGCAGTTCTAAGATGATTACTTCTGTCTGTGACAATATTTTATCTTCATTTTCTTGCATCTTTGCACCCTAGCCTCTAAATGAAGCCCATGTTTACCTTCTGATGAGAAGCCACACACCGATAGCAACCAAGTTCCCAACGTGATGTTGTTTTGCTTCTTAAAGCAGTTCTGCTCCTTAGCATGTGCTAAGTATTGTTGAGTTTCAGCTTCTGACCAATTTCCTTCTTTTCCTGAACTCTAAAGACTCCCCGGCCATACTTTCACGTATTGCAAATCTACCAGGGAAATCATTGGGGGGGGGGCTTTTTCCATTGCCCAGAGAGCGATACCCAACAAGAATGGACAGTGACTGATCGTGACACTGTGAAATTACTTCCACAATGGGTCAGGAGTGGAAGAGTTTCAGAGGTCAACTGGGGTATGGAAAGTTACACCACAGTTTCAGACCGAACAAATTGTCTTTCTCAAGCTTAAAAGAACGCATTCTTAAACTTTTCTAACTGCTAGAGGGGAGAGCCAAAACTGAATCCCTTGTAGGAATTATCATTAATATTTCAATAAAAGGCAAGTTACGGAGTTATAACAAGCTGGGTTAAGGCCAGGATGATTAGTTTTATTTTCACTTTAATTGCTTCCCTGATAGGACTTCAAAGTGATATGTGTGCTTGTTTTTAGCTTCTTTTTTTGGGAGGAAGGGGGGAAAAAGGTTATAAAAATGCTTGGCTTTCGCTTATACATTCACCCACTCTTAGGGAGGCTGGAAGTACACTTGCAAAAAATAAAGTTTTATTCTCCATCATCTGGAAAGTTGACACTTGATACTGAGAGAAACCGCGTAAGGATGGGGGGGGTGAAATCGTTGAATTCTATAGTCTCAATAAAATTTGTGTTTTCAGATATGCCAAGACTGGTTGGGAGAAGGAACGCTCATGGCTTACAGAATTCACCCATTTGTAAGCTTATAGAACATACTGGAGGGTGAAAGTCCCACAAAAAAAAAGGACAAACGATGAACATGGACAGAAATTTAAAAAATCGCTCAAGCAAATTTTAGTTGTTGGAGAAAAGTTGGGTGAATTAGGTGAAATGTTAAAAAAAAAGGACATATTAGAAAAATACCGTATTTTTCCGTGTATAAGATTATACTTTTGTCTAAAATCTTTAGACTAAAAATTGAGGGTCGTCTTATACATGGAAGTAAGCTGAGGAGAGAACAAAAACAAGTGGAGGGGAAAGCAGGGATAAAAGTGGTCCTGCAGGGCTTTGATCCCTGCTTTCCCCTCCACTTGCTGAGCCCTACTAAGATTTCTTAATTTTGGTTTAGAAAAGTGGGGGGCCTCTTATACATGGGGGTGTCTTATACATAGAAAAATACGGTATGTGCAGCTGGATATGAAGCAAAGAGGGGAAGAAAATGCCGATGGGTATGCAACATTTTTTAAAAATGAGAGGTTGTCTCATTCCTATGTCCAATCACCTTTATAACTGAAAAGATATGTACACAACCCAGCACAAAAAGAGGTGATAAAAAAAATCACACGTCAATTGATTGAGTATTCCAAAATGAAGTTGAAAATGAGATAGTTACTTAAGCATTCCAGGACTTTGCCAACCACAAGTTAGCACACAACCTGCTGTACTATTACAAATGGAGATCCACGTGGGCGCAGTTACCCATCTAAAGTCCGTCACATTGGTGTGTGCTTTCTCGGGAGTCCTGCGATGTCTCTAGAGGTGACTTTCACCTCTTTTAATAAGACACATGTTTATTAGCCCATCTGCAAAATATCTATGCTACATTTATTGCCACATTTACACTTTGTGATTACAAGGAGGAGAGGTAACAATAGTTTCAAGGTGACCATTGTAATTCAAGGTAATCATGGAAACTACAATAGTGTTGTTACCCGTGATTATGAAGAACATTATTAGGTAATGGTAGTCAATAAGGGCAAATGGGATTTGCTTCATGCTTAGAATTTTAGGGGCAACAAAGAGCCAAGGGAAAGATTGAAAGACGGAGGTGGGAAGCAAGGAAGGAAAGCCAACTGTGGTGGATGGGCAATGTTGGGTTTATTGCAATCAACCAAAGTCTCAAGGAGAAGGCTGCAAAGTCAATATGCTGGAGAAAAGATGTCATGGAGCAGAGAGATTCTCAACAGCCTGCCATGAAACCACCCTAGTACCATCCAATTTTTTCTTTTGTCATTAAGCCCTTGGCTTTCTTCCAAAGCTAATGACTAGAAACCAAGCCCTCTAAGGAAAGACTCAAGGAACTGGGCATGTTTAGCCTTGAGAACAGAAGACTGAGGAGATCAGATAGCACTTTTCAAATACAGAGAACAGGCAGGGTCTGTTCTTGATTATCCCAGAGCGCAAGGCATGTAATAATGGGCTCAAGCTACAGGGAGCCAGAGTTTGGTTGAATATCACGAAAAAACTTCATAATTGTTAGAGCAGTATGACAATGGAACGCATGACCTCGGGAGGGGATGAGCATTCAAGAGAACACTGGACAATCTGTCAGATCTGCTTTGACTTGATAGCCGTACAGGCCTCTTCCTACTGAATTATTTTATGTGCTTTTGAAACCCCTACTCATGCATACTATATTTACTGAATGGATCAAGGTGGCTTTTTCTGAATGGTCATTTCACTGCTTTTCAGCTATGGTCCACATCATATGCCATGACCCCCCAATATTTTTTTTTCTACAACCTATGTTTGAACTCATCAATGTGTTTAAACATGTTTATGAATGATCTGGTGAGAACAGCCAGATTACTCGTAGACATGCTTGAACTTGCTTAGGGGTTCAAATGCTGGTTGCAGAGAAAATGTGACATGTCATAGAAATCCTCCCCCTTATGAGGACAGAATGTTTCTGTGACCTTGCGTGAGAAGAGAACACAGCTGGGTGGCAGCAAACATATTTCATCTGCAGAAGGTCTTGGGTTCAAATTTCTGGTACCTCTACTCCATCCTAATGCCACCATCACCTTTTAGACGCTGACGAACAAGGGCAAAAACAAGGGGAACACTTCTTTCGCAGAGGTGACTGAAACCCTCGCCATATGCAGCACCTTCGACATCAGCAAAAAGCAGTTGCCTGAAAAGGTGAGGGACTCCCTGAACTGCGCTTCCTTCAGCAGGGATTTGGCGGTAATCTGCATTGTAATACGAAGCATGACTGATTGGGGAACATCAGTCAAAATAATGATATTGCCTGCCAGTCAAGATCTGAGAGAGAGTGTCTTCCCATTAAATCCCAAATCCGTCAGGAGAGGGGTTAGTGACATGCCTAATCTTTTCACTGTTCTCGAAAGGCATCTTACAGGTTGACTCTTCTTTCTCTCCCCCTCCCATCTCTTTCAGACATTTCTGAAACGGTGTGGGATTTAAAGGCAGCCTGTGCTCTCTCAGAGGGTCCCGTGGCTGACAAAAATACTTGTGGAAGAATTCAGAGGTGGTTTCTGTCTTGAACTGAAGCAAATGGCTTTTCGACTTCTCTCATCACCTTGCCGACAAAAGTTTGAATAGTCAAAGCTATGGTTTTTCCAATAGCGATGTATGGAAGTAAGAGCTGGACCATAAAGAAGGCTGACCGCCAAAGAATTGATGCTTTTGAACTGTGGTGCTGGAGGAGAGTCTTGAGAGTCCCCTGGACTGCAAGGAGAACAAACCTATCCATTCTGAAGGAAATCAACCCTGAGTGCTCCATGGAAGGACAGATCCTGAAGCTGAGGCTCCAATACTTTCGCCATCTGATGAGAAGAGAAGACTCCCTGGAAAAGACGCTGATGTTGGGAAAGTGTGAAGGCAAGAGGAGAAGGGGGATAACAGCGGATGAGATGGTTGGATAGTGTCATTGAAGCGACCAGAATGAATTTGACCGAACTCCGGGAGGCCGTGGAAGACAGGAGGGCCTGGCGTGCTCTGGTCCATGGGGTCACAAAGAGTGGGACAAGACTAAACGACTAAACAACAACAACAAAGCCCTGAGATGTGTCAAATTTTAAAAGGCCCCATCGCATCATGAAAAATGGATAGTACATTTGGGTCATAAGAACCCACTCATAATTAATAGCAATAATGCCAGCTATTAGATATTGTCAAATACCAGCGATCCAAATATATTTGTTGTTGTTCTTTAGTCATTAAGTCGTGTCCACTCCATCTGCAATGATCATGGAGCCCAAGAAAGTAAAGTCTGTCCCTGCCTCCATATCTTCCCCTTCTATTTGCCAGGAGGTGGTGGGTCCGGAGTCATATATCTTTTAGCCTTTTGTTTCTGTCCATGGAGTTTTCCTGGCAAAGATACTGAAGTGGCTTGCCAGTTCCTGCTCCAGGTGGATTGCGTTTCGTCAGAACTCTCCACTATGACCTGTCTTGGGTGTCCCTGCATGGCATAGCCCATAGCTTCTCTGAATTACTCTATCCCCTTTGCCACCACAAGGCAGCAATCTGTGAAGGGGTATCAGGGCTCTAGCAGGTCTTAATCTGGTCTTGGGGGGAAAAGACAGAAGCCTTGTTCAACATGGGCCCTTAAAACTGCTAGTGAAGCGACTGAATTGGCTGCAGCTAGGATGAAACACCAAGGACAAAATACAATGGCAGAAAAATGCCTGTGGGAGGCCAATTGTGGAAATGGTGTTTACTGCCCTCCTGCTGGCCATTGCACAAATGGGTTGCACGGCTGGTTACACCAAGGGCCCCCAACCCCCAGTCTGCAGCCTGCTGCCGGTCAGTGGTCTGGACTGGACCAGGAAGTGGAGACAGATCTCCAACCCACCCTGCATGCACTCCCCCCCCGCACGGCCCATTCATGTATGTGCATGAGTGTGAACATACCCACGCATGCGCCCCCACTCCTTCGTGCATCCGTGTGAGTGCTGGGGACGCCCCGCCTTCCCCAACCGGTCCGTGGTGTTAAAAAGATTGGAGACCACTGGGTTACACAATCAGTTGTGCTACCGACAGGACAAGCAGCATAACAACAGCCCAGACAACCTAAAAAAGGCCATTGGGAAGTGGCCTTGGTAACTGGATGGGTGGGATAGAAGTTGAATAAATAAACAAACAAAGAAATAAAATAAATGGCCCGCACGTGGCAGCATGCAAGTCAGTAAAATTCTCGCCAATGCTTCCAGCCGGCTCCTTTTTGTGTGCGAGACAAAGCAGTTTCTTCTGCCTGCAATACTGCAGGCATCCAGCACTAGGGAATAACTTTGGGGACAGTGAAATGGTGGTGGCAGCAAATATATAAACATCCTAGGTCCAGATTTGGGTTTGAACCCGACATGGAGAACGTGGTGGATTTCTGAAAAAACAAAAGAACGGTAAGGTTTCACTAGTGCTTTGTTTCAGAGTTGGCCATAATATAACGCATTGCTAGAATCCAGCTTCTCTCCGAGTGTAAGTGCATCTTGGCCGTTATGTACAACGAATTTCAATGGATTCTTTTATCCTTCCATGTCCCGTCTCTCCCGATCTATTAAAGGCAGCCTCTGCAGGTCCCTTTTTATGCGTCTCCTTCCTGATACCTAAAGTAAGAATTATATTCTTTGCTTTCTGCCCTCCTTCCTCGCAGGCCTGCCGACACCTCCTTCCGTTGATGGAGATTTAAAACATGGACAGAGCTAAAAATTTAATATGCACAATAAAATTTAGTATGTAGCTGAGCAAAAAGTCTATGCATCAAAAATTGGTCCAGTCGAGCAGTTTTCTAAATGATGTAGGAGAAAAATAATGGGGCCGAGTAACAGCAGGCTGACCCTTCTTTCCCATAAGGCTGGAAGATTTATCACCTACATAAGCAGAATGCTACAGAAAAAAGATCTATTGACCACAGCAATAATTCACAGACTAGTAAAGCTAGTAGAAGGATAGAACGCAGGGCTGCTGCTCGCTGATAGAACCTTTATTATGTGGTGCTCAGAATGGTTTCAAACAGCCCCTGACTTCACAAGCTTTGGTTTTTAATATTACAAACTACCTCCACTCTTTAGATTCGCCGTTTATTTACAATATTGTTATTGCGAAAGAAGGGGAGAAAAAGGGGGCAAAAGAGTAGCATTCAGGATTTGCCATTTGGACAGGAGAGGATTTTTTCCCCCTGTATTGGTGGAGAAGGTCTCCGGTGGCATACAAATATTTCTGAAAGGGAAACAGCGCTATGCTAGTTGTCTGTAATTGAATATAATATTTAATGGAGGGTGGTTTGAAAAATAAAAGACCAAAGAGTTATTTCTCTCCCTATCTGAATGGCAAATATTTCTTTCTCGGCAGGCCTCGATCTGGATATATTGAGAGGTAGGGGTCTGGAGGGCTAAATTATCATAGATTCTAGAACCATGGAGTTGGAAGGGGCCTCAAAGGTCATCAGGTCCAACCCCCTGCTCAAGGCAGGAATCCAAATCAAAGCAGATCGGACAGAGGGTGGACCCGTTTTCTTTTGAAGGCCTCCAGTGCTGGAGCGCTCACCACCTTCCGAGGTAATGGGTCCCGTTGTCATGCTACTCTAACAATAAGGAAGTTTTCACTGATATTCAGCCAAAATCAGGTTTCCCGTAGCTTAAGGAATATTATTTATGGTAATATTGGCAAGGATGGGAAAATCAAGTCACGATAAGGAAGGCATTTTTTCTAATTTGCTGCCACATTTGCCTTCACACACACACACACACACACACACACACACACACACACACACACACACACACACACCACCACCACCACCACCACCACCAAGAACAACAACAACACAATTTATTTCTTTCCCAAATATTTGATTTGCGAATGTTGGTAAATCGTGCACTAACAAAACGAAATGAATTCGCTTCATTGGACTTGTCAAATGTGAATAATCGCATTCGAAGGACCGCCATAATCTCTAAAAATAGCTTCGCAAAGTAACTTTGGAACAAAGTTGATGACTCACCAAATGTTCCAACAGCACAGTAACTTTGGATCTCCCACTGGTTAAAAAAAAAACTCCTACGTAAGTAAGAAGATACTTTTAAGAATACACAACTCAATAAACAAGTCCTGGATATTTCTTTGTCCAAACCAGTGAAAGATATTAAAGTGATTCTGGTCTGGACTGCTGGGCAAAATGTTACTCATTGCACTAGAATGTAACAACATCACCCTCTTTTGCTTTGCTTTATTACCTCTCCCAATACCACAAAACGTGGGACATGGATAAGACAGGCATCAAAATCTCTCTTTTTGTTGTTTTTGTGTGATATCCTTTCTATGTGGTATTACTGGTGCGGGATACAGCATTGCATAAACCAACCCTCAAAACAGGGGTGCACCAAACAAAACAACAACAACTAATATTCGCAATTGTTGAAGAACAGTTGCTTTGTGTCTGGGTGAGAAGTAGTTGACTGATGGGGAAAAAATAGTCAGCTTCTTGGATTGTCCCCTGCGTGGTGTTCCTTTGTGAATGGTAGTGAGCACAAGAGGGGATCCCGTAGACCATCTTGGCGGCTGCCATGGGTGTCGTCAACATTCTGGCTGGCCTTTGCTATATAAACCTTGTCATCATTTTTCCTATTGGCAAAAAGGGGACAATTTTGCAGCAATATTGGGTCATTTCCTGGCTTTATGAATAATGGGTACAGGAGCACAATATGTCACATTCATGAACTGGAAATTTTTTTGGAAGAATTGAATCTCACTGATGCACACGGTGAAACACCCCCATAAAATAATCCTGTAACTCTGAAATGGCTGTGCAGGCCATACTGTAAAAACTTGCTGATGCAGGAACTTGATCTAGGTATTTTAGAACAAAACAAATGGAACAATGGGCAATTTCTAAAGCCACTTGCTAGGTCTCAGCTAGAGCAGTCACAATGAACACAGAGGACTTTGGTAAACCATCAATTAGGCAAGCCCCATTGATTTTATGGATCTATATTAGCTGAGGCTAACAAGTGGATTGACTCCCTGATGTATTAATTCTCTTGTGGAATGAAGACCAGGAGACCCAAAACTCCCAAATCCACAGAGGAATCCCAATGAGGCATGCAGCTAGTTCCTTTGCTCCCTGGGGCAAGTAGAGAATGATTTTGGAGATTAAGTCTTTACAAGACTGAAGCAAGGAGACCAGTTGGTCCACCCAGCAATACACACAGAATGACTACGATAACCACAGCAACAGGCATGGGGAAGTAATGGGCTCCCAGACCAATGACATCAGAAGCTGAAGCTCCATCCCAGTGATAATTTTATTTATTTATTTATTTATTTATTTATTTATTTATTTGATTTATATCCCGCCCATCTGATAAATCTATACCACTCTGAGCGGCTAACAACAATATTAATACAATTATAACAGCATAAAATAAAAATCTCGATTAACAAACATAACAATCGTAAATAACAGATAAAGAGAAAAATAAATTAAATTAAATAAAATAATGAGGATGAACCAATTTATCTATCAGGTTCTAGTTGCCTTGAATGCCAATGGATCAAGGTTATCAACAACCATCTAAGGCCAGGTGTATATGATGTTTTACAAGCAGTTGGATCCAGAGGTAAGTAGGCAGAACCAGTCCAGTTTCACACATAAGTCGATGGCCAGGGAGTCACACAAGACCAATCAAAAGTTTGGAACCAAAGGCAAGAAGCACCATCTGCTCTGAAGACATGGATGAAAGTCCACCATGGAAATGGAGGTCAAGAATATGGTATCGCCCCTCTGCCATAAAAGGAAAGTTTATGCTTTGAAAGAAAAGAAAAGTGAATAGGGCCTGAGGTGTTGTTGTTTCTAATATTCACAAATGGATTCATCTCTAGCTTATAGCCCTGCACTAGGTTAAGGCAATTCAATTCGAAGGGGGAAACAGGAAGTGATGGAAATGGATACAGGAAGTGGCCTGGGAGAAAGGCTCCCCACCTGTCCTGGACCATGAACTGATACTTTATCTCTTTTTTTTGGGGGGGGGAAATCACTTTCTGTTTCAATTATTTGTATTCCAGAGGTTTCTCAACAGCCCGGGCATCTCTGCTGGTCAATAATAAAGTTCATTAAAAAACAAAAGATCTCGTGCACAATTGTGTAATCATAAAACATCCCATAAAAGATCACCTGGCTGTACTAGTCATGTTCATGAAAGGGATCAATGCTCAGTAATGGCCAGCGTCAACAGCCGAGAAATCCCATTGTCTTGTTTTTGTCCTGCAAATGCTAAAGTTCAAATCCCCAATGGCTTCTAACGACAACAAAAAAAGGGTTAAAAAAAAAAGAAGAGGGAAGGAATTTGTTATTTAAAATATAAATTTGTATCGGGTAGAACCGAGCCGAGGAATAAATGTGCCACCACCAAGTTGGGCGTGACGTGCATCGAGACGGTGCAACTTGCCAAAGTCATTTATCCACAATAAACACACATCCAAACTGGCCAATATCTACTACGGCACAGAAAGGAAATGTAAAGCAAAGTACATCATTTATCATTACCAGACAGCTCGGCAATATTGTGAGCACAGAATGGTTCAGGGGAGAACACAGGGCTTTGGAGAATGCAAAGCGTTTGTTAAGCTTCTGCTTATTAGTGCTATCTCGACACCAGAAACTTTAGACCTTTCGCTTATTACATGGGGGACTGGCACAGAACTTTTGAGCAAGTGGCAACTCGCTCAGAACTGGAAAGATCTGCCGTTTGCTTCGCTTTTCAGTCAAAGATCTTGATCTAGAATGCAGACACATGGGATCTACGAAAGAATGGGTGAGTCAACTTGTATGTAAATCCCATTGAATCAGTAGGTCTCCTCTGGGTGAGCAGCGAGATACTGACCATAGATATATAGAAAGGAATCCAGTGGTCAATGAATCCAGCTTCCCAATGAAGGAGGAAACAATCAGCTAAAGCATTACTGACATGTGGCCGTCCAAACCATGTTTAAGAAAACCTCCATGTCAAGGGTAAACCACCATTTTCTGAGGTAGTCTGTTAGGACAGTGGTCCCCAACCTTGGGGCCTCTGGATGTTCTTGGACTACAACTCCCAGAAGCCTTCACCACCACCTCTGCTGGCCAGGATTTCTGGGAATTGAAGTCCAAGGACATCTGGGTTACCCAAGGTTGGGGACCACTGCTCTAGAATCTTCTCCCTTTGAAGAGTGAAACCCATTCACACAAAAAGCACGGAAGGACTAGCTGACTGTTAAGAAAGATGCAAACAATGGAAAGTCTTGACATAAAACAGTAGTCATCCCAATTTGGAGTAATTTTGCACAAAAATAAGATTTTCTCTTTCTGCAGATGAGAAAATGTTTCCAGTGATTCATCTTTGAGACACTCCCTAATCTAGTAGTTACTGCACCTCCTAAATAGCATGAAGTCTCCAGTGTGAGCCTCAGGCAATGGCTAAAAACCCAATGATCTTTCTGTGTTGCTGTTCAGTCATTTAGTCATGTCCGACTCTTCGTGACCCCATGGACCAGAGCACGCCAGGCCCTCCTGTCTTCCACGGCCTCCCAGAGTTGGGTCAAAGTCATGTTGGTCGCTTCGATGAAGCTGTCCAACCATCTCATCCCCTGTCGTCCCCTTCTTCTCTTGCCCTCATACTTTCCCAACATCAGGGTCTTTTCCAGGGAGTCTTCTCTTCTCATGAGATGGCCAAAGTATTGGAGCCTCAGCTTCAGGATCTGTCCTTCCAGTGAGCACTCAGGGTTGATTTCCTTTAGAATGGATAGGTTTGTTCTCCTTGCAATCCAGGGGACTCTCAAGATCCTCCTCCAGCACCACGTTTCAAAAGCATCAATTCTTTAGTGCTCAGCTTTCTTTATGGTCCAGCTCTCACTTCTATCTTTGTATAAGGTCTGCTAATTGTGGATAAAGGACATGATGCCAGGGGCATGTCCTGGTCCAATGCCTAGACATATACTGTACCTCATTGCACAACTGAGATGCAACCCAGCAGTTAGCCACAATTAGCTATGACAAGTTAGCTACATCAGCCTTCTGTGAATACCAGTAGGAGTCTGGCCAACATCTTCTTAATCTGAAGCCACTTCTTCCAGGAACCCCTTCTACAAGAGATAGCCTGAGTTGCTAGTTAATTATCATCCTTCATCGATAAGACAAATGGAATGGGACATTATCCCTGGTTGATGGAATGGATGATAATCATCATGTGCTGTCAAGTCAATTCTGACTTATAGCAACCCATTTTCAGGGTTTTCCAGATAGAGAATAGACAGAAGTGCTTTACCTTTACCTTCCTCTAGGGGAGCCCTGAGACTGTGCAACTGGCCCAAGGCTACCCAGGCTGGCTCTCCTTCCTAGGAGGCACAAATGGGGAATTGAACTCCCAGCGTCTGGCTCCACAGCCAGATAAGTTCTATCTATTTCAGAAACACTTTAATATCCCATTGGTCCTCCAGAATATTGGTGAGTCACACACACATGTAGCCTTGCACAAGCATTGCTGCAGCTTCGAAGGCCACCACAAAATCCCCCCTTTCACTAAAAATGGAAAGCTAAAATATTTTTGAACAAAAAGAGGAGCAAAACCTTCTGTTCCTGCTTCTGGTGGCTTTCAGAAGGGGTGGGTCGTGCATCCAGGGCCCATGCCTTCAAATCTAGCTTTCCACGCTCCCCTGTCTGTTTTTGCAGAATGGAACAATGCAGGGCAGAATCCTTCCTCAAGCACGAATGCCATAAGCTGGTTCCAAACGGAGCCGCGAGCGTAAAATCACATCACCTTAACAGCCACCAGCGAGAGAGAAAAAGCTGATTGCTTGGGCTTCCAGCAGACCGCTCTGCCTCTGAAAAGTTTGGCAGACCTTTGGTGGGCCAGATGTCCATCATAAATTTATGAAATAAAGTGGGTTATTTAATGTGGCTCAGAACAGGTTGCACGATGCGAACGGCTCCATGTTGCCAAACACGGAATGGATGGGTGCCAATACCATTGCCGTCCTCCCGTTCAGAGAAGCTAACAGAGACATCTCCTCCTTCCTTATGTTTTTGTCAAACTGGTGAACTTTGGGAGAAGCAGGAGAGGAAAACATGGGGTCTGGATCTTTAGTTTCCAAAATCCATAAAATCCATATATGGCTGTATTTAAATGCCTGGAACCATCATGAAGTTGCAGTATGTTGTGCCATAAAATGAACAGCTTCACGAGCGATGAAACTAGATGCACCCCCCTGCCATTTTTGGAGGACGCAGGCTGAGAGATCTTGCCTTCCCATAATAATCCTTTGTTCATTTCGACAGTGTTTAGTCCTGGAAGGTACAGGGAAGTTTAACCCTGAGAAAAGAAGTGGGAGGGGAGATAGGAGAACACTTTTCAAATACCTGAAACGTAGTCCTACAGAGGAGGAGGGGCAGGCTCTGTTCGCGATATAGCAAACCCTAAATGTATAGCATAGGGACGTGGTGGCGCTGCAGGTTAAACCGCAGAAGCCTCTGTGCTGCAAGATCAAAAGACCAGCCATCATAAAATCAGATCCACATGATGGAGTGAGCTCCCGTCGCTTGTCCCAGCTCCTGCCAACCTAGCCGTTCGAAAGCATGCAAAAATGCGAGTAGATAAATAGGTACCACCTTAGTGGGAAGGTAATGGCATTCCGTGTCTAGCCACGCTGGCCACGTGACCACGGAAACTGTCTTCAGACAAAACGCTGGCTCTACAACTTGGAGACAGGGATGACCACTGCCTCCTAGAGTCGGACACGACTCGACTAAATGTCAAGGGGAACCTTTACCTTTTATCTTTATGATCTGTGACAGACTTTTCCATGCACTTCTACAAAAATAATCATATGACAATGCTAGTATGTGTGCTACTGCATCCAGACTGTTCTGCGACAATGGAGAGAAGAAGAGGGAAAAGCACACACACACACACACACACACACACACACACAGAGAGAGAGAGAGAGAGAGAGAGAGAGAGAGAAACTCCAAGTGAGGGTGGAGAAATTGGTTTGATTTGCATTTTGGCCATGAACTAAGCTGAAGTACATTTTCCAAACTAATTTGCAAAACGGGAATTCAGCCATTTCTGATTTGTGCATCTCTGAATTTTGTGAAGTTGTTGGCCAGTCAAGAGTGGCATGCAAAAAGAGAAACACTGAAAAATGTTGCAGAGTTTTGAACATTTGGTTTAAATTCCTTTTCGTGATGCAGTAAAAGTACAGAGGCTCACAGAAGAATAACAGAGCAGAATAGCTACAAGTCCCCCAAAGTCCACCCCTTTCTAATTAACTGGCACCGAATGTCTCAGTAACTCACTTTGAGACATTTGTAGGAGAGTGAAAAAACATTTCTTTACTTAGTTACTTGAAATTACAGACTCGAACTTGGAAGCTGCCTCTTCTATGCCCCAGCATAGAAGATGTTTCAGAATCACCTGTCAGAATGAAATAGGTGACAACATATAAATGTCTTTTTGTTCAACAAGAAACCATGAAATGATTCTCCTTGCCTTTACAACAGTGAGATATTTTCTGTTGGCATCAATGAGAAAACCAATCCTGCCTATATTTCACACATGGTAACAATCCTGTACAAAAGTGACAAAAACTGCTGTCTCGTTGTATGGATATTTAAAAATGGGAAGTTTCGAATGGGTTGTCTGCATCTTTTAAATCAATCACCCAGCACTTCTCTGCTTCCTCCCTGTGTGTGTTTCGCTTTACAGAGGGAAAAGAGGCTGTCTTTACACAGAGGCATTTTTGCACAAGTAGATGGAAAGCTCAAATCGAAAAAGGATGGGTCCATACCATACAGCAGGACACTCGTATCTGCAGGATGCAACTGCTGATTCACTTACCCACCATCTGAAAATATTGAAATATTAGAAATATTAGAAGAAAAGTCCCAAAATTTAGACTAGATTTCCATGATGTTGTTACCAGAATGGGCCACTGGATGGAGCCAGAGAACATGCCATATGTACCTTCACTATTAAAATAATGTTCTGCATTTTTCAGGATCCATACGTGACAGCGTGGAACCGATGCCCCCCCCCGGCGTATACAGCGGTCCTACTGTACGGAAAGTGAGAATCTGTTGACCACCTGTCTTATCCAGAATGAATCAGGTCAATCATAGGTTTGTTTGGATCTCTACATGTAAAGCCTAACAAAAATAAATAAATAAAGTTACGCATCCGGTAATACACATGAGTTGACCAAAGGCATAGGATCTGGTCCCAGACTTGCCCAGTCCTGACAGCATTTGCCATACAAACTTCTCTGATGGCTTGTTCTATCTGGGTTCAGACCACTTTAATGAAACTTTTCATAGGCATGAAAGTGTCTCTGTTAATGAGAGTTTAAGGAGATGCCTTAAATCTGAAGTGAAAGTTGCCAAGAGTAGAATATAACCTCAGGGTTTTCCTGTACATGTTCGCTAATATTACAAAGAATCTTCTTGAGAAACCTCTGAAGAAGTCGGTTTCCTTTAGGAAGGAAAAGATGTAGAGCACAGAGAAATACAGGGAATTGAAGATGAATGAATTTCGCTATAACGTTACACAGGACATGTTATTAATAGAGCAAGAGGCCTGGGTTTTTGGAATACAAAACACCATAACTTGCAAGTTAATGGGGGGGATGATAAAGAAAAGAAATACAGTATTCTTTTTTCCCTCTCTCTTTTTGGTTCTGAGATACAGTGGTGCATCGATTTACAAACTTATTTTGCTCCAGAATATGGTCGTAATTCGAAATGGTCATAAGTTGAAGCACCATTTCCCATAGGAATGCATTGAAGCACCATTTCCCATAGGAATGCATTGAAGCACCATTTCCCATAGGAATGCATTGAAACATGATTAATCCATTCCAGCTGGGAATAAAAATTACCAAAAAGCACACACACACACAAAACACAACCCCCCCCCAAAAAAACCCACACCACTGTAAGACCCATCGGAAACGTAATTAATCCATTCTGGACAAAAGGGAAAAAAAAACCCAAAAGCAAACGAATCCTGCAATACCCATTGGAAATGGGGGAACAAAAGCCCAAAAATGAACAAACCCTGCAAGACTCATCGGAAACACGAACCTCCCTCAAAAAACAAACAAACAAACAAAAAACACCAAAGACTGCAAGACCCATCACAGCACAGAAACATAACCCCCCAGCCCAAAACCACCCTGCAAAACCCACCCAGAACAGGCAGTTTTTAAGAAGCAGAAAGCAGCACCTTACCAGGCAGTCCCCCTCCGACGCACACTCTCTAACCGCTGGGGTGAAAGAGCTACAAAGAAGCAGCCTCTTCACCACCAATGGTTAGCAAATTTGAATTCCCCGCCTGTTTCCCTGCCTTTTTTCCAATCATAACTCAAATCTCCGGTGGCAAGTTGAAGCAAAATTTTGCGGCCGGAGCTGGTCGTAACTCGAATTGGTCATAAATCGGGACGTTCGGAAGTCGAGGTACCAGCTTAATCAACTATTGACTTGTGTGTCAAATACAGACAGGACTTTTTGGATTTTCTAGACTACATACACCATCATTCTCCATTCTGGGAGTTCTCCGTACCTTAGAGGTACTTCACAAATAGGCCTACATTAGAAGGTTCTGAGTCTTAGCTAGGCCTAGCTTCAGCCAGCTTCCTGTTTAGAAAGAAAGCTCCCAGCTGGCACTGGGGCAGGAACAGGAAGCTGGGCTTGAGCTAGGCCTAGTTGAGTCTCGGATCCTTCCACTTTAGGCCTTATCTCCCAGGTGCATCACATTCAGGGGTTCATAAGGCTCCTATAACATAGGGAGAACTCCCAGAATGGAAAATGATTGTGTTTGTCGTCCAGAAAGATCTGAAAACCCCATCCTGAGCGTCCAATGCAAACTCAGAACTGGTCCCATTTTGCAATGTGGCAGCCGTACCAGATTTTGCCGGGGATATAGAGATGTGTTTGCTCATGATTCCATCCTAAAGCAAAGAAAATCTTATCACAAACTTGAGGGGTCAATGATAGTAAAGGGGGGGGACACACCAACTATTGCATGATGCACCTTTTCTTGATTTGCTTGTGTTTTGTGCTTTATTCTTGTTTGCCTAGCGATTGCCTGAATGTTTTACCTCCTGACCTAGTTCTTTGTCGACAGCAAAACAGGATCAAAGCATCCCTTGCTATCTTAAAGGGTTACGGGGAGAGGGGGGAAACCAATGAGGAGGTCACTAGGATGTTAGCTAGTTAGCTGGCAGTCTTCCGGGAAAAGGCGAGAAACAGTTTTGAAGTGGTCGTAATTATGGATCTATTTTAGGAAAGCCTCTAGATCAAAAGAAGAAAAGGAAAACATTACTTCAGGTCCCGGTTTGTTTTGAGACTTAGGAAATAATTTAGTGTAGAGCGTAGTCCATAAAGCAGTAGACAACATATGTGTGTTTTTTAGAGTTTTGCTTTCTCTTTAGTCATGAAAAAATATTAGCAGAGCCCGCAGTTTCAAATAATGTGTCATTTGTAATTGATCCCATTTCACAGTAGCAAAGCTATAAATACATTACATTTGAAAAGCTTTGATCCCAGTTTGTTATCAACAAACCACGAGGTGAGGAGGTAAGAAGTTCAGGCGCAGGGTGCTCATTGTGGTTTGACCAATGATTTGGACTGAATCAGGGCTTTTTATGCTTTCCCCCGGTGGCCTCAGTGTGGACCAGCACTCTGTACAGTTTCCCTTCATGCTAAACCCAGTGTTTGCAAGAGTTGAAACAGTTGAAATAATGATAAAAAGATGCTATGCAGTTAAAAGTGGGGATGAGGGAATAAAAAGTATCAATGCCTTATAAGGAAGATTGTTGAGTCAGCCTTAAGGGAGGAGATTGACAGCTTCGCCCTCCAATCAAACAGGGCCTTTGAGTGAGGTAACTCAGCTGTAGAAGTCGATCTCTGCCTTTTTTAAAAAATGTGTCACACAAAGTTGGAGGTAGCTCTTGGTATAGTATAGTGATCCTCAACCTTGGGTACCTGGATGTTCTTGGACTAAAACTCCCGGAATCCTTCACCATTAGCTGTGCTGGCCGGGATTTCTTGGATTTGTAGTCCAAGAACATCTGGGGACCCAAAGTCAGAAACCCCTGGTGTAGCATATTGCCTCTGCTTCGCATTCTCAAGTTGTCTTCGGACTTGTGTGCATGCTTGCAAATGAAACCTGCCCTCCTGTGGCAAAATACAAAAGGTAAAGAGAAATCAAGAAAATGTCAACAAAACCTGTAATTTTCCCAATTTAACAAAGGATGACCTCATTCCTAAACTGTAATCTCGGTTATTTTTATAGTTACAGGGGTACGTCTTGAGTAAATAATAGAGGAAGGGTATCACAAGTTCAAGCGCTGGCTCATGTTGTCACCTCATGAGCTATTGTTGTTGTTTAGTTGTTAAGTTGTGTCCGACTCTTCGTGACCCCATGGACCAGAGCACACCAGGCCCTTCTGTCTTCCACTGCCCCCCCCAGAGTTGGGTCAAATTCATGTTGGTCGCTTCGATGACCCCATCCAGCCATCTTGTCCTCAATCATCCCCTTCTCTTGCCTTCACACTTTCCCAACATCAAGGTCTTTTCCAGGGAGTCTTCTCTTCTCATGAGATGGCCAATGGTCTTAGGGAACAAGGACTCAGAATGAGGCACTTCCTCAGCCTCTTATTTTATTTATTTATTTATTTATTTATTTATTTATTTATTTATTTATTTATTTATTTATTTATTTATTTATTTATTTATTTATTTATTTATTTATTTATTGGACTTATATACCGCCCCATAGCGCTTCAAGCACTCTCCAGGCGGTTTACAATGCTGGGTACTCATTTTACCGACCTCGGAAGGATGGAAGGCTGAGTCAACCTTGAGCCGGCTTCCTGGGATTTGAACCCCAGGTCGTGAGCACAGTTTTAGCTGCAGTACAGCGTTTTTAACCACTGCGCCACGAGGCTCAATCTTTTGCTAGGATGAGAAAAGCTAGGACTTCCATCTGTGGTGCAGAGTATTAGATTACTTGGGGAAGTTCAAGTAAAAGAGGATCAGCCATGAGCTATGCAGGCCTTGAGGTATATCGGCCATGGCTAGGAATAATGACGCCATTAATGAGGTATCATAATGGCATTCAAGAGATCTTTCAGGTCTGTTTTGACATGGATTCCTGCATTGGGCAAGGGGTTGGACTTGATGACCTTACAGGCCCCTTCCAGATCCCTGATTCTGGCTGTATAATATGCTACCAAAAAGCGCCCCCTATTCCACAGCCTAGCCACTATTTTCTGTACCTAAGGAAGGCTCCAGAAAAGGAAGGGTGGAATGGCCTTCCTCCTCAACACCATCATCCACCCCGTCCTAATTCATTATCTGACTGGAATCAAGATTTCATTTCTTCTCTGGGAAGCATGGAAATACAATTTTGTTTGGTATTCCGATCGCCACCGGAAAAGCGCCTCCGATAATGAATGAACAAACTGTTTCGACGAGGAGCGGTCGGGGAGATGGCGTGTCGGCGTTATTGCTGATGCGCGGCGGCGGAGAGCGTAGATTTGTATTTGTGTGGTCTTATTTGCCTTGTATATGGCTGCTCTAGTTAATGTGGACATTTGCACAATCTTCCTCATGTTTGGTAGCTTCCCCCGAGGAGAGCAGCCGCGGAGGCCATAAAAGAGAGCAATAAACCCCGTATTAATAATGCATGCGGAGTTATGCGTTTCGTGTCGTGCGGCGTGGGGAAGACACTGAAAAATGCGCCTTTCCCTTCTTTTTCTCCTTCCTGAAATGCGTTCGGCACAAATCACAGAAACACGCACGTGCACACATGCACGCCCTCTTCTCCAAGCAAACAATGCCTCTGTAGCGTGGCATGTTAAGCAACATTTTAAGATTATGCTTCCCAATACAATCATGCGTAGCATAAACAATCGCTTCCAGATACGTGCGTGGCTATTTGTGGTAGGAAGAGAAGGGCAGAGAAGGGGAACAGGGGCAAAAATGCACACACAGCCAAAATGTCTAGCTTCATTCCAGAGTAAAACAAAGGCCTGGGGACCTAGTTTTATTCCCCCCTCCTCCTGCACTGGATTTTTGGACACTTCCCCTAGATTTATTACTGGATGTGACAGCCCTGTGCATTTATGGGTGTGTTCCTTCCTGTCTCTCATGTGTCTTCGTGCAAAAAAATGGAAGGGATGGGCATGATCCAGATTATGACATCGCCTCCCATTTCACACACAAAAAGCCGAGGAAGATGATTTCAAATTGGTAGGAATTATCTGGGGAGAAAATTATAAGCTTTCCTCCCAGCATATATTGAACTAAAACCATCTGTTTAGCTTCTAAAGCACAGGGTCTTTCACACACTGGGAAGAGAGAAGCTCCTGATCAGTGCCAGGATCCAGAGGTGTGCTTTGACTGGATTCTGTTTCTTCTGCCAAAGCCAGGTGTCCCTGCCCCTTCCTTCCTCCCATTCCATCCTTACATTCACCTTAACGGCTGGGAGATCTTCTGGAGGATATCTTTTCAGCCCCATGGAGGGCCGCAGGAGGGGAAGAAAATCCAGATCTCACAGATGTCGGATAACAAAGCATGCTGTTCAGTTTTGGGCAGATGTGCAATAGTGAGGTTGATAGAAGCAATGATTCCTAATATGGGATCAGGGCTCTCGACACTATCCTAGGACATCCACATCCATACCTGTGAAATGGGGAGAGCAGATGATGCTATTTGCAACCCTCAACAGCAAAACAATAACGACCACCACCTTTACATTCCTGGCCTTCTTATTGCTGCATGAGAGTGCAACAGTACATATTGTGAAACAGAGCTAATCAGCATTCCATAAGGCAACTCAAAAAATGGGGGTTTCCAGAATGAAAATTTAATTAAGAAAATGAACCTCGGATCAGTACAGAATTTGGCATAAACTGCCATTTGCACTGTTGAAAAGCAACCCTTACAATTTTGTGTTTGGGTGAGAAGTGGTTGATTGATGGGAAAAGAAGTCAGCTTCTGGAATTTTCCCTTGCATAGTGTCACTTTGTGAATGGTATTGAGCATGAGAGGGTATCCCATAGACCATCTTGACTGCTGCCATGGGTGTCCTTAACATTCTTTCTGCTCTTTGCTATGCAAAGCTTGGCCTCCTTTTTCCTGCTGGCAACGCAGGCACAATATTGGGCCATTTCCTGGCTTTTTGAAATGTGGATATAGAATCATGATATAGAATCCCATATTCATAAACGGAGGTTTTGGGGTTTTTTGTTTGAAGAATTGAATTACGTTCACACTGATGAAGTGTAGCTTTAGACCCTTTCTCAGTGGATTTAAAGGGCAATTAGAGAGATCCATGGAGTAAAACATCTATGAAACAGCTTCGAATCATGAGTTCTAAATAGATCTTCTATGAATAGGACAAAATGACTCAGAATCTGCTGAGGACTAACCCCAGGGCAACTATATTGCCATTAGGTCCTGTGTCTGAAAGGCTAAAAAAGGCTCTCATTGGCCACTTTAGAAAACATACAGGTATGTAGAAGAGTAGATTGCAGAGGCTGGATTTGCTGGCAGTAGGGCAAGTAATCCACACCGAATTTTAGGCTATAGTAATAATCATGTGCCTTGAAGTCCATTCTTTTCAGGCTTTTCCAGATAGAGAATACTCAGAAGTGGTTTAACATTCCCTTCTTTTTGGGTGTACCTTTGGAATGTTGCAGCTGGCCCAAGGCTACCCAGGCTGGCTCTTCTCCTGGGAGGTACAGTGGTGGAATTGAACCCCCAACCTCTGGCTCCACAACCAACTACTTAAACCACTGAGTTAGCCAGACCACAGTTTAGGTTTTAGAGCTGTCCAGGGTGCTGAATTCTATCCCTAAACAGATTTATAGTGCTTTCAAAAGTTGGGATGACCTCAACAGCAGCAGCCCAGTGGTGGGCAGTGGAGCTTTAAAGGACAGCAAGCCTGAGACTTAGATTGCCTGTAAACATCTTAATCATATTATTTCCCCCTCCGACTTCTTAAGCCTTCTCTCTACCATTCCTATTTGCCTTACCAGCATGAACTTAGTTGCATTGGAGAGTACGGAGCTTGGCCTTCTAGAATTACCTTATCTGCTCACTTCCACATGTAAACCTCTCCCTTCCCTGTCGCCCCCCCCCCAGGTCTCGCTCTCTCGGCAGTCATCAAAGCCCTTGCTTTTTCATCAAAACGGAGCATGTTAACCAAACCACCATGAAAAACTCGGTGGCTTCGCAGTCAAATATAAACCGCTGTGCAGCCATGCAAAACAACCCCTTGATAACCTTCGTTTAAAGAGAGAGAGCGAGAGGGAGGGAGCAGAGCAGAAAAGAAATTCTAGCTTGTTCCACCTCCCTAACATGACTTGCTACCATGTTATTTCTCAATTGTTTTGAAAAAAGCGACATGCCCCACCGAATCTCCTTGGAATCAGACCTTCAGTTTTCAGAGATGGGTTTGGTATCTCAGATCCTCTTTCAGGGTTAAGAAGAAGGTCTGAACTACACACGACAGTATCTTCAACACGGGTTTTAAAAACAGGGATGCTTAGAAGGTGTTCGCTTCCTTTTGGGCATGGCGGTCACCATAATCTCAGAACTGCAGAGCTGGAAAGGACCCTAAAAAAGAATAAGAAAGTAAGGACCCTATGGAGCATGGATTCCAGCCCCTGACAAGGAGGCCCAGTGAGGAATTGAACTCCCAACCTGAACCTCTGAGCTATCCAATGTCTATGTGCGTCCCCCACACACATAAAACAGCTCTAGGAGGTCCATATCTGGAGAAAGATCACTGGTCCATGGAGAAAATTTGCCTTGCGTTAAACCCTGTTCCCTTTAGATGTTAACACTCCTCAGGATTCTGCTGCTTGGGAGTTACGTGGCCAGGAACAACAGAGTGGATTTTTTGGCGGCGGGGGGGGGGGGAAGTGTTCTGGACCTCATGCATAATTTTACACCTGTCTATCAGAACCAGCCAGGATAGACCTGCTAGAGATGTACAGTGGTACCTCGCTTAACGAGCGCACCGTTTAACGAAGAATCCGCATAGCGACCCATTTTTGGGGTCACTAATATGATCGCATTGCGATGTTTAGATAGGCTAAACATCGCATTGCGATCATTTCTGCACCCAGCGGCCATTTTGGGAACAGCTGATCGGCAGTTCCAAAATGACCGTCAGGTGCAGAAAATGGCCACCCTCACCATTTTTGTGCCCTGCCCTCGCTTACCGAGGACACGAAAATGGCGGCGCTATGGAGAAACTTCGCAGAACGGTGAGTTTAAGAGCCATAGGAACGCATTAAACTAAGTTTAATGCATTTCTATGGCATTTTCCGTTCCGTAGAGCGATGTTTCCCCATAGCGACGGTTAATCCCGAACGGATTAACCTCGCTATGCGGGGCACCACTGTATAATGTAATGCATACCATGAACAAAATAAATATGAAGAACCCTTCTTCCTGTCTCATTATACTATATCACGGATTCATAGATTGAAGCCAACTGATGAGGAAAGACTGAAAGAACTGGGTACGTTTAGCCTTGTGAACAGAAGACGGAGAGGAGATAGGATAGCACTTTTCAAAGACTTGAAAGGTAAGAGGAGGGACAGGATCTCTTTGTGATCGCCCCAGAATACAGAACACGTACTAATGGGCGCAAGTGACAGGAAGCCAGCCAGCCAGCCAGCCAGCCAGCCAGCCAGCCAGCCAGCCAGCCAGCCAGCCAGCCAGCCAGCCAGCCAGCCAGCCAGCCAGCCAGCCAGCCAGCCAGCCAGCCAGCCAGCCAGCCAGCCAGCCAGCCAGCCAGACAGACAGACAGACAGACAGACAGACAGACAGACAGACAGACAGACAGACAGACAGACAGACAGACAGATAGATAGATAGATAGATAGATAGATAGATAGATAGATAGATAGATAGATAGATAGATAGATAGATAGATAGATAGATAGATAGATAGATAGATAGATAGATAGATAGATAGATAGATAGATATCATGGGTTTCTTTTCTGGTTATACTCAAAGCATATCAAACAACTGAGGTTCACCTAGTGAGACTCCAACTTTATTAACCAGCCATCCTTTCGTTTCAAGACAAACTGCTCTCATCAACCCAACATGGACACATATTGATTGCCCCTCCCCCTCCCACCCTCTGGGCCTTCTTAGAAGATCTGCGTCAAGCTCATTTTGCTTTTGGGCTGGTGGGCTCTCTTGGTGTCCTCTCTCATTAAGGGCTCCAGGCACATCCGGTCCCTGCTTCGGAGAGACAATGAATCTCTTGGTGACAACATGCATAATGAGGAGACTCTGTTCCTTACCGAGGAGGCTAATTAATCATTAGCCGAGCACTAGTAAATTTTCTGAATCACCAGTTTTTTGACAGACACGCTGTGAAGGCAGAAGCATGGCTGACACGACATCTCGTCGTCCCCCCCATCAGAGCGGGACGTCTTTTCCTCTTCGGATCCTGGACATCGTATTATATCATGGCGTTGTCGCTGCTGCTGTTGCTTTAAAATGCTGCTAACTGAATGTTTACTGCAAGGCTGGAAGAAAATGGTAAAAAGTCAGGGATCAGCTGCAATAAGAAAAGTGGCCATCAGGTGAGAAGGCAGACATTTTTCCACTTCAAAAATGGAGGAAGAGGAAACAATGCTATTTATTTATTTATTTATTTATTTATTTATTTATTTTATATCCCGCCTATCTAGTCAATAGACCACTCTAGGCGGCTACATGTGAGGGATAAGATACAATTAAGAGGTCTTTGGCGAACACACCTTTTTCAAGCCTCCATTCCTCAGGCAGAGGAACCGACCCTTTCCGTTCAAATGTCGGTTTTCAGTTCACTATTGATTCTGCTTGAAGCACAAAATTAACAGTTCAGCCCTCGGTTGATTACGCTCGAATGGCCAAAATGAGGTGCCTTTTGGGTCGGCAGAATAAAAGCAGTAGCAGCCTATCGGCGAGGGACAAGATCACCTTTTTAAAAAAATTCTGAAACGACAATTTAATTTTTACTGCGATTTTCATTACAAAATTAAAATCGGTTCCTATATACTTGACAAAGGCTTTGACTGAAAATACAGTAATTTATTACTGCTGCTGGTAGACTGATAGTCTACAGAAACATGTTAATTTGGGCAGTCGGTTCCACTGTAGGACTGCTCATGCCATCGGTTCTTGTTCAGGAGCCATCTAGTTGAATCCAACATATGGCAAGTCTAAAAGGATTTTGATGGTACAGTGGTGCCTTGCTTGATGATGTTAATTCATTCCAGCGAAATCACTGTAGAGCGAAAACATCGTGAAGTGAAATAAAAAAGCCCATTGAAATGCATTGAAAACCATTCAATGTGTTCCAATGGGCTGAATACCTGCTCATCCAGTGAAGATCCTCCATAGGGGCAGCCATTTTCAGGTGCCTCTCTTGCGAAAAATGCCTCCTAAAAACAGTGGGGAGCCATTTTGAGCAGCCAGCGGCCATTTTGAAAACCCAACGATCAGCTGTTTTGATCATCATAATGCGAAGAATCGGTTCCCGAATTAGGGAACCGATCATCCCAAAGCGAAAAAAAACCCCCATTAAAACATCATTTTGCGATCCCAATTGCAATCACAAAAACATCGTCATGAAGTGGATTCATCGTTATATGGGGTAATTGTTAAGCGGGGCACGACTGTAGGCATGATACTTAAGGGATGGTTTTACCAGTGTCACCTCCAGAAAGCTTCCATGGTTGAGTGGAGATTCAAACCCAGGTCTCTTGAGTCCTAGTCCATCATTCTACCTTCTACACCAATGGTTCCCCAACTTGGGTCACCCAGGGGTTCTTGGACTGCAACTCCCAGAAACCCTGGTCAACACAGCTGGTGGTGAAGGCTTCTGGGAATTGCAGTTCAAGAACCCCTGGGTGACCCAAGCTTAGGCACAATGTTATTGGCTTCTATCATCTGCTAGCAGGAATGGGTGCATGAGTATGTAATTGCATGTTTGGGTCTGTGAATTGAGAAAGAGAGATATAGAACCACCTCTGCTGAAATTTTTACTTGGCCAAAAAAATACTTTTCTTAAAATACTTTTATGAACAGTGTGCTGATGGTCTAAGGATTTTCCCCCTCTAGTAGTTCATTATCCTGGCACTGCTGCATGGTTATTTCAGGCTGGTTTCGTTGAATTCCCTGCCCCCTTCCCAATTAATTCCATTATAGTTCATTAACTGAGCTAATTAGAACATAGCAGAGGTAGCAACACAGGTGCTGGCTGAACTGCAGTTATTTCATTAATGGGACTGACATGGCAATGGCACCCGAATTGTTAATTTGATTAGCAATTCTTCTGCTCTCATCAGAAAGGTGGCATCTGCTGATTATGCTAATAATGCGTTCTCAGCTTGGATCTCTACTGCGCATGTGCAGCTAAGTTGAACACAGCTTTGACTATGTATCGTGTGATGGTTCCCAGTTTGAGAGTGGCTGGCAAATCTCAACCATGCGTGTTCTACCATATCCACAAACTCTGTTTTCTGCTTGAATGGCCTTGAGCATCCAAGATGACCCCTAACAAGAGGTTAAAACATGTTCAAACAAAGAGGGGGAAACAAATTTTGCCCATAAATTTCGGAATTATGTAGCAGCAACAGTGTAGCTTTGTGGGTTGGAAAACTAGGCTTCAGAGCCAGGGGCCAGGAGTTAATGCCTTCGCTATGCGTCCCTGCAGACAACCCAGGAGATAACAAAGAGCTCACTCATCCCCAGGGATGTTGGCAAGTCTTTGGATCCAAGTTTCAAGCGTGACTCTTTGCTCCCAAGTCCCAAGTCCCTACTAAAAACAAGCTCCCTCCCCCCCAAAAAGAGAGCATGGGTGCATTCCAGGTTGAGTCATTGGAAAAAAAAAGTCTGAGTCGAGTCACCAGTGCGAATTAAACCCAACTTGACTCCACTCCCCATTCCTGCCTGTTCCAACTTGCACATGTAGTGTTTCACCCCCCAAAATATTGGGGTGAGGCTCATCTCTGACCACGCATCACATCAGCACCTAGTTATTTCCGAGCTCTGATCGCAACACAACCCGTGCTGTCAACATGATGAATGTCGTATCGATGCTGTCGCAAGCAACACTGTATTATTTACCGGCTCAAAATCAACTGCTCTCTCTCTGTCTCTCATCTGGGATAAGCTAGTCTAGCCTGAGAAGGTTTCAAAGTTCTTCAGAACACTGCCCTCTCTCAAATGTCTCTTTTGAAGGTCTGGTTAATACCTCTGGTCCAGCGAGCAGCCTCTGTCTCTCTCTCCCCCCTCTTTTTTTTGTTTTTTCCTTCACTGACTATAACACTGTTTATCAGCAGCTGCGCATCAGAGATTTCGGCTCTGACCCGGCATCTGTTCAGCTGGAAGGAAGGAGAACTGAAATCTATAGGGCTCATGTCTGTGTAAAGAGGTTTAGGACTGGGATACAAATTACCAGCCAAAAATAAGCAGTAAGGGAGAGGGGTCGGGATAAAAAGGCCAAACATTGGCTTGTAAAGTCAACCAGAGAAAATTCATGTTGCGCTGGAAGAAGCCAGAGGACTAATAAGCAGGCGAGGCTCTTGATGACCTCTGAAGCGGAGCGTGAGTTTATATACATCTTGCGTCCGTATCGGTGGAATTTGCAAAAGCATCCTAGCTTGAACCTCAAATCTACGCCGGCTGACATTTTCTGTCTCTTGGAAATTGGCAGGCTGCGCTGCGGAGCCTAAATTTAACCCCTGGAGAATTGGCTGGATGACACCGGCGTTCTTTCTACATTCGCTTGTAAGTGTCGGAAAGCTAATTTAGCTGGGTTACCTCTGCAGGAATGGCGCCACCTCTGATTCGGTCGCTTGTTAGCGTCCCCCACATCCCCTGTCCTTTCCTTCTTGACGGTTTGTCCTTTAATAACAAGCCTTTTTTAAAATAAAAAAAATGTTGGGGAAGATGGTACTAATGAATATTTGAAAATGCCAAGCTATTCGGCACTTGAGGTGGGCATCTGAACAAGCATTGATGTTCTAAGTGACTTTTGTGAGGAAAGCCATACCTTTCCGGAGTTATGCTTTATTTTAACTACTTAACTCTAAGGTCACACATCTGCCCAAAGGGTGGAAGTTTACATGAGTGGATGGAATTAATCCTTCCCAGAATAAAACAAAGCACTCTCTCTAACTCACGGTTAGAAGGGTGTTTTGACATTTACTATCAAGAGTAGCTGATAGACATCAATTAAAAATTGATGGGTGCATTCCCCCAGAGTTTGGGAGCTCTGTCTGAAAATGGTATGATAAAATAATAAAATCCAGAGTCGGCCTGGGCTGTGCATCTTCCAATATCTTGCCTGGAACAGGAAAGGAATACAGTGGTGCCTCGCTTGACAAGGATAATCTGTTCCAGCAAAATCACTGTAGAACGAAATCGTCGTCAAGCGAAATAAAAAAGCCCATTGAAACGCATTAAAAGCCGGATAATGCGTTCCAGTGGGCCAAATACCTCAGCATCCAGCGAAGATCCTCCATAGGGTGGCCATTTTTGGTGCCTGTAATGCAAGGAATCCATCCTGAAGCACAGTGGGGAGCCATTTTACACAGCAGGCAGCCATTTTGAATACCCAACAATCAGCTGTTTTGATTGTCGTAAAGCAAAAAATCGGTTCCTGAAGCAGGGAATCGATCATCAACAAGCGGTTTTTTCCCCATTCAAGCATCGTCTAGTGATCGCAATAGCGATCGCAAAAACCTAGTAGTACAGAGATTTCCTCGTCTAACGAGGCAATTGTCAAGCGGGGCACCACTGTATTTGAATGTCCAGGTTAGGCAGACCATGGCCTAAATCCAAATTGGTAGTTTCAAATGGAGAAGAATCTATTACTAAATGAACAGTCAAGACTTTGGTAAATCCTTTTGCTTCAGCAGGTCCACTGTATTGCAGTGCTTCTGATTTTGTACAAGAAGCACACCGAAAAAGGTCTTCTCTTCCCAAGACTTCCAAGCAGATAGCTACTTCAGGAGAGGAATCACATGGAAACGCTCCCCGGCCTCCAGGAAATCTCCCAGAGTATTGCTTGAACGGACAAAGAGGTTGAAAATGCTTTTCCGATGGAAGATTGGTCAAATCCTGCACAGGATTCGCCAAGTCCTACACAGGAGTTAGCAACTCCTATGCAGAGTCCACATGGCAGGACATGAAAAAGGGAAATGGGTAAAAGCATCCTTTGAGGGATGTCCGAAAATCCGTTCTGAACAAGGAAAGTGCCACTGGGGCAAAACTGGAGAAATCATTGAGAAGGAGATGTTTAATGAGAATGTCACACAAACTCTGGATAGCTCAGCTAGAGGTTGGGAGTTCAATTCCCCGCTGTGCCTCCTCATCAGGGGCCGGACTCGATGATCCATAGAGTCCTTCCAGTTCTGCAGTTCTAAGGTTATTATTATCATTATTTAACTCTGGTCTACTGTCGTTGTGGCTCCCAACTGGTTTGGAAACCCAGGCATCCCAAAACCATTAAGATGTTTGCAGAAAAGAGACAAGACGCCAAGCCTCGTTTCGTTGGCAACTTGAGAATCAAGGCCTGTGTGGGAGAAGGCGAAGAGAAGCGGCTGAGATGGAGCCCTAAGGCTGCTTGGTGAGCTTCTCCCTATGATCTAGGCAAACGCAGAGAGCAGAGTGTCCATTTTTGCATTGCGATTCCATTTCTGGGCCCCACCGCTCCGAAACTTGTCCGTAGCGGAAATGTTCTCAACGCAGTGTAAATGAAGCAAGACAACTCAACGCTTCGAAACAGAAAGTTCAAGCAGCGCTCAATTAGAGGGTACATCCTCCAGCGCTGCCGTCTCCGAGCCCCTCGTTGGTCCTTCTGCACTTTTAAGGCTTGTCCATCAATGATTCACAATGCCATGAATAATGCATTTATATCACAGGCTAGGAGTAACATAAAATTATCTATAAATGTTTAATAAATATTCGGGAATGCTTTTGGTGCCTATGTTATAAATGATAAATAAGTAACAATACATTCCTCATGCAATATTGATGCTCGCCGGGGTTATTGTTATGCTATAAATGTTCAAGGGGGCATTACTAACGCCGTGAATGGAGTTATCAAGGTTACAGATATGTTCAGCAGGCGATTTATAATGTAACCTGCAACACGCGGAAAAGAGAGGAAAGGTAAGGAAATTTGTGGCAGATGTAGAACTGAGCACAGGGATCCAGGAAACTGTTTGCCTCAAACTCCATATCGATATAAACGTTATTTAGCCATGCCACAAACTCTTAGAGTGAAAGAGGAAGCTTAGGTCTGCTGTAAATCTCTTGTAAATTGTTATAAACAACTCACGGTGTGCGTGCCTGCAAAGTTGTGGGAGCTTTCTACAAACCCATGGCTGCCCGCTTAAACATTTGCAGAAAGGAAATCCAGATGTTGCATCTAGCACTGCTTAATTATGAAGCTGCAAAGCCTGTAGGAAGCAGCTCTTTGGCTGAGCGGCAGAAAAGGGGGAAATGGAAAGCAGAGATAACACGAGTGTTCATCAGGAGCCACTTATTTTTGCCTTCTCTCCTGCTCTTATCTAGTGGCTGTTGCCCGTTCTTTAAGAATATCATAATATTATGAATTTTCACCTGCAGTGTCTTGTTTTCCTTTGCCCTCCGCCTTGCTTATTCCTCTTATGCTGCTCTTTGTTTTTCGCTATGGGAAGCCTCTGCTTGCTTGCTTTCTGATATCAGGCAAAATCAAAAGGACAATAAAAATGTGGCACGTCAAAGGTAACTGCTCTATTTTAATGTGAGCTTTCGTGGAACATGATCCACTTCTTCAGATTTGTCCACTTCTTCAGATTTGTCCACAAAAGCTCATAATACTTTATGGTGTCACAACGTATTGGCCTTCTTCTTTTTACATTTTTCTTTTGGATTTGCTTGATATGATACTATAGACTAACATGGCTACCTCTTGTAAAACGTATTTACTGGTAGTTATCTCATAGGAATTAGACTTTTGGATCAACAAGCTCTGGAATATGGAAGAGAGGGTAATGAAGATAATGGATCTATTAATTAGTTAGTTAGTTAGTTAGTTAGTTAGTTAATTAATTAATTAATTAATTAATTCCTTCATCCATTCATTCGTTTGTTTGCTTGTTGAAATAAATATAAATATGAACACCTTTTCCACTGGTCAACTCTAGAAACTAATAAAAACACTGAAACACAATTATCCTTCAAGTTTTTTAGCACGATGGAATTTCACCTGATTTTCCCTCCAATTTTGCACATAAAAGTGAAAACATCAGGGAAAATAGAAGACAAAATTAGGTAGCAGTATGTAGAATCATTCACAGGGGACGGCTTGCAAAAATGCGTACACACTGTCAGACCTGTGAGTGATTAGGCAGAGAAACGTGTATGAGCTGATGCAAAAATAGGACTGAACAAGTTTGTGTTTAGGAAAAAATCTGGACGCTATAGAAAACAAAGATAGCTTCTGGTGGAATTATAGTAACCTGCATATTCTATTTTTAGGAGGTTTGGATAGGATGGACTTTGGGGTTGAATATCTGTCACTTAGCAACAGCCAATTGTTCCTTCTCGACTTCAGATATTCCCCCCTCCCGCCTTTTTACCCAGTCAGTTAGAGTCAGTTAGTGATGATAGTGCTCTGCGTATGTTGGGGTTTGACAGTTATGGAGTCAGCAGTTAGAGTCAGAGCGAAGTGGTTATGTAATCAGTTAGCCAAATAATTAACCAGTTAAGATCTCAAATTATATAACAAGTAAAATGTTTTGCCTGTTATTCTGATATATATGAAGATTTGTGAGTAAAATAGAATTTTTAAAAATTCTTTCTCAACACCAGAGTCTCTGACTGAATCTATCAAGACAATGTTGCCAGTTGAAGTAAAACTAACCAAACAACTAGGGAGACTTGTAATTATAATAATCTGCTCTGTAGCTCCCTGTCTGGATTTTTCTCCCCAGGGTAGCTGGAGGTTTTGGACCAGCAGTTTCCACACTCTGCCAGTAGTTTCATCTGTCCCAGTTAGTGGCAGGATATCAGTTTTCTTCATCTGGCTACTTAACAGAATGAGGGAAGGGCCTTGAGTGTCCTTCATTGCAACTTTATTTCACCTCTGAAGATAAAAAATCTAAGCTCTTGCACTTAATAAATAAAATCCTTCCTTTATGGCCACCCTAAACAGTAGAAGGAACCGCTTTTTCTAATAATGACACGTTAATGAATGATAAATTGTAGAGGAAATCCTATTGAAGTTCTTATGACATCTCCATTAAAACTAAATGAGTTCATCATTATTAAAGCTCGGACGATAAATAGCAAAAGAATTACCAAATAATTAGGCCATGATTTTACATTGTTACATTTTAAAGACTCCATATTTTATCTGCAAAGGAGCAGTGAGAAAGAACAGCGCTGGAGCAGCCACTCCACGCGCTGACCCTGAGGCTATGAGGTCAAGCAAAAGTAGAGCACACTGGAAGTCAGAAGGCATCTCAGCATCAGTCTTTCTTCCGGAAAAATGTAGGCCCGTGTCTTTGGGTCTACATTTTTGAACCAAGCAAGCTGCACTGCCAACATTCGTATATATAGAGTTTTCAAAATATGGAATCCGAATGCATTTTTCGAACTGCATTCAAAAAAAAAAAAAAGGTCCATAAGCCATGCTCATAGGCTCATCTGAATGCAGTTATCATTTGGATGACACACTTCTCCAGATTAATAAAATATGGATACCACATCCCAAGTGGTTCTTCCATATACAGTGGTACCTCGACTTACGAACTTAATCCATATTGGAACGGCGTTCGTACATCAAAAAGTTCGTAAGTTGAGGCAAAATTTCCCATAGGAATGCATTGAAAACCATTTAATCCTTTCTGGCTGTTTTTTGTTCTTATGTCGAGGTGCTGTTCGCAAGGAGAGGCATTAGTTCCCCTAGGAACTAATATTTATTTATTTATTTATTTGATTTATATCCCGCTCATCTGGTATATTTATACCACTCATTCAGAGCACGTTACCATCATCTCTCGAGACTGAAGGATGCCTAATCCTATTGAAAAAGAAAAGGACACTGAAGGGAACTAGTTTGCTTACTTTTGCATATGTCGATCTATATATGTTGGTGCAAACACAGAAGAAAATAATGTGAATAAAATAGAAATGCAAACATCTTACAGCAGTAGGGAAGACGGGCTCAGGAGACACCGTGGTTGCTACTCGGCCATCTGTCCACGTGGAGAAGTTTTCTCTTAAAAATTATAATAAGGCTTATTGAAGGTTTGGGGAAATGTTTATTTATACTGGCCAGTAGAGAGAGTTATAGACAGAACAGCAGTGCATGTAAAGACAGTATACAGGACCAAAGATAGTACATAGCTATGTAGGAAATACACAAAGGGCCACGCAATGAGTAATTTAAATTGGTATTCCTTTGAATATCCTCTTTCCCAGGATGTTCATTTGAAACTCTTACTGATGTGATCATTCTTTGAAATTCCTTCAGGAAGAAACCGGGGATTTTATCATACCTTTGCTAAAGGTAAGGAAGATACATATCTCTATGCTTCTCAGAAAATGGGCGTCTTCCCATGGTTAATGGAGTGACACTATATACTGGGCTTTGCTTTACATAAGAAATATATTGGCGATGCTTATATAATAGCTAAATCCTAATATATGTGGTTATATTTCAAAGTTGGAATGAGGGGGATCTCCACTCTCGGCTAACTGTTGATGGCTAACTGCAGTTCTCCATTATTGTGGTTCTTTACTTGGGCTCTCTGCAGATGGTGACAGCAGCCACGAAATTAAAAGATGCCTGCTTCTGGGGAGGAAAGCGATGACAAACCTCGACAGCATCTTAAAAAGCAGAGACATCACCTTGCCGACAAAAGTCCGCATAGTCAAAGCTATGGTTCTTCCAGAAGCGATGTATGGAAGTGAGAGCTGGACCATAAAGAGGGCTGACCGCCAAAAAAATTGATGCTTTTGAATTGTGGTGCTGGAGGAGGCTCTTGAGAGTCCCCTGGACTGCAAAGAGAACAAAACTATCCATTTTTGAAATCAAGCCTGAGTGCTCACTGGAAGGACAGATCCTGAAGCTGAGGCTCCAATCCTTTGGCTTTCTCCTGAGAAGACTCCCTGGAAAAGACCCAGATGCTGGGAAAGGGTGAAGGCAAGAGAAGAAGGGGACGACAGAGGACGAGATGGATGGACAGCATCATTGAGTCGACCAACATGAATCTGACCCAACTCCGGGAGGCAGTGGAAGACAGGAGGGGCTGGCGCGCTCTGATCCATGGAGTCACGAAGAGTCGGACACGACTATACAACAGCAACAACAAAAACCTTCATACTGGCCTTGGAATGGAGAGCCTTCAAGCCAGAGATCCCAATGAGATCAGCAGACTGCTGCCTGCCTGCTCTTCAGACAGAGAACGGTCCTCTTTAAGGTCGGAAACATGTCCGTTGCAATAGCTAACAGTACGACAGGATGTGACTTCCATCAAAAAACAGCCCAAAGGCTTCCGGTTCCCTATTCCTCTTAAAGGGGTCTATAAGATTAAATGCGTCCGAAACTTTACTTCGTAAAAACAACAACCCAAGGTTCCTTAGCTCGTACAAGTCTGAAAGAACACTTGTCAAGTTGCCTTCTAGACTCCAGGTATGCTTTCTTGTCAGTCTGGACCCCCCCACCCACCGGCTCATCCTGCAACTCTTTGGAACCATTTCCTGGCCCTTCCATGTTTGATATTCAGCACCAGCAGCCTCCTTTTATGCTGGAGGTAGAAGGAAACCGGGAAGGGGGGGGGAAGAGAGCGAATTTCACACTAACAATTACAAATCCCATTAATAATGGAACAACAGTTTACTGCTGGCATCGCTTTGCATTCGGTACGAAGTCAGCTCTTAGGGAAGAAAGGAAGAAAGAATGAAAAGGGGGGGAGAAGATAAAACAGCTGTAATTAAATTAATGAGCCCTGTAGGTGCCACAGGAAGGAAGCGGAGTCTCTGTATTCATACTGAGTCAGCTTTAAACCCTTTTTAACTGGAAGGAAGAAGAGAACTTTGCCTGGGATTTTGGGTTGAAGTTGAGGCGTGCCCTTGAGCTTCGCAACCGGAGTGAAAACATTTTCGGAGCGAAGCTATGCACCCACTGTGCCTCAGAAGGGCACCTTTCTGAACTTTGACATGCCCTGCAATTCACACACTCTCCTCAGGTCCTCTCCCATGCCAGAAATTAATTGGAAGCCTTCGCTGAACCTGAGCTGTTAATACAACCGTCTTAATCCAAGGGGCGAAGCTGACTGAAATCGTTTCCGGCTTAGAGACGGATAAACCGTGCTTCTCCTTCTCCTTCCACCCCCCCTTGTTTCTGTGAACTAGGGAGACATTTTCTGGTGGGTTCAACAAGAATTCTTGAACCTTCGGGCGCTGCTTTTGTGGAGGCTCTGCCCCTATGCGACTTGTATCAAAGTACTCAAAGGGTACAATTTGCGCAAAACGGTGGTGCGAGTGGGCTTGTTGGGAGGACCATCGGGGTCAGAAGCCGTGGATGGGTTGTTTGTATCCTCTTCATCAAGAAGCCAGTCCACGTGAATGTGTGCAGGCCTGCCTGTGTGTGCATGTTTTATTTCACAATGTGAAAGGACACTGTTTGGGCAGACGGATTTGTGTACACACTCTGGAAACCTGTATGGGGGAATCTGACCTTGTGCTGTTTGTCTCATTCTTGTGTAATCTTGCAGGAGAGAACCAACTCACCATACGCTATCCCATTGTCTTTATAGCCTTTTTTGAATAAAGATGGGTACTTATTTTACTGACCTCAGAAGGATGGAAGGCTGAGTGAACCTTGAGCCGGCTACTTGGGATTGAACCCTGGGTCACGAGCAGAGTTTTGACTGAAGTGCTGCAGTTTAACCACTGCACCATGAGGCTCCTACGATGAGAAGGGAGAATTTCAACAGAATACAGTTGCTGAAATCCTATTGGTGTAACTGTGCTTGCTGAAGATCGACCATGCCATCAGCAGATGGAAATTAAACAATTCCTACTTCTTTCCCACAGCTCCCATGTAATCCCTTTTATCACGTGGAAGCTGTGGGGGCCATTGGAGGAAGCATTTAATTATCAAAAATCACCCACTCCTGCTAATGTCATGATGTTAGTGAAAACTTCAGTGTCATGTATTGCCCGGAGATGGTGACAAAAAGAAGCATAACATTTGCCTCTTTGCTAAGCAAAGGAGAGGGCCTTCTCTTTGGCTCCTCCTAGACTTTGGAACTCCCTCCCACAAGAGGACATTCAGGCCCCATCTTTGCTGTCCATTGGAGTCAAAGACCTTTCTCTTCAGGTGAGTTTTCCCTTAGTGATTGATTGTCCAGGATGGGTTTTGAAATGGAGTGTGGTGCCTTATTGTTTTTAATGTGTTTCTGGTGTTGATTTCATTTACCATTTTTTAAAGTGTGGTACTTGTTTAATCCTGCCTCCTCTCTCCCTGCGTGGCCAGTTAAAGCAAATGTATTTAAGTAAAGGTGACTTCCCCGGTGCAACTTCACCGAATTGTCAATCTGCAATTTTCTCACCGAGCATTCACGCCCTACACAGATCTTTCTCGTATCAGATCCAACCAGCTCCATTGCTTCTGTCTTGATCCAGATCCTAAATCATAATTCCAAGGCACCCCATTCATTTCCGGGGGGTAGGGGAAATGATGTGACCCTATGGGGTATTAGAGCATTACTTTTTCACTTTGGTCTTCCTTCCATATGATCCATTTGTCCTTGGAGAGAAACGAAGGGTGTTCTTGGAATGAAATTGGTTCAGCAAAGCAGAAGAGTTGCTTCCCTTTTTCGGGAAAAAAAGAATTAATGGAAGTTTGAGATTTAGAAGCAAGTCTTCGGTGGTAATTCATCCACTTAAAATGAACAGTAATATTTTCATTATCATGTTAATATTTTAATGGGCCCTTTATGGTACTATGTGGAAAGACATAATCTAGTTAGGGGAATGTCTTCATCCGAAAGAAGTCATTTGAACATCGTAGGAGTATTAACAATATGAGACCTTTCTACACGCATCTAAGACATGATGAAAAAAAAATCACGTTTTTAGTGAAAAAAAGAGAGATGTGTTAGTCGAAAGTCTCTTTTGTGTAGGTGGGCACTTCAAAACGTTCCTGTTGAACATCACAATACAGAATATCACAAATATTTGCATGAATTTCAAACCATTCTAATACCAATCTTTCAACTCTCAGCACCGGAGAAAAAAATCTGTGTCGTTTGCATTTTAATACGAACTGACCAACTGCAGATGCCTTAAACTAATATGAGGATGGAAATGTGACCGTCCTTTGGTTTTTCTCATTTCGAGCATGGCAGCGCAAGTCTCCCATCGAATGCGCAGGGAAAAACTAGGCACAAAAATGTATACCTTGCGGGAATTTGCATACCGAAATACATTGGCCAGGAAGAAAGCACACAAATATAGATTGCTTTTTTAGCGCACAGAAATAAAAAATACATTGTGAAATGGTACAGAAACAAGTCAGAGTGACCTTGTTATTTTGAGAAAAGCAAAGTTATAGAAGCAAAAAGAACACCGTTGTCTGTTCTTAGTTCCCTGGGCTGTTGTCATTTTGGCTATCTAAGTTTACCTTTGGTTGTTGTGGGTTTTTCGGGCTTCTTGGCCGTGTTCTGAAGGTGGTTTTTCCTAACGTTTCGCCAGTCTCTGTGGCCATGGGCATCTTCAGAGGACAGCAAACTGTTTGACAGAGCACAGTTTGCTGTCCTCTGAAGATGCCGGCCACAGAGACTGGCGAAACGTTAGGAAAAACCACCTTCAGAACACGGCCAAGAAGCCCGAAAAACCCACAACAACCATTAGATCCCGGCCGTGAAAGCCTTCGCGAATACATTAAGTTTACTTTTACTCCCTCTTTACTGAAGCATGTTTAGATCACCGGGAGAGGTCTTTCTCTCGGTCCTATCACAGATTCCCCTCATTGGGGGGGCACAGAACAGGGCCTTCTCTGTGGTTGCTCCCAATCTTTGAAACTCCCAACCACAGGTGGCCAAATTGACCCCATCTTTGCTGATCTTCCACCAGCTGGTGAAGACCTTCTTCTTCAAACAAGCTTTCTCTTAATTATTGCCTGCCGGTTGGGTTTTTTAATGGATGGCTGTGCCTTATTGCTTTGAATATGCTTTGGGGTTGCTTTTGTTTACTTTGTTTTAGTGTGGTATTTCTTTGATCCATGTTAGCATTTGTATACTAACTGTTTTTAGCTTTCAGTATTGTCTTTTAATTATGCAATCTGCCTTGGATCCCTCTTAAGGAGAAAGGCTGGGTAAAAATATTATTAGGGAAGGAAGGAAGGAAGGAAGGAAGGAAGGAAGGAAGGAAGGAAGGAAGGAAGGAAGGAAGGAGGGAGGGAGGGAGGGAGGGAGGGAGGGAATCAACCAACCAACCAACCAACCAACCAACCAACCAACCAACCAACCAACCAACCAACCAACCAACCAACCAACCAACCAACCAACCAACCAACCAACCAACCAACCAACCAACCAACCAACCAACCAACCAGCGAATGATTTTACAAAAGGCATCAATGAAATTAATAAAGCTTCCAAATCCAGGAGCACTGGGGTTTCTAAGTCACTAGCATCTGCTCTTATTAAAAATGACAGCTGATTAGCAAATCTGAAGCTCAGGCTGAAGAGCGGTGCTAATAACGTGGAATTAAAATTTACGTCTTCTTCCAATGTAATGAAGATCATTAAAACGGGAGTGATAAAACTCTTTGATTAACCCGCTTTTCTATTCCGTGCAGCTTCTACAGCACAGATTTAAATGTTCAGCCTTATAAACTCCTAGCCCCAATAATCTGATGTGAATATATCCTAATTTTAAAAAAGCAAAGAAATTGTGGAACACAACGAAATGAAATCCCCTTATATACTCCTTTCTTTTTTATGTTTTTCATGGGCAAAATAAAACAAAATTTGGGGGCAGACAGAAAAGACACAATTGCTGAAGGCTCATGGTGCAGGTCCTATTCTTTCTTGATAGCGCCGGTCTGTGCATTATCCCAGAGACACTTTTGGTTTATTGCTTAATTAGCTTGTGACTAGAATAATAATTTTATGCCATGAGGAATGTACGGCCCCTGCTCAAAATGCTCACATCATTCCAATTAGGACTCATTGGGCTTGTGCTTCTTTTATTACTGAGAATGAGAATGAGAGAAAGAGATAGAGAGAGAGAGAGAATACTTTAATGGATTTGTCTTCTTGATGTGAAGAAATGAATGAATCAGAATATTATCTTTGGCAACAGATCATAGAATCATAGAATTACTGAGTTAGAAGGGGCCTCTATAGCAATCAAGTCCAACCCCCTTGTTCAAGGCAGGAATCCAAATCAAAGCAGGTCCGACAGAGGGTTGTCCGATTTTCTCTTGAAGGCCTCCAACGTTGGAGAGCTCACCACCTCCCTCTGAGGTCATGGGTTCCACTGTCATACTGCTCTAACAGTTAGGAGATTTTTCCTCATATTCAACTAAAATCTGGCTTCCTCTAGCTTAAGCCCATTATCTTGCACTGGGGGATGATTGAGACCAGATCCTCTGCAGGACTCCCTTTCAAATGTTTCAAAAGTGCTATCCCATTTCCCCTCATTAGTCTTCTTTTCTCGAGGGTAAGCATGCCCAGTTCTTTCCATCTTTCCCCCCTAGGGCTTGGCTTCCAGTCCCCTGATACCCCCCATTGCCTTCCTCTGAACTTACTCCAATTTGTTGGTATCCTTCTTCAAGTGTGAGGTCCAGATATTTTCAGGGATCTGACATGACTGATTTATCTTCACTTTTCAATCATCACCTTTATGTCACCACTCCATGTTTAACAGGCTTAATAGGGGAGCATCTCCTCAGTTGATTAAAACATCTACATATAATTTACATTTGTTTTGAGAAGTAAAATTGATCAATGCTTGCTGGAAGACCATATCCCCCTTCTGGGTTTTAAGATCATTGGTCATGTGATCCTCACAGTTACACCTGGTAAAGACACGAGAGAGAGAGAGAGAGAGAGAGAGAGAGAGACTTCTTGGTAGCTGCTCCCACCAAGCAGTCATGGTAGCTTCTGATGTCCTTCCAAGGAACTTCCTGTTCAGGCTGATTGTCAAGGAATGGGTTTCAACAGGGCATGTTCTATTTTCATAAAAACCTTTTCCATGTGCTCATGTTTGCTTTAAATAGTTTTTTTTAATCACTGGTTGTTTTAACGATGATATGTTTAATTGCTTTTAGTGTTTTTAAATGGTTTTTGTTCACCAGTGGCTTTAATGATAATAAGTTTGATTGCTTTTAATTGCTTTAAACCGTTGTTGTTAACTGGTTGTTTTAATGATAATAGGTTTGCTTGCTTTTTAATATTCCAATTAATTTTATTTCTTTAGCTGCCTCTGTTTTTGGGATGCTGTAGGCCATCCTGAAGCTGTTCTCCAGGACAGTCCTGCCTGTACATAAGTAGCACAGTCAAAATTTCCGGCAGGAATCAACTCTGCCCAGCCACAAGGACCAGTGATCATGGCACACAAAAAATTAGCTAACACCCATCAATCACAGTGACAGATCATCTCCCCCCTTATCACAACAATACACCCATAACAAAAAACACCCTGATCACCATAATCGCCCAATCTCCTAAAAAGGACAAAAAACTGATCCCACAGCTACAAATACTCAACAGTCCCACACACTACACCAGAACACAGCCAGAGTTCTAACTCCTGTCCTCTGAAGATGCTGGCCACAGAGAATGGTGAAACATTAGGAAGGAAAACCTCCAGAACACAGCCAAATAGCCTGGAGAACCTACAACAACCATCAGAAACATCTTTATTCAGACTTGGTGAACACAATGGCAGACAGAATAGGGCTCATAAGTATTTTTGCAGTCCCAGACTGGATAATACCTGAATAAACATCATGGTGGCACCAATCCGGGGAACCTCACTATACATACCTATTTTTGTAGTTTTAAAATTGTGGTTTTTAGGGAAGAAATGTATCTTTTATAGACATTGTGGGACTTTATACACCAATGCTGGAGATAATGTTGAGATAATATTCAATGGTTGAAGAGCAATCAGCCGGCATTACAGGATAGCCATAGATTTCAGAATCAATGAATTCAACCATAGGAATGGGATTACGATGCTTGTTTTATTGCTTCAGTGTGCCTCCAGTACAGTGGTGCCTCGCAAGACGATGTTAATTCATTCCACGAAAATCGCTGTTAAGGGAAAACATCGTCTTGCAAAACATTGAAATGCACTGAAAACCTGATAATCTGTTCCAATGGGAATGGATTGTCATCGTAAAGCAAAAATCGCCCATAGGAAACATCATTATACGAAGTGCAAGATTGCTCCGAAAACCTCATCGTAAAGCGAATTCGTCATTATGCAAAGCAATCGTCTAGCAAGGCACCACTGTACCTTGCCGTGATGTGCAAAGGTGTTCCTTGACCTGTTTTTCCATGTTCTGTCTGTCTATTGTCTTAACTGCTCAAAAAACCCAGTTACTCCAAATATATATATTTAAACCACATCACACCTATCAATTTCAGTGACGTTCATATATATTCCTACATGCACAGCGGTAATGAGAACTAAACAAAATCCATCAGGGTTTTACGATCCATGCAAGGAACACAATTTTATATGTGTATATTTATGCATGTGTACACACAAATACATGCATACAACCCATTCAAATGTAGGGAGGGGCACCGAGACATTCATATACACAGACACACAGAGAGACACATATATATTCCATTTTGGTAGCTTAGGGCGGTTTGAACATAACACTCTTATCATAGAGTCACAGCTGTAGGAAGAATCCTTTAATCACAAACTTCCTCCTTGAAGAAGAATATAGATTTATGACCAGACTTTGGGCTCCTAAGTGAGCGAGGGAGATTGCCAGTAGCTACTGTACTACTTCCCATTGGCTGTAAACAGCTTTAATCTTCTTTAGCTGTCATTTTGAAGTCAAGGGATATTAGAGTACAACATAATTATGCAGTTGTGAGCAGAAATATCCTTTTTTCCCCCTAAAGGAAAATTTTAAATGCTTCCAGACACACACACAAAAAAACCCTTCTTTGCCAACAAAGGCTTGGTGGCAGTTCAGTTCGTGGTCTTTGTTTATGGGATTCTGTTGTTAATTGCGAAAGTGAAGTAGATGTTGGGTTTTCTGCTCCTTGTAACAATTTCCAGAGGGGTAGCCACGTTAGTTGGTTGCAAGAAAAACAATAAAAAGCAAAAACAATGGTAGAAAGCTTATGCCATGATCTGTATGGATAAGGGTGGGATTTTCAGGTTTTTTCTGGCTATCTATCCAATAATTCGCCATTCTGCAAATTTGACCTGAGTTACACAAACCTTTGTTGTTTGGTCCTTAAGTGGTGTCCGACTCTTTGTGACCCCATGGACCAGAGCACGCCAGGCCCTCCTGTCTTCCACTGCCTCCCAGAGTTGGGTCAAATTCATGTTGGTCGCTTCAATGACACTGTCCAACCATCTCTTCCTATGTCGACCCCTTCCCCTCTTGCCCTCACTCTTTCCCAACATTAGCATCTTTTCCAGGGAGTCTTCTCTTCTCATGAGATGGCCAAAGTCTTAGAGCCTCAGCTTCACAATCTGTCCTTCCAGTGAGCACTCAGGGTTGATTTCCTTCGATATGGATAGGTTTGTTCTCCTTGCAGTCCAGGGGACTCTCAAGAGTCTCCTCCAGCACCACAATACAAACACATCAATTCTTACTATAATATTATTGAGCCAATTATCCCCCATCTTGTAACTTGGGAGAATAGGCCCGAACCTGGAAGGTTTAAGGCTTAGCTAGGCCTAGCTCTGCCCAAGCTTCCTTTTTCCTGGTTTAGTGCTAGCTGGGAGCTTTCTTCCTGCTGAATTGCTTCCGCCTTCAGATTTCTTACCCTCTGCATAGTGAACATTGCTTCTGGCAAACAGTGCGATCTGGTCTTACGACCACTCTAGCTGCCTAGAGTGGTCATAAGACCAGATAGGCGGGATATAAAACAAACAAACAAACAAACAAACAAACAAACAAACAAACAAACAAACATAGACAGAAAGAAAAATGAAGGAAGCAGGGCTTAAACTGCAATAGTAACTAATTTTTATGTGTCATTGAGTCAATCCAAATTTGGGTGATCCTTGCCAAGTCTTTCCAGTTACAAAGCACTCAGAAGGGTTTTACCAGTCCTTCCATCTTGGTAGCACGCTGGGAGCATGTAGCTCGCCCAAATCTACACAGGCTGGCTCTTCTCCTGAGAGGAGCGGCAGGGAACTGAACTCCCACCCGTATTGCTCCAACCCACAGAGCTATCCAGCCAACAGGCAAATCTAGACATGAAGCAAATTACTGAACAGTGTGAGGGTCCTAGAAAATGACTCCTAGTGAGAACTACCATTTCTCCCAACTCTGTGGAAGAAGGGGTTTTGGAAGGTGATCTCTTCAACCACACTGGTTCCCCATGTTGGGTAACTCTGGTGTTCTTAAACTGCAAATCCCAGAAACCTTGGCCAGCGTAGCTAGTGTTGAAGGCATCTGGGAGTTGCAGTCCAAGAACAGGTGGTTTGACGTAAAGTTAAGAACCACTGCGTCAAAGATTCGGGGACAACCAAGTACGAACGAGAAAACTCATGTCCTGAGGTTACTTGTCAGTGACACAAGACGGTAGAAAGATTGGCTGACCATAAGAAGCTTCTGGGTTGGCCAGAAGGGCTGAAAAGACAAGGAACCTAGTCTTCCACATTTGGGAACATGGCAGCAAAGCATCTTTTTATTGATGGCTGAGACATTTTTTTATTTTTTTATTTTCATAAAATAAACTAAAATAAAAGCATCGGCCCATGACCTTGTAGTCTCAAGATTAGAACACATATTTTGGGTCAATATTTGGGTACATCTAGCCCAGTCTTAGACACTGAAAATGATCCCATTGGCAGTATGTTAATGATTCTTTGTATCTGACGTGGCTGCCGACAGCAGCAACTCTTGGGAGAGATATTATTTTCAATGATGGATTGATCTATACTGCATGACCTGGTCTCACTAATACATGCCATTTTATTGTCTTGGTTTCCAGAGAGGCAACTGGCTTGATTAATGGTTTCCTGGGGTTCTGTTTTCCTCCTGATAAAAGAGGGGTGGCGAGGAGCGTAGCAACTCCGATCTACCAAAGAGTAGTTCAAATGTTCAAAGCAACCTGCGAGACCTTTTCCGGATTGTCCATCGGATGGCAATTTTGGAAGATTTGCTGCTGGCATGTAAATAACTCTTGCTATTGTTCCTTGAAGCAGAGGAAGGAAAATAGCCAGCTTTCAAACATGCCATAAAACAGACACACTAGGAAGTGAAGTTGTGGCAATGGGGCAAATTGCCCCACCCTGCATGACAGTGGCTGACTCAGTCATCACCAACATGATATGTGTGCTGAGTTATGGGTTTCTGCCCCCTTTCATAAAACTTGCTTGCATTATAGAAACATAGGCAGCTGCCACTTATGAAGTTGACTTATTGGTCCAACTAGCCTAGATCGGTTCTCCAATTTGCGCATAATAGGCTAGCATAAATTGTAAATCAGATTTGCTTGGATTGGGATCCCTGCCTTGAGCAGGGGGTTGGACTTGATGGCCTTAGAAGCCCCTTCCAAGTCCATGATCCCATGATAATAAAATGTCATTATATACGAGGACTGTAGGAAGCTTCCTTAATATGAGGCAGGTTATTGGCCCTTCTGAGCTAATATTGTTGCCAGTGACTCAAAGGAACCTTGAGGGTTTAATTCATACCTGGAGATGGTGGTCTCTCCTCCAAAGACTGACCAGGCCAAATCCTTCTTAGCTAGTGCAATTTCATGAGATGGGTGTATTTGGGGGAAAAGCCTCCCTCCATCACAGAGAAGCAGATTTTTAAAGATCAATTAATGGACCTTTTGCTGACTATTTTCATACTTTAGGAAGAGCCGTCGTTCCAATGGCACACAATTTTTTCCCTCGTTTGAATTTCTGACAGTAAACTCCATGATCAGTTGATCATCCTCGCCCATCTGTCTGCTGGTTGACACCGAGCGCCTCAGAGCTTCTGTGTCTTTTCCCCATTTCATTTCTCTATCACTCGGTAACTTGTGTTTTCCTCCGAGGTCACCCTTAAAGGTCCGCGTGTTGTGTTTTTCATTTCTGCCTTGTCAGGAAAAACTTGCCAGTGCATCTATCAAAGTAATCATGGGGTCCTGATGCGGGACTATGGTTCCTCTCACATTTTTCATTACCGGGTAATTTATTAATATCCTTCGGAGCAACACCAGATTTATCTTGATAAAAACAGCTATTGGCGATGACACTGCGTGTCGAGCTCAAAATGGACGCCAATTCTTCAGTGAGGAAGTGGACTCTCACCTTTGGCCAACCCTTTAACTTCACGCCAGGTTTAAAGAGGCTGTTTTCGCCGTTGGCAAGCCTCACAACTTCCCCCTCTATTTTGATGAAACTTGACCCAGAACACTCTAAACAGAGGAGAGGGGGCATGTATGCATTTCCTGAGCTGTCCATTGTGAACTTCTACCACAGAAACTGAGCAGAAATAAGAAGTAAGTCACTTTGGTTTTGAAAAGCTGTGCTGGGCCTACAGACATGCACTGTATGATGTTGATGATGATCTTAGAACTACAGAGCTGGAAGGGATCCATCCCCTGTCAAGGAGGCACAGTGGGGAATTGAACTCCCAACGTCTGGCTCCACAGCCAGAGACCACAGCTATTGAGCTATCTAGCAGTTGGCTGACTGGTTAAAGCAATGCACTGTATGCAACCTATTACAGTGGTGCCTATCTTAACAATGTTAATTCGTTCCAGCGAAATGGCTGTAGAGCGAAAACGTCTTAAAGCAAAATTTAAAAAATCCATTGAAACGCATTGAAAACCGTTCAATGCATTCCAATGGGCTAAAAACTCACCGTCCAGCGAAGATCCTAAATACGGCGGCCATTTTCGGTGCCTGTATAGCGAGGAATCCGTCCCTAAGCACAGTGGGGAGCCATTTTAAGCACCCAGTGGCGATTTTGAAAACCTGATAATCAGCTGTTTTGATCATCGTAATGTGAAGAATCGGTTCCCGAAGCAGGGAACCGATCTTTGCAAAGCAAAAAAACCCTATTTAAAACATCGTTTTGCGATCGCAAAAACATCGTCGTGAAGCAGATTCATCGTAATGTAGGGTTATCTATCCAGATCTACTACTCTAAACTAGAATTACTCCATTACTATGTAAGGAGGTCTGAAGAGGGGGGAATCTTCCTTCTGCATGACTGTTCCTTGAAATGGTCGGGAAATGGTCCTCAAGACGTCTCCAGGGTCTCTTATCCATCAAAATTAAAGTGCAAGAGGCCCGCTACAAAAGACGGCTGGCTAATCGCCCTCCTGGCAGAAATTATGGGATGGCAGAAGATACACCAGCTTGAGTGAATGGCAGCTTGGCAGGAGTGGTTTTTTCTGCCATTCCGTAGAGCCATTTCATTAACTGGGTTTCACAGTTCATTTCTCCACGCCACACTCACAACGAAGACGCAAACAAAAGGCGCAACAGATAAATAAGACCAGGGCAAAGGGTTGTGAAGGAGAGGCGGTTCTCGACTCTTCACATCCACCAGTTTGTCATGAGGGGAAATGAAAAAGAAAGCCTTCAAAAAGTTTGACTTGAGTTGTTCACGATTTCTTCCTTTGTTTTTTTTAAATGTGGCTTTTAAAAGTTCAATTAAAAAAAAAAAGATGAGAAAGAGAGAGATTGAGATCTATTCTGATATGGAGCTAGGTTTCATTTTAAATATTTCACGGAAGCTTCTAGCAGTGGAGAAGGAGGTAATTTTCATTTGGCCCAGAATTTCTTTGAAGCAAACCATCCTGAATGTGGTGACTGGAGAAAAACAGGATTGGAGGAGCACAGCAATAGACACAGGGAAAATCTGAATTTACAGGAGCTTTCCAAGAGGTCAGACGTAGCAATAATTGTTTGGGAAGCTTCCTTTTCAAACAGGAAGTTGGATCTACCCGAGGCATGAAGCCTGCCCACTTCTCTCCAGAGGATCCCAATTCAGCGATCTGTAAGGTCTGGGATCCTACAGGTGGAACTCCTAGAAAGGAGAAATGGGACAAAATCAAAATCCATATCCTAATGCTTATGGCCAGTATCTCGTTCAATGTTTAAGGAAGGAAGGAAGGAAGGAAGGAAGGAAGGAAGGAAGGAAGGAAGGAAGGAAGGAAGGAAGGTTAAGTCATTCATGGCCATCCAATTCTGTTTCTGCTCCAGACATGAATCTATTCATAAATTTACTTTGTGTTTCTCTGCAACTGAATCTGGCTTTTCTGCTCCAGTCCAGACCTCATAGAAATTCGTTTCATGCAGTTCAAGATATCTCAGAATCTGGGGGCACAGCCCTCGAAAATCCTCATACAAGCTCTTCTTTTGCATGCAAAACATTAATTTAGCCTCTCAAGCCAGTTAAAATATATATTTTTAATTAGCACAGATGGATGAGAAGCCAATGATAAGTCAAAAACCTAGCTTCGCATATAGCATTGAACACCCCACCCCTCAAATTATCAAACCGGAGCTTGTTGTAATGGCTGTGTGAGGATTTCTTGGCTCTGCAGTGTAAATATATGTCATTCGCATGGAGATAAAATAGCTTTCAGAGAACATCTCAACATTCTGGCAGGACATTTCCAGCAGTAAACTTTGTTACTGCTTTCATTTTCACAGAGAGCATCTCTCCGGCGTTTGTGGACAGATGGCCGTTCATGCGCTAGTGCGCATTGAAGCATATACGTCAACAATGACAGGACATTTTGGCTGCGAAGGAACCAATGCTCTCTTCCAAATTCGTGACTATCTGTCTTTTGGGGTGGGGAAGGGCGTGTTGTACAAAACCGGAGCAGGACTGAATTAAGAGTGATTGTATTTGGCACATCAAGTGGGAAAATGGAGGAGGCAATTAAGCCACCTGGTTTGATGGCCTCTCACAATGCGTGTTAGTATATTTAGAAGTTTTGGGAGTTTCAGCTTTTTTTTCCATTTGTTTCTGGCTGGACACAGTTGGCACGCATGGGGGAAGAGAACCGAGTTCTGTCTACATTTAGCCTCTCTTGACGTTACAAATGTATAACCATCTTGACTTTAGCGTTAACGATGAAGAGATTGAAATAGCTAGAGATTGTGTGTGGTTCCATCATCAACCCAAATGCAGAGTGCAGCCACGAAATCAGAAGAAGACTGAAATTTGGAAGGGCAGCAATGAAGGGAATAGAAAAGGTCATCAAGGGTAAGGGTGTGTCACTGGAGATCATTCATACTCTTGTATTTCCAATCATTGTGTATGGGTGTGAAAGTCGGACAGTGAAGAAACCTGATGGGCGAATTCAGAGCTAGAGGAGAGCTTTGTGAATACCCTGGACTGTCAGAAAGATAAGCAAGTGGGTCCTAGAGCAAATCAAGTCTCAACGGTCTCTTTTGGCAAAAATGGTAAAACTGAGGCTGTCCTACTTTGGGCACATCACGAGAAGGCAGGATTCTCTGGAAAAGACAATCATGCTGGGAAAGGTGGGAAGGAGCAGGAAAAGAGGAAGACCAAATATATGAGATGGGCTGACTCCTCAAAGGAAGCCACAGATTTGAGTTTACAAGAGCCGAGGAGATTGCTCATTCATAGGAGTGCTACAAGCTGGAGACAACTTGATAACACATAGCAACAATAATAGTTGAACCAGCCTATGGAAGCTTGAAATCTCTAGTTTGTTAAAAAATTCAGCATCCTAAAGGTTTAGAATTATTGGCTGTAGACTTCTTTTTGGTATTTCCATGAAGCACAGGAGAGAAGCTTAAGCACCTTGCTGTACTCCAGATCTCCTTTAGGGAGTCAATCACGTGCCACGGAGGAAACCCAAAGTCAACAGCAGAGTTCATTATGACCTGTCCTGCACTCTGATCACGAACCGATCCTGCCCCTCCTCTGGATGACTGCCTTTCATGTCTTTGAATAGTGCTGACAGGTTTGAGATAACCTGGAGAATTGTTAAATCCAGTTTTGTATAGAGCAGTCAAAGACTATAAGTAATTGTAAGGATCATTACTAAGAAAATAAGTACAGTAAGAATTTATGCAGCTGGGATAATGCAAAACTTGCATCAGCTGAGGAAGAAATCCCAGGATTGGCTATCCCTGGGATAAAGCAAGCAGACCTAGCACACACACTCTGTGGTGTTGTCGTGGTGTGGTGGTGCTGTGGTCGTGGAAGGTGTTGTGTTGTTGTGGAGAATACTGGAGAAGGACTCTGACTGCTGGACTGAATATATGGTATACGACTGCTGAATTGATTTACAAGGACTTTGACCTGATTTATGCCTGAACTCTGTTGGAACTGCTGTGTATATCTACAGGACTGGAAATAAGGACAAAGCTGTATGTGTATGTATATATTCTACAAAGAAATTGAGTTAATACAACTTTTCTGCTATCAACCCTGTCTTATTGCTTGGTGTCTTCATCTCCCTGGGGAATTCTATTGGTTAGCGCCACCTAGCGCATCCTGGTAATACTGCAACTCTGTCAAGTGCCATCATATCTTCCTTCAGTCTTTTCCTTTGCCCGGGCTAAACATGCCTAGTTCTTTCAGTCTTTCCTCCTCGGACTCAGTTTCGAGTCCCCTGACCATCCTGGATGCTCTCCTTTGAACCTACTCCACTTCATGAGTCTTTGCAAGAATTAAATGCAGTGGCCACCGTATTTATTCCTGAACTCTATTCCCTGCACTTGAATGATTCTCTTTGCCATCTCCCGTCATGCTGAGCCAGCAGTTCTACGGGCGGCTGATCCTCAGTCTCCAGAGGTAGATCCTGCTTCTCAGATGCTGAAATTCTTTCCAAGCTAGCCTCAGTTCTTCAAGAACCCAGACTACATCAGTAGCATCGGTGACAAGCAGTATGACTTTACAAATTATTTTAGGCCATAGCGAGCATGGGTGAGAATTTAATTCCTGTTAATTTTTTTAAACAAGCATTGTCAAAGTGAGCCAAGTGAATTGCTTGTGGTCATCGTTTTGTTCTTTTTAGAAAGCCTAGCCTATTGGCTTCTTTAGCCAGAAAGCACAGAGGATAGAGCGAGCTGTCAGTTGGAGAGAGGAGAAAAGAGTTTTCAGTCTTGTCATTTTGCCTCCCATCTCATATGAGGTCACATTTCGCCACCCTGGGCACCAATCTGAGCATGTTTCAAAACCCGCCAGGACAAACGTTGATGGGAACCTCGATTAAACCTTTTCAGAGATGGCTATGCAGCCCTGACTTCCAGGGAGAAATGTTCAGAGAGCCATTCTGTAGGACTTCCTTTCAAGTATTTGAAAAGTGCTCTCCTCTCTCCCATCAGTCTTCTTTCTAAAGGCTAAACATGCCCAGTTCTTGCAGTCTTTCCTCCTAGGGCTTGGTTTCCGGTCCCCGGATCGACCTTCTTGCCCTCCTCTGAACTTCTTCCAGTTTGGCATCCTTCTTAAAGTGTGGCATCCAAAACTGGACACAGTAAATGAGGCCTAACCAGTTGGTTGTTTAAATCTTGTTCATTAAAATATCAACATCCTCTGTTGTGGAATTCTATTACACTGAAAACCTTTGGACGATGTCCCTTCGTGGTGAACACCACGAAATATATAGTGGTGGAGAGGAAATGAGAACGGCATTTTTCCTTTTCATGGGAAGGAAAGATTATATCCCCATGGCTTATGGTCTTAGTCAGGGATAAGCACTTGGAGAGTCCCCCTACTCTGGTCAGACATCATCTGTAGGATCATGGACCATCTTCCATTAGTTAAGTGTAGCGATATGTGTGCTGCAGCTTCTCAGAGATGAGAGAAAGACACTCTGTGCTTATCAAGTGTGATTTTTCTTTTAATATCCCAATATTCAGTTCTTCCGCTACAGAAAAAAATAAAATTGGTGGTCTATTCTGGTGAGATCCTTGCACAGGTGTATTCTGGAGAATCAAGCGGAAGAGACAACCGTATAAAAAAAGCAGTGTGAGGTATGCAATTTACGAGGAAACTAGAACTGTTCTCCAAAGAGAAGTTGGATGGGAAAATGAAAACTACAAATGGATTTTTCTTTTTAATTTTCTTTTTAATTGGACAGGACCAGAAGCAGATGTTCTTGGCCTGTAATTTGCTAGTCGTGCAGGGGAAATTGTTGCCTAATGGCTAAAGAGAAACGAGTACCAAGGGTTTCATCTGTGTGTGAATAATATCCGACTATACTACAAACCTTATTTCTTACTGTTACATACGAAGAAACTGCAAATGCTTGGTAGTGAAGGAAAGGCCTCCTACGAATTATCAGTAGTAATATTTTCCTTATTGGCTGGGTGGCTGGATAGCTTCCTGAGACAGAGGTTGGGAGTTCAATTCCCCACTGTTCCTCCTGGGATAAAAGCCAGCCTGTGTAGCCTTGGGCAAGCTGCATGGTAGTGTTAGAACACAACCAGAAGAAGGGAACCGTACACTAGCATGCATATCTATTTTATCACAGCTGTCTCTTTACTTACAATTGCATGGAATTACTGCACAAACTTGTATACGTTGCTTTCTTTTCTGCACACATACTTAGCAACCAACTGAACAGATCAACAGCAAACAAACTTCTGCCAACTGACTAAAGAATGGAAAGAAAAGCTTTAGCAGGTTGTTGGGGCTCTCTTTGAATTCAAAAGCCAGAAGGAGCAATTGGTTAGTGCTGGACAGACAATCACCCCAGCCTAGAAAAGTCGCACAAACTACAGACAGCATGGCAAGGTTGCAAATAAAACTCCAGCAACTCAGTACTTGGTGCAAATTCATTCCCAGATCAGATCCAGACCCCATATGACCTGCGATCAGGATGAGGACAAATCTCCCCTGGACAATAGGTTATTATTTAAAATAAAATAAGGTGCATTCTGACATCACTTAACGTGGTTGGTAGCTCAGAAAACCCGTGTGATTTAAATTCTGAGAGAAGGAAGAGACTGAGATAAACAAGGGGGCACAGAAGAGGAATTAAGAAATGGGCACAGATTACAGGGATGTGAACTACGAACAAGGTTCAAAAGCTGTCATGAAAGCAGGAGGAAGAAAAGGAAGAATCGGAGCAGAACACTCTGCTCTCTCAAGATAAACAGTTGAGGGAAACAAATAAGCGAATCCCTCCCTGCACGAAGAGTATCTTTCTGATGCTGAAGGAAGTCCTCTGAAAATAAAGCCCATATTCTTTTTGTTATTTCCTTCCACAAATAAAGGGTGGGGGTTTTTTTTGGCCTTTTCGGAAAAAAAATAGATATTGAATCAGGGAATGAAGTAAAGCTGCTTAGTTATAAGAAGACACATTTGCAAATAATGTCGGCATTTTGCTTCAAAGGCTTGGGGATGAAATAAGAAAGGAAGGGAATGAAGTTGTCTAAGGGGAAAAGGTTAATCTGATGGGAGGCATCAATAATCTCCCCCCCCCCCGCAATACCTCATCCAAATCTTAAGTATGTTCCTCTTAACATTCATATCTGGCAGCTTTATGAGGGATGGGGTTTCCAGAATTTCTAGACTACAAATCCCATGAGTCTCCATTCTCGGAATTCTGCCTTCATTACAGCCACGTGGCAAACACCTCAGTGTGGCTCGCCTAGGAGACAGGCCTCAACTAGAAGGCCGTGAGGGGAAGCTAGGCCTAGCTTCACTTTAATCTTCCTGCTCAGAAAGGAAGCTCCCAGCTAGCACAGGGGCAGGAACAGGAAGTTTGAGGTAGCGCTAGGCCTAGCTCTTCCCAAGCTTCGTGCTCAGAAAGGAAGCTCCCAGCTAGCACAGGGGCAGGAACAGGAAGTTTGAGGTAGCGCTAGGCCTAGCTCTTCCCAAGCTTCGTGCTCAGAAAGGAAGCTCCCAGCTAGCACAGGGGCAGGAACAGGAAGTTTGAGGTAGCGCTAGGCCTAGCTCTTCCCAAGCTTCGTGCTCAGAAAGGAAGCTCCCAGCTAGCACAGGGGCAGGAACAGGAAGTTTGAGGTAGCGCTAGGCCTAGCTCTTCCCAAGCTTCGTGCTCAGAAAGGAAGCTCCCAGCTAGCACAGGGGCAGGAACAGGAAGTTTGAGGTAGCGCTAGGCCTAGCTCTTCCCAAGCTTCCTGCTCAGAAAGGAAGCTCCCAGCTAGCACAGGGACAGGAACAGGAAGTTTGAGGTAGCGCTAGGCCTAGCTCTTCCCAAGCTTCCTGCTCAGAAAGGAAGCTCCCAGCTAGCACAGGGGCAGGAACAGGAAGTTTGAGGTAGCGCTAGGCCTAGCTCAGTGTCAGAGGTATCACACTGAGGTGTTCGAAAGGTGCTGGTAATGTAGATAGGGCACCCAAAATTATGGAGAATTATGATATTTCCAGTCTAGGACATTCTATCTCTACTGAAAAATGTTGTGAAGCTCTGCACCTCACCCTGTCATGGTTATTATCGCCATAGTACCAATCATCATCTCTCCCCCCTCCCCCCCGGGATATCTTCTTTCTTCTAAATGGCTTGAAAGGGAGGTCAACAGAAAATTTACTCCGTGAAGATCAAAATGGCTTCTGCAGTTTCATCCATTCTGTAGACCAGAAAAAGAATTTAATTTAAGGTTCATGGAACAAATACTCGCACATTATCTGTTCCTTTTGTGAGGGTATCCGGACCAGAACTGGCCGCTAGAGAGAACCAATAACTATGCTATACATTTAAGGTAAAGGTTCCCCTTGACGTTGAGTCCACTGCTTACTAATCATATATATATATTCTGAGAACTTAAAATAAGAAACTTATATATATACGTTTCTTATTTTAAGTTCTCAGAATCTTTAAAGAGAACCACTATTTTGAAGAACCACACAAAATGCCGTTCGGCAGCCGATTCAACATTTTTGGAACGGCCAGTCTTTTTGCCACTTTTTAAACACTGAACCTTAAATGATTGGGTTTTAACCGAAAGACATGAAAATTCATCCCCCCCCCCCGATTCCAAAAGACTTTAAGACTTAAGAGCAAACCGATGCCAGAGCATCATCTTTGTTAAATTACTTTTTCAATAGCAGATGATTTATAGCTGATTAGCTAATTAAATCAAATATAAGTGGCTGAAAGTAAATCTATTTTTATCATCCCTGTAAATTAAAAGTTCCGCATCATAAAAAGTCATGACCATCTTGCAAATGACTAGCCAAGTGCTTTTTATAGGCTAGCAGGATTTATTGTCAATTAATGTATTGAATTGAAGAGTCAGCATAACCCTCGGCCCAAGATATATTTTTTAAAATAGATAGACAGATAGATAAACAGATATTGGATTCTGCTATCAAAAGAGGGTGCAAATCACCATCACGAAACAGATTTAGCTATTCCTTTATTGAACAACCCCATGCTTTGGGTTTATATTCCGCTATTATAACATTCATTTCAGATGAAGGAGGAGTGAAAATTGGTGGAAGAAATATCAGTAATTTAAGATACACGGATGACACCGTCTTACTGGCAGAAAGCAGCAATGACTTTTAGTGAAAGTGAAAGAACAAACCGCCGAAGCAGGAATGCAGTTGAACATTAAGAAGATGAAAATCATGACTATAGAAGAATTACACAACTTGAATGTCAACAGTGTAGAAACTGAAGCATTGAAAGATTTTATATATCTTGCATCAATCATCAAATAGAGATTGCAGCCAAGAAATCAGAAGAAGACTCACCTGTAATGAATATAAACACATTAAGGCATTGGAAAATACCATCAAGTGTAAGGGTGTGTCACTGGAGACCATTTACACTCTTGCATATCTGGTCACTATGTATGAGTATGGAAGCTGGACAGTAAAGAAAGCTGAGAAGAAGAAAAAACATCAATCTATTTAAAATGTCATGCTGGAGGAAAACTGTACAGATGCTCAGACAACCCAGCTGGTCCCAGGTCAAATCAAGGGTGAATTACATCTGGAGGCAAAAGCAATAACACGGATGCTGTCCTAGTTTGGGAACATAACGATAAAGCAGGATTCTCTGGAAAAGACAATAGTGCTGGGAAAATTTGAAGGCATCAGGAGAAGAGTAAGACCAGATACGAGATGGATTACTCCCTAATGGAAACACGGACTTGAGTTTACAAAAGGACTTTTGGGGACAGGACATTTTGGAGATTGCTCATTCATATGGTCGCCATAAGTTGGGGGTGTTTTGATGGCACCAGTATTATCTGTTTCTCTCACCTGTAATTAATATAAACACATTTCTCACTTCCCTCTTATCCATGTATCTATTTTCATTATTTTACTGGTAATGAATATAATAAACTTTTTTTTTTCCAAATGACCGTCTCCTTTAAAATGTCTTCGAAGATTCATTCAAGCATGGCTTATATGAGTAGAAATCAGAAAATAATTCATTTACAAATTCTGAAATACTGTACATTCTCTGGATTTCTATGGGATCTTGCAAGCTATATTCTCTGTCTATAGTCCTGGAAAATTAATGCCATCGTTTCTAGAAATGGCTTCATTTTATAGCTTCCATTTGCACAGGAAATCTCATTTTTCATAACCAATAAAAGCCAGGCTGAGTAATTAAAACGGAAGATGCAGGGGAGACGAAGGGAAGGAAGCCATTTGTGAGATATATATATATATCTCCTCCCCCTTGGTCTTTTACTGGGAAATCTGCAGTCTAATTCAGTTCAAATCAAGGAAGGAAAGGGGGCACAATTTAAATACTCCATTGTCCAAGGCTACCGTATTAATTTGGGTGCTGAGTTCTGGCGTGCTCTGGTCCATGGGGTCACAAAGAGTCGGACACGACTTAATGACTAAATAACAGCAAAAAAGATAGCAAAGCAGAAGCCTAGGGTATCCAACTGTGACAAAATTAGATATTAAAAAAGGTCTATGAAGAGGAAGATTTTCTCTTGTCGCGAAAAGACGAGAGAGGTGGTAACATGAGGGCGTTCTTTAACCAGGTTGGGAGCTGCTCTGAAGGCCCCGTCTTAGGTCCCCATTAAACATGACCATGAAGATGATGGGATGAAAGGGGGCGGGGCTTCCCTAAAGATCTCGAGGTGTATATGGGGAGATCCAGTCCTTCTGATCCATGTAGGCACAGCTGAGGCATATGACGTTGAGCATGCTTAGCCTTGCTGTAGCCCATCCCCAAAGGTAGAGGTGTTCCTCTATTGGGATTTTTGTTATTCTAAAAAGAAATGGCTGGACAGTTCAGTGGTTTAGGCATCTGTCTCTGGAGCCAGAGGTTGGGAGTTTGATTGCCCGCTGAGCCTCCTAGGGGAACAGCCAGCCTGGGTAGCCTTGGGCCAGCTGCATAGGAGTCCCAGGGATTTTCTGCCAGAAAAAGGAAATAGCAAACCACCTCTGAGTACACTCAACCTGGAAAACCCTGAAAAGGATTGTCATAAATCAGAACTGACTTGACAGCACACGATTATTATTAATTGCAAAAAGGACTTGCAAATGAATAGTTATTTTTGAAGAAATAGGTCCTTGTAATCCCTTTCTCCCTCTCTTTCTGTCTTGTCCAGTTCCCTCCCCTCCTCCTCCTCAGGACCCCTCAATAAAGAAACAGCCAGCATCTCTTCATTTCAAAATCGATACCCTTCAAGCGTTTGTGGCCTCCTTTGGGACGAAGGTAAATGCAATTGAGGGAAAGCTGGAGGGAGTTGAAAAGCGAGCCGAGTCAATTGAAACGGGGAACAACAAAGACACAAATTGTATCATAACAGGCACAAAAGAGAGGGAAATGGTGCTTAAACACTCAACAACTCTTGACATCAAGGCGATCCGTGGCTTCCTCGAGATGGCCTCAAGTTTTTTGGCCTGAAGCCTAAGAAAGTGACACAAAACTTTAGGCAAGTCGAAAAATAACTGATATAATGAGCAATTAGGGCTAACCTATATCAACACCCACTTTTAAGTCACATTTTAATGAAAGCAGTCAGGCTGTGTAGCCTTGGGCCAGCTCCAAAGTCCCAGGATGCCCCTAGTAGAAGGAAATGGGAAACCACATCTGAGTATTCTCTGCCTAGAAAACCCTGAATAGGATCACCATTATGGCACATAATGAAGATGATCTCACTTTTGAAGGAATAATTATTTCTACATTTGTTGAGAAAACAAGCCCTAATTAATCAAAACTGTTCTCATTTTCTCATGCCCTCAACTTGTTCTCCATATCGCTACTACACAACCTTATCTGGCTTGTTACGCAGAGCAATTATCTCATTTTTTGTCTTCTGACTGGGTGAGATATGTTGGCATTTTGGTAAGAAAAGGTTACCGGTAGGAATTTGGTATACCTTTCCTACCCAATGAAGAAAAATGCAAAAAGATCAGCCCAGTCTTACTGAACCTGCCTTGAGTAGCACACAAAGCTAGTTTTTTTCTAGAGTCACTTTAGACTCATTTTGAAGTGGAAAAAGTAGCTTTACTTACAGTAACAATCGTTGGTTACAGTCAGAAGGGAAAAGAAGAGGGAAAGGGGAGTCTTCAGACATAAAAACAGTCTGACTGTTTTTCAGAGGAGGGTCAGAGGAAGAAGAAAACAATCAATGAAGCAAATAAATAGGAAAAAGAACCAGGAATGCCTTAAACTACAGAAGCAGGAAAAATGTATACCTGATTATACCTGGCTAAGTCACTGTCATAAGGTAGTTAATATTAAATGTATGCTGTTCGTAGTTTTCTCTCCCCCCACATACTTAAAGGAGTTTTAAAATATTATCTTTATACCTATAATCATTAAGCATTATAATCATGGAAGGAAGGAATTAAGGAAGGAAGGAAGGAAGGAAGGAAGGAAGGAAGGAAGGAAGGAAGGAAGGAAGGAAGGAAGGAAGGAAGGATCCACTGGTCTTTCCAAAATGATGGTGTCAGCACGGCTATACTTTTTCGACCTTTGGTTCCATTTGACTGACATTGGTTTCAGTTTTATACCCTTGTGTGTATATGTCCTTGCATGTTTGAATTAATTTTTTTAACGTTTTATTTCTGCTGAGTTCTGATAAGCTCGCAAGTTGTGCTCCAGGGAGTCTTGGAAGTATACATGATAGGGACAGCTTGGAGAAGCAAAATTGACTAGAAGGGCATACTGCCAACGGGAATGACATGGCTTCCCAGAGTCACCAGATAAAAGTAGAGATGCATTTAGAGCAGTAACTTTTGGTATGCACAGAACATTTCCGGAGCCAGCTCGTCCTCGCCGGTATGGATGGGAAAATTCTCATTAATTTTTTTCTTTCTCCTTGGTTTGGACTATTGAAACTTGATGAGACGAATCAATGAAGAATTGTCAAGCCCTCTCCTCTAGCTTCTTATGAAGAAGTACACAAATAACCAGTTAAGGGCTTCATATTTATTATATTTATTTATTCCGGCGTTTACCCCGCCCTACTAGATTCAACGAATCTGGACCCATTTTTCAATGGCGTTGTGTAGAAGAAATATGGCTTAGGCAGCTAATTTACCATGGTTTTACTCCAGCTGAAAGGAGTTGAGTGTTGTTTTAGGTCTATCTCCTTCAGACCAGCTTACAAAGATGGGCAAGAAAGAAGGAAGAAAGGGAGTCTGCCTGGAGAAGAGAAAGGGGGAAAAAAACCTTCCAATTTTCTTCTGTTCCTTTAAAAATCTATATTCCCTGACATTTCTAGAAGAGCCCCTTACTCATGTAAAACATGATTAACCTTATCCTGCAAATTTGCCACCCTGAGTTCCCATTTATCAATCAGATTACAATCAAATGCTAACAAATCTCAGAAGGCAAGCCATGTGATGGAGGGCGTGGGAGGAGATAAAGGCCTTTCTTTCTTCTACTGGAGAGAAAGAGTGGTTAGCGGGAATCATAAAACCATAGAAAAATAAAATAATGGAGTTGGAAAGGGCCTTTAAGGTCATCAGGTCCACCCCCTGCTCAAGGCAGGAATCCAAATCAAAGCCGATCTGAAAGAGGGAGGTCCAATTTTCTCTTGAATGTCTCCAGCATTGGAGCATTCACCACTTCCCTCTGAGGTCAAGAGTTCCATTGTCGTACTGCTCTAACAATTAAGAAGTGTTTCCTGATATTCAGTCTAAATCTGGCTTTCTGGTGTTTGAGTCCTTTACCCTGGGATGACCAAGAACAGATCCTGCCCTTCCTCTGTAGGACCACCTTTCAATTATTTGAAAAGTGCTATTATATCTCCCCTCAGACTTCTGTTCTCAGGGCTAAACATGTCCGGTTCTTTCACTCTTTCCTCAGAGGGCTAGGCTTCCAGTCCCCCTGATCATCCTTCTTGCCCTCCTCTGAACTTGCTCCAGTTTGTTGGCATCCTTCTTCAAAGGTGGTGTCCAGAACTGGACACAGGACTCTAGAGGAAGCTTCACCAGTGCCGAATACAGCGGGACCAGTGCCTCACAGGATTTGAAGCCCATACTTCTGCTAATCCATCCTAAAATCGCATTGGCTGTTTTTGCAGCCACGTCACCCTGTTGGCTCACATCCAGCTTTTGATCTACAACAATTCTATTGTCCTCCTTACTCATAGTGTTGCTGACCAGAGTATTTCCCATCTTGTGACTGTGCTTTTGTTGTTATTGTTTTCCTCCTAGATGTAGAATGTTGAACTGGGACCCTGTTTTTCACTACCTGGAAAATGGTCCAGTTCTAGAGAATCCTCCCATTAATTATTATTTTTTAATTAAAGAAATGTGTTTAATTAAACCGTGACTGCACTTTAATTTCCAAGAGCAGAAAATGCACGGGAAAGGGAGGAGGCTTCAAAAGGGAATGCTGGATCATTTCCATCAGCTCTCAACATTTTATTTCGCACCCTTGAGTGCCAGTTTTATGAAGCTGTTTTGTGATTGCAACATATTCCCATCCTTTGTATTTTTGACTTCCTCTGTTTGGAATATGAAGCCTAAAGAAGGAGAGGTGCCTTCTGCTGTATCAGAATTATGGAAGTTGGCATTGTTTCCACTTAATCAGTACGAAATCATTACTAGCTTTGCTAAGGAAATGGAACGGCCCTCCTCGTACGACATCCGTCGTGACACAGAAAAATTAGAAAACACCACGAGTCCCACGCAGTGAGATTTGTAAGCCTGCCAGCTAGATCACAAACAAGCTTGGCTGCGATTTGTCTATGGAAAAAAAATGTGTGTGTGAGTGTGTGCATGTGTGTTGTGGAGAGAGAGGGGATGTTTAATTGCTGTGCATAATAAACACGCAACTGTTAGGAAACAGCGATGGAGAACATGCACCGTTGGGTTCCAGCTGCATTGTCGGAGCGACATTAAAGTGATTTATACTGTAGCTTGAACTTAAGTCAAATAAATCAAGAAAAAGGGAGAGGGAAAAAAGGGGGAAGCGAAGAATGAATACACCAGATTTTTCTAGCTCAGGCAGACAGATGCGAACATTCCCCATTGTTTTCTGTGGGAGTGAAGGTTCTCTGAAAAAACGAGGAATTACGTTGAAGGAAAAGGCAGACGTTTTCAAGACTCCGACCCAGAGGTATTTGGATTATCATATCCCATTCACAATTTCTGGGGGAAGAGGTTTGTTTTATAGGGCCATGTTCCTGCGTAGCTTTCTTTCCATGTCGACCATGTTCATGGTGCCAAATTGTTTTAAATTATGCTAATTTGGTTCTATTCCCGCCCCAGCCTTAGCTTTTAGGCGAAAGGGCGGAACAGAAATATTTTAACAAATGAAGAAATACAAGACAGAGTCAGCTTACTGGATAGCTCAGAGGTTGAGATCTCTGGCTGTGGAGCCAGAGGTTGGGAGTTTGATTCCCTCACCGGGTCTCCTTGACAGGGACTGGATGATCTATAGAGTCCCTTCCAGCTTTGCAGTTCTAAGATCCATCCCTCCCTCCCTCCCTCCCTCCCTCCACCCACCCACCCACCCCTCCATCCATCCATCCATCCATCCATCCATCCATCCATCCATCCATCCATCCATCCATCCATCCATCCATCCATCCATCCAATTTCTATACCACACCATCTATTAGTACATCAATGCTCTGGGAGGTTTCCAACGACAACAACAAATATATGAATAAAACAAAAATCAACCCCCACATCACTATAAGAATTTTAAAAAGAAAACGAAGGCAACTCACCAAGCACAAATGATGCCAGCCACGGACTAAACAGCTGTAAAAAAAAGAGAAAAGCATCGTACCACTAACAGTTATCCAGGAAGGATGCCCGAGAATGTCTCTCTGTACAGTGAGGTTTTTCTGTGTTGTCAGGAGGATAGAGGTGCACCTCTGCAGGTAGAACATTCCATAGAGAGGTGGCTACCACCAAGCAGGCAATGCTCCTTGCCAAAGTCTTCCTGGCCTTCCTTGGGGGGGGGCACCCACAGAAACAAAGCCTGGGAAGTGTGAGCAGTATAGGTGGTAGATATTTGGGGAGGTGCTCCGATGTGTTCCCGAGGTCCCAAACCATTCAGGGCTTTATATGTTAGCATGAGTACCTTGAGTGTGTCATGGATACATACAGGCTTTCTAGAACACTGTTGTCTTCTCTCTTGAGCAGAACATGCAAGAACTCCTGAATAATGTTTGTTTTAAATAGAGGATATTATTATAACATTGCCTATTTTAAAAATGATTTTAATGTTTTTAAAGTTTTAATATTGTCATACACCACTCAGAGCCACTGGTAATGGCGCGGCTAAAAAAAACTTGTACATAAAATAAATAAACAAACAAACAAACAAATAGACAAATAAATAAATAAATAAGGGTTTCCAAGACCTCTCTGCTTCCCCGTGTCTCAACCACAGAGAGATCCTGTTGAGTTCTCCCCTGAAAAGCAGCTTTTTAATGTATTTAGGAAGGGTGAGAAAGATCTTTTGACCTCCGTGAAGGCATGTTTTTAATTTTGGAATTGGGCATTGGCCTCAGTGGCTCACAAAGGTAATGAGCTAACCTGATAGTGAACAAGATAGGAGATGACATAACACATGGATGGGTGTGTGAAAGAGTGAAAAATGGAGAGAGATGGAGAGAGACAGAAGGGGATCATTAATCTTATTAATGCATTTTTTTCCTTAGGCAGATAGGCAGAATCTTAAGATAGCCTCTCATGAACGTTGGTTTCACGGATGGCTGTTTTAGAGCCATTCCTTATTCCGAGGGTGAGCCTCATAGTCAAACCTGCTTAGACTGTACTCTTAAGCCGATGCTTTGGCCTTCTCTGAATCATAAAATATTACTTTTCTGATCCAAAGGTGTCAAAGATTTTATTGAATCTGTAGTTCAACACTGATAAATCTTTTGGTGGGCTCTTTTGATGGCTTTCCTTGAAGGCATCTTCAAATTGAATATTCTCGCTCTTGTTATCTTTCTCCGTCTGCCAGGCTGCCTTCAAATGAAAGGTATGCCTTTTTCATACGTAGATTACAAATCATACTCTATCAGCGGCTGGAGAGTGGGATGAGAAGCTATTGTTACAGGTATTTCATACATGATGTTAGATGCCTTTTGATTTATCATTCCCTCTTTCTCCTGACAACCTGTTTTTGTAGAAGGGCTTCTGACTCTTGAAATATAGCTTTTCTGCGATATGCGGAATTTCCCCCATCTACAATCTGACAAAACCAGTCTAGATGATAGGAGAACATAATCAATCAAGGATATTACATGATTTTTTATTTAAAACCCAAGAAAGCTATGGGAGGGGGGGGAACATTAGTGCCAAACCGAAAGCTACTCAACATTTTCGTTGTGTCGGAAAACAGCCATCCAATGAGTTCTGGGAGGGAAATAAAAACCAACCCACACATATTATTCATTTTAAATTGTTGCTGTTTACCCGGGCTCCCATTTAATTGCCCTGATTTCTTCTGAATGATGCAGAGCTGACAGCTTGTAACAATGCACCTGATTTTATTTCTTGCTGTCCAGCCATCCGGCCGAGCACAACCCAGTGACAACAGAAAGGTTGCATTCGGGGTGCTGAAAATATTTTCTGTGGCTGTCATGTGCCATCAAACTGCCTCTGGTTTATGTCCACCCTATAAATGAGAAATCTCCAAATGTCTTGTCCTCAATAGCCCTGCTCTGCTCTTGCGAATGCACATCTGTGGCTTCCTTTCAGGAGTCAATCCATCTCCTATCTGGTCTTCCTCCTCTCCTGCTGCCTTCCACCTTTGCGAGCATGATTGTCTTTTCCAGAGAATCCTGTTTTCTTGTGATGCGCCCGAAGTCAGATAGCCTCAGTGTCATCATGTTTGTCGCCAGAGATAGTTCAGGCTCAATTTGATCTAGGACCCACTTGTTCATCTTTCTGGCAGTCTAAGATATCCACAAAGCTCTTCTCCTGCCCCAGATTTCAAATGAATCTTTTTTTTCCTTGTCTGATTTCTCAGCTGTCCAGCTTACACACCCATGGTGATCAGAAATATAGGAGTATGGATGATCTTGGTCTTGGTCTTCAGTGACTCAATTCTAAGTCTTTCATTGCTGCTCTTCCATGTCTTAGTCCATGTTTATTACTGGCAACAACAGTTACTCATAAAACACTATTACTCCCTCTAAGGACGTGGTGGCGCTGCGGGCTAAACCACAGAAGCCTGTGCTGCAGGGTCAGAAGACCAGCAGTCGTAAGATTGAATCCACGCGACGGAGTGAGCTCCCGTTGCTTTGTCCCAGCTCCCGCCAACCTAGCGGTTCGAAAGCATGCAAATGCGAGTAGATAAATAGGGACCACCTTGGTGGGAAGGTAACAGCGTTCCGTGTCTAAATTGCACTCACCATGTGACCACGGAAAGATTGTCTTTGGACAAACGCTGGCTCTATGGCTTGGAAACGGGGATGAGCACCGCCCCGTAGAGTCGAACACGACTGGACAAAAATTGTCAAGGGGAACCTTTACCTTTACCTTTTTATTACTTCCTATTCATTCCCAAGCCGGATTCATTTTCAATGAACCTAGCTATGGGTATTATGTTGTGAAATACGTGGATGGACCTATTAGTCCACTCTGAAGCTGATCTCCAAAGGATTAAAGGGTGTAAAAAATGTTAAAATCTTCATTTTTGCCAATTTAGCCTGGCTCACCTCAATGAGATGCTGCAACCTCACATGGTTCCTTGCTCTTTTTTTCTAATCAAGGTTTTCTCGATTTTGCCCAAACTGACCTTGCTCAAAACTAATGTCCTCCCCTTTTCTGAAGCTGTTATTTGAGTTGTTTGAAACAGAAGGTTCCCCTTCTCTTGAAACAAAGGTTCAGCACCATAGACAGAGCTCTTTAAAGTTCTGACCAATACCAGAGTGGATTCAATGCTTCATTGACACTGGGGCTTTGAGCCTCTCATGGTTGTGTTAGTTGGGGTTGATGGGAATTAAATAACATCTAACATATCTTCTGAAGATCCACATTTTCCCTTGTAGATGCCTCCTTTGAATTTCCTGACTTTATTTCAGATTTGTTTACAAATCTCCTTGTAGCGCCTTTGCGTTTATCATGCCAGTCCAGATTAATTTATAATATGCCAGTAACTCAGGCTGAGAAATGCAGTTGAGCAGCCTGTATTGAGTCGGTAAATCTCTTGGCTTCCCCTCCTTGTAAATCTGATCAACCCACTAAAGTTCTCTTGAGGTTCAAGCATCTAAATATTAAAGCAAGAGGCCGAGGGATGGGGGAAGAGGAGGTGGGGGGGGACTTGTGATTACCTTGATGGCATTCCACCTGACTCTGGAAACTGAGGTAATCATTTATCCCATTGTGAAGCAGTTTAATTTCCTCCTCAATCGTAGTGCTTCCAGTTTTTGGAAGTGCAGCGTAATAACATTGCTGGTTTTCTGCTGAATTGCAAGCTTAACAGACCTGAATTGGTGTGGGGGAAACAGCGAGAGAGAAAGACAGAGAGAGAAGTTAATTTTCTTGAAAGGGTTTAAGACGCTGGGCAAAACTAACAGAAAAGCAGAAATGGGGAAAGTTACCCCCTTATTTATTTATTATTTTATTATAATTCACAGAATACCACAGCTAGCATTATTCTCAGAGGAGTTGTCCAGAAAAGCAATTTTTCCCAATTTTAGAGGGGGAAATAATAGGCTCAAATCCTACATATGGCACTCGCTGAGGTAACACCATTAGCATGGCTTTTTGTGGCAAATTGTCACGACTGAAGGGATTTGTGTATGCACCTGTCACGTGACTCAGTGTGCAACAGAAGACGTTTACTTGGTCTTCTTAACTTCCACTAATTCACCACTCAAGGTTATGCTGATTGTGTTGTATCAATAGGTATCATTTATAGGAACTGGGCCATAGTTAACTTTACCTGGAGGAACGAGGAAAAGATGGTTCCTGATGTTTTTATGTCTCTCAACCGCCTTCTGATTTTCCTTCTTCCAGAAAAATAAATACGAATTCACTCTTTAAGTTGATTGTATCCCTTGCATTAATTGAACACACCAGATGCCATTTTAAAAAGAAAATGGTGTGTGTGTGTGTTACTATCAGGATCTGGCCTGCACTGCCCTGGGAGCTGCAGGATCAGGGCCAGCTTGACCCAGGAATGGGCCTGGTGTTTGCAGGATCAGGCCCTGGCTTGTGTAGTAGCTGTTGAGATGCTCATGAGGCTCACCTGGAAACCTGGAGGGAAGGCCTACTTAAGGAGTGGTTCTCCCTCTCAGGACTGCTTTCAGCACTAAAGGTTTTCTGGCCTTGCTGTGTTTGCTGCCCTCGTGCTCGCGAATGCCAGAGTCCTTGCATTCCAGTATTCCTATATCTTTGTGTCTTGGCTCCAGTGTTTCTGCACCTGTTCCTGCCTTGGCCCCTACTGGCCTCCGGCATCTCGGTGCCTTGTTCCAGTTCTGTGCTCCTGGTCCTGCAATCTGGCTCCCAGCCCGGTGCTTCCGCCTCAGCTTGGTCACAGCCAGCTGTGCAGTGAGTGTCTTTGCACTCGATACCCTGCATGGCGGACTGGGTCCTGATGCCTTTATCCGTGATGAGAGGCTACCTGGGATACCTTGGACTTTGAGAGAGCTGCTGTAGGGGATTGAACTCCCAACCTCTGCCTCCACAGCCAGATAGCTAAACCACTGAGCTATCAAGCACTTCTTCATAATAATCTTAGAACTGCAGAGCTGGAAGGGATCCTATAGATCATCAAGTCCATCTGCTCTCAAGGAGTCACCATGGGGGAATCAACCTCCCAACATCTGGTTCTGCATGGCCAAATGCCTTAGACAACTGAGCTATGAGTATCCAGCAGTTCTGTCAATGAGCACATTTTCTTTCCTTCTTCTTCATTTCCACTCTCTCTTATTGCAGGCTGAGGACATTTACCACACTTGTTTCTGAGGCAGGTCAGGTTACATTTTTAAGCAGAATATAGAGACTCACTTTCTGGGGTGGAGGAATGTTGAGGAATATGCATTTTGGACTGCCTGTTTCAATTCCACAAGTGAAACAGGCTCTTTAATTTTTTTCCTTTGTTCTTTCAACATTGTGTTTGTACATTTTCTCACCATGTGGTCAGTCAAATCTACTGTAATGCCATGGTCTGTTTCCCCTCCATTTAATAAAGGAGGGGAGGTTTACCATTTTTTTCTGCCTGGGACAGTAACACAGACTGGAAATTACTTCTTGACCTAAAATTGTTGAAATTTTTGCAAACTTGCATGCTGCCTTTAGTAAGTTTGGCAGCGGAAGGGACCTTTCTGGTTTGGTGGTGACTGTCAATCTATCCACCATTAACTAACCATTTCTTCCCTTTCTCTGGGTTCAAAGAGAGCCCCACCTCTCTGCTCTATGCCCCCCCTCTTTTGGAAAGCAGTGAGACTTTTGAAGTCTGTTGTCAAAAGTAGTCATGTTTACTAGTTTGCTGTTCGATCTATTGAATTGTAAGCAAAGCCAATTGTTTTTATTCTTTCTCCTTCTAATGTCTCAGAGACAGTTATTGAACTCGTAAGAGCCAGTTAATGAGGAAAAAGGGTGGGCTAGGTAGATAAAACTTTATTACAGTCAAAATGCCAGCCACAAATAAAACATCGAAATATATAAATATACAGGGGTCAGCTAATCTGGCGAACTTGAAGCTATTCTGCTCCATGAATCCCTGTCCTTTTGCTGCACAAGCTAAAGGAATTTATTTTTATTTATTTAATTTATATGCCGCCCACTCTACCCAGAAGTCTCTGGGCGGCTTGCAATTTAATCAACATGTCATCTTTCTTAGGGAGGGGGACAGAAATGTGTGTACCCCACAACTTTCCCTTTGTGCCCTAGCCAGTCCTGCAAATCTGTGGGGAGAACACTCCCCATTTTTTCCAACAGTAAATGCAAGTTTCTACAGCCAGCTGCTGTATTTAGCACGAAGAAAGGGTCCGTTTGATCAGTTGCTTCAGGTAATGATGTGTCTTGGGTTCACTCTTTATGTGGCAACTGCCCCGCCTCTATGTCCTTTACCTGCTTTTCCCGTTCGCCCGAAGGCAAATCCTGAGATTTCCACTCAGAAGAAATGTCAAAGGAATCTGGAAAGAAGGAGACAACATTTAGCGAAAATTAATGGGGAAAAAAATATCTCAGGAAGAAGTTGACCTTTCCTCAAGGCCCTCGGTGCTGAACCTGACACGACTTTCCAGTTGGCCTCTTTGTGTTACTTATTTCTCTGGAATCCTCCGTTCTGGCAGGGGAGGGTGGAGAGGTGGGAAGCAGCGTCTTCTCTTCAGAGCCGCCACCTAAAAATAAAGTGACATTTTGCCGAAAGGGACGCAGCATCACCCATCTCGCGCCGAATGCTCCCTGACAACTGAGAGACGACAATCACGCTAGAGCCTTAAACGAGAATTACCTAACTCTCGGCTGCTGAGACGGCAGTTTTCCTTCTGAGCTGCGCTGTGGACTGTTATGAAAGAACGGCGTGATGGTGGTGGAGGCGGCGGAGGGATTATATAACTCCTGATAATGCTTGGGGGCGGTGGCTGCCTGTTCATCAGAAAGAGAAATGACAATTAAGAGTCCCCTCAAGGCGCTGAAATGGAAGCGAAGCTGTGCCACGTAGGCAGCAACGAATCAGTTGGGCCAGGCCATCATCGTGACCCATCTTGTCCACTCTTTGTCTTCGTACGCAACCACCCCTGTAGTGTGTGAATCGCTACTTTCTCCACCCTCCTACGCTGCAGATGTAGGCGAGCTGGTTGTCCTAAGTGTGATCCAACTGTTGAGGTGCTGGTTATGCTGGATAGCTCAGTGGTTTAGGCACCTGGTTGTGGAGCCATAGGTTGGGAGTTCGATTCCCCCACTGGACTTCCTTGGCAGGGGTTGGACTCCATGGGCTCCCTTCTAGCTCTGCAGTTCTAAGAGGATGAGGACTTGGTGTGAGGAAATTGTTGTGTGGCTGAATAAAATCACTTTCTTCTTATAGCCCCAGTCTCTCTCAGTAGACCTCCCCTTCTTTCTTCCTTTGAGGCAAAATGAGCATTATGTGGATCCCATGGGGCCCCTAAGCCCCATTGTCCTCGGTGCAGTTTCTTGATCAAATCCAGAGACAGCCTGTGATGTCAGCTTCTTACTTCAGGGAGGCCAGAGTTTCCTGAAAGTCTTACCAGGGTGAATTAAAGATTTACTCTTTCAATAACAAATCTTCCCCCACAGTTCTCTTTCTTCCTTAGTCTGTGTTATGGGTCATTCGGTCTCATCCATCATAGAGGGGCCTCCGTAGGGTTTTCAAGGCTAGTGAGATATTTAAGAGTGCTTCCACCAGTGCTGCCCCTTCAGTGAGTTTCTACAGCCAAGTGGGTATTCAACAGGGATGTTAGCAAGTCTTTGGGTACGACTTTTTGGTTCCAAGTCCTTGGTACCAAGTCCCAATTCTGAGTCCAAGTCTTTGGTATCAAGTCCCAAGGCTGAGTCCAAGTCTTTGGTATCAAGTTCCAAGTCTGAGTCCAAGTCTTTGGTATCAAGTCCCAAGTCTGAGTCCAAGTCTTTGGTATCAAGTCCCAAGTCTGAGTCCAAGTCTTTGGTATCAAGTCCCAAGTCTGAGTCCAAGTCTTTGGTATCAAGTCCCAAGTCTGAGTCCAAGTCTTTGGTATCAAGTCTCAAGTCTGAGTCCAAGTCTTTGGTATCAAGTCCCAAGGCTGAGTCCAAGTCTTTGGTATCAAGTCCCAAGTCTGAGTACAAGTCTTTGGTATCAAGTCCCAAGTCTGAGTCCCTATTAAAAAAAAAAAACAAGAGTACTGACTCCTGTCCTCTGAACATGCCAGCCACAGAGATTGGCGAAACGTTAGGAAGAACAACCTTCAGAACACTGCTAGAGAGCCTGAAAAACCAACAACAACAACAAAACAAAAACAAAAAACAGGCTTTCCCCCGAGAAAAAAGTGAGAGGTGGGTCAGTTCCGGATCATGCATTGAATCCAAGTCAAGTCAATGGTGTGACTTAAGTCCAACTTGACAGTGAGTCCTATGAGTACCTGTCTCTGGTATTCAAATCCAGATCTCCTGCACCCTGGTCCCTCATTCTGTCCACTACAGCACACTGAGTAGCTTTAATTTACCAAGTTTAATACCTACCCATTTGGGGGGCATGGCATTGTCAAGAGGTCTACCAACCAGCAAAACAGCCCCAGCCTCATGGCGTTTGGCAGGTGCCGCATTATGTAAAAGAGGAAGCATTCAGTCAAAGACTTAAGCAAGCTGGCACTCCAGCGCTCCTTCTCCTCGAAACCCAGAACCAGGAATAAAGAATAATTACACCTTGAACTGCCTTGTGTTTGGGAAATATTGTGTAACTAAGAGGAAATGTAGCACAAGAGGGTTGCAAATGATATGTCAGGTGCACAGTCCGGTAACATAATTTGCATTTAATTTTGAAAAGCATGTTCGGGTCCTGTTGAAATTACTTCTTCAAGCTATTTCTCCACTTCCTGCTCAGGAGTCCATTGTGGTTCGGAATGCAGGAAATCACGTCGGACTAATTAAGACAAATTTCCAGTGATGGATTACCATCTTTATTTGCATTTTTTTCCCTGTGGGGGAAAAAAATACCAAATAGCATCATGTTCATTAAGTCGAAATTAAGTTAGACTTCCAAATGGAAGGTTAAGATGAATAGTGAACCTAGGTGCCTTGTAGCATTGGGAAACACATAAAGGTTCCTCGCGTTACATTAAATTTGGCAGTGGTGAATTACAAAAAGGGGACGTGCTAATGAAAATTAAAGTTCTTGGAGTTAGAAACTTCCTTTAAGCCTGGATCAGTTCCTCTTCAATGAAAAAAAAGTAATCTGGTATTTCTTTTGAGCTGAAGGCCAAAGCCATTTGGACTTGACTTTAGCAGTATCATGAAAATTGAGGTGATCAAGATGGACGATATTTTGGGTGGCTGAAGGAGGATTGTGTTGGACGAGGACTCATGAGAACTGGGTTCAAATCCCTGCTCAGCTATGGGAAACCGCTGGGATAGATAGTAGAGGATGCTGGCTTGGGAAGTCTGGTTCCTGAAGGACTGAGGCAAGGGATTTTTCTATGAGGGAAGTGCTGCTCTAAAGAGGCAGCTTTGATTATGGTCTGGCATTCTCCACTCAACCAGGGCAGCAGATCTGGAAAGAAGGAACAAGAGGAGGGCTCATTGCTCTGAGCATCTGCCAAGATGATAGATCCAAACACTATATTTTGTGAGATCCACTACACCCCCCAAAAGCCCACTCATGGTGACTGCCTCAGTTTCTTGTCATAGGTTATGAACCAAGTCAAGGTCTATACTGCTAAATCCACATTTCACTGTAGCTATGTCAAGTGGAAGGGGAGCAAATGAGATGAAAGAAGAAAAATGGAGTAATTTTCAGAGATAGCAGATTTGGAAAAATAGGTATCAGGGTTCCTCTAGAGACTTTACAAATCTTACCCCCATTTCTTTTGATCCTACGAACAATAAGATGTACAGGAACACTTTATTTTCTTTCATTCACCCACAATCTATTGTCTTTCTATTTGCACAAGAGATACATGAGATATTTCTCATCCCACACCAACATCCCAAAATTAAAAGCGCTCGGAGCAGCTCTCCGATCCCCACCCTCCCTGTTGTCTGATTTGCCATCCCAAATTTCATTTTTATGCGCCCAGAGATTACATCGAGTCTCGGATTTGAAAAGCAGGACAATATTGAATCTCTAAAACTCTATCAAAAAATTGCTGTCTCCTTAAGTGAGCAAAATTTTCCATTTTCCCTCAACCTATTAATATTAAGATACAATCATGGTAGGGGAAAAATAGCAAAGCTTTAGAATCTCTCTCTCTTTGGTGAGGAGGTGACAAAAAATGTAGAAAGCAGTAATTTAGGGAACTTAAAATGTGACAATATATGATAGATGTGAGTTGGCAAGCCAGGAAAATGAGAAACATTAAAATCATATATTAGAATAGATCAAACTCCACATACCCGTTTATGTCAGCAACTTTCTTTTGATATGTCAAGTCCCTAAAGGGTGAGCACCGAAGTAGACTTTGAATATGTATTTTAAAGGGAATATGTTTATGTTTGGAAGCGAAATGAGGCCAGACAAAAGCAAAACCCAAAAAACCCACACACCCCACTTCCAAACCTAAAGAACTTACAAAATATGCGAGATTCATGAGCTCATTGTGTAGTTTCTCATTGTACAGCACAAGAAGGCAGGTGTTCATGTCAACACAGAGGCCTATGTTTGGCAGGCTTGTTCCAGGACAAGGTAAAATTATGAGAAGGATCTGAGTTCTTGCCAACAAATAGGAATCGTTGGGTGTCTCTCTGTGAATCAATAGGATACAGAATACGATTCATGAATTCTAATCCTAGTAGAAAGGTATTCTTATAAGAGAGAATCCAAATCATCTTTCGCTCAGTGGTGGCTAGAGAATCCAAATTTGGAGGTGTTAGGAATAGAGAAGGGGACGTGGTGGCGCTGTGGGCTAAACCCCAGAAGCCTGTGCTGCAGGGTCAGAAGACCAAGCAGTCGTAAGATCGAATCCACGCAACGGAGTGAGCGCCCGTCGCTTGTCCCAGCTCCCGCCAACCTAGCAGTTCGAAAGCATGCAAATGCGAGTAGATAAATAGATACCATCTCGGTGGGAAGGTAAACAGCGTTCCGTGTCTAAATCACACTGGCCATGTGACCACGGAAAGATTGTCTTCAGACAAACGCTGGCTCTATGGCTTGAAGAGTGGGATGAGCGCCGCCCCCTAGAGTTGGACACGACTGGACAAAAATTGTCAAGGGGAACCTTTACCTTTACTATGAATAGAGATGGGCATGAACCACCGGTTCGACGGTTCGTCCTGGTTCAGAAGATGGCCAGACAAGTGTCCTGTGGTTCATTGCCCCAGCCCTTCCAGTGGGCGCCCACTTGGAGGCAGTGCCCAGAGGAGGCAGGAAAGCCAGGGTGCTACTTCCAAGTACAGTGGTGCCTCGCTAGATGATGATAATCCGTTCCACTGAAATCGCTGTTTAGCGAAATCAGCGTCTAGTGAAAAGCATTTCCCCATTGGAATGCATTGAAACCCATTTAATGTGTTCCAGTGGGGAAGAATCGTCGTTGTCTAGCGAAGATCGGCCATAGGAAAGCCACTTTGCAAACCGCCAACCAGCTGTTTAAATAGCTGTCTTCTCAGCTTAGGTCCCGAAAACACTCGTTTTGCGAGTGCGGAGGGAGCTGTCAAAATCATTGTCTAGCAAAAATCGGTTTGCGAAGCAGGGACCAAACGTTGTCCAATGAAATTCCCCCATAGGAAGCACTGTTTTGCGAATTGCTATAGCGATCACAAAAAGCCAATGTCTAGTCAAAAAACTGTCTAGTGAGGCACCATTGTAGGTGGTTCATGCAGATCTCAAGTAATGAACCCACCTTGATTTTAACTTGCACTGAGTGGGAGCTATCCAGGGTGCTGAAACCAATTGCAAAAACAAAGCAGAGGAAAGTGTCTTGCTTATATATCACCTCCATAGTGCCTAAAGCATTCTCTGGGCAGTTTATTTCCTCCACTCCCTGAAAGCTGGGTCCTCAGTTTAACAACCTCGGAAAGGCTCTGATTACTGACCTTGGAAGGACAGAAGTCTGAGTCAACCTTGAGCCTGCTATCTGACCTTGTCAAGATTGAACTCAGGCTTCAGGTAGAGTCTGGAATGCAGTACTGCGCTTTAACATCTGCAACAGCATTTGTAAAATGCAGACCCAGAGCGGATTTGTGGCACCTCCAAAAGTAGAGTCACCAGATGCTACTGATTTGATTGACATTACAAGCTAAAACCGGACATTCAGAAAGTCTGCGTTAGAATCTCAGATATCTCCAGTGCTGCATCGGTGAACAGGAAGGTTTCTTGGCTACAAAGAAATGGATTTCCTACTTCAAAGCCACCCCACTGATCAACTGTTCAAAGTTACATTGCGGATTACGGGATGAGCCAGAAGAGAAGGTACAGTGTGTATCTGAGGTTCTGTGATAACCATCAGAACAAGATGCTCTTGCCCTTTCAGTAATGAGACCCTGATACTGAGGTTACCGAGTTGGAACCCTCTTTTGGAGTTAGAAATAAATCAGATGTTCCCAAAATGCGAGATACCAGATAATCCACCCAGACTATATTTAACTGGAAAGGGAACAAATGTATGAGATCTTATCCTGTGAAGCCCAGACAAGAATGGAAATGGTAAATAAAGGTGCTCTGACCACTTTATTTCCATGTAGAGACTGTGTTGGCATGGTCGCTTGCGATCTGCTGTATGTGCGTGCGTCATGCACCCAGCTCTCAGTGATTGTGAGAATGTGGCGATATGAAGAATGCAAGGCTTTACAAGGGAAGCCATTGGAATGTCAAGGTTCTTCTCACTCCCAAAAAATCATTTAAAATATCGATACATTTTTCATACTGTGCATATATTTTTTTTCTTAGACTTTGCCCCGTTGAGTATAAGGTGGCTTAGCAACTTCTCTGTTGTGTGAATTGCTAGTCGGGTTGCTGAGAAAGAACCTTGGAGTTCTGAATGGATGGGCCGATACATATAGACCTCTTGTTGATCTATTATTAAGAATGTTAGCATATTTCATTTTTTATAAGAATCGACCGACATTCAGAAATTCCTTCATATCTGGAAATTTTAAAAATTGGGATTAAAAAAAGAGTAAAATCTGAATGGTGTATCAACCAAAATGGATTTATTCATCCACACTAAATGTTGACATTTTCAAAGTTTATTTACAAATTGCATTGAACCAATGTTGCTTGTTGGTTGTTAACTGTTCTCCTTCATTTTTTTTACTCTGTGTGCTAGACAGGTAGCAGAAGACCCTCTTCTAGAATTGCTGGTGTCCTGCCAAGGTGCTTCTGATTTATGGTGAACCTATGGATTAAAGACTTCTGCAGGGCTTTGTTGTTAATGCCCCCCATGTCCTGTGAGCTAAAGACTACTATTCATTTAGTAAGTCAGTCCATCTCGTGTAAGTCCCCCTCTTTTCCTACTGCCTTCACATTTTCCTTAGACTATTGTCTTCCTAATGGGTCTTACCTTTTCCATGCTGGAAATTGTGGTGCCTATTGAATTTGATGAGTCCCCGAGGGCTTCAGAATTAGCAGAAGAATATTCATGGCTACACGTGTCACTTATTTCAGCCCTCATTTGAAAATATACCTCTGTGTGCGAGTCAGGATCCATGGTCTCTGCATTGTTGTATCATGGACGGAGGAGACTTTATCATAACATCTGATAGTGCTTCAAAAGCATGCTGCATATATATTACCCCATAATGTCCTCTGGGCACTTTACAATTTAATTATGCTGGCTTATACCTTGCCCCCATCCCCAGTGAGTTGGGTCCTCATTTTAACAACTTCAAAAGGATGGAAAGCTGAGTCAACCTCAAGCTGGCTACCGGAGACTGGTATTGAATTCAGGTCATGAACAGTCTTCACTGCAGTACTGCAGTCTAAGCACTGTGCCACAAAACTCCCTTGCAAGCATGCTCAGATACACAAAGATGATGGACAAAAGACCCACTTTAAGTTCCTGTTAAGTTTAATGGAAGAGAAAGAAGGAAAGTTTCTAAGCATCACATTTTATATTCTAACTATATTTTCAGTATAGGCATTTGGCCCACTCTTTTCTAGAAGGAAGGATCTGGATAGGAATTGGCCTCGTACTGCACTGCAACTGAAAAATAACAGTCTCTAGGTAGATTTTTTTTCCTATGGAAGTGCTAAAAATACCATTTGACTGTTTCAAATATGAGGTTTACAATTCCAGGAGGTGCAGCTCTTCTAACCAGAGATAAAATTGCAGATTGTTCACCCACAAACTTTGCCGTGGGCCATTAGGAGAAGATAGGGGGAAAAGCAACAAGGCAACACAGAAACCAACACTGACAAAAACAGGAAGCATATGCTGTTCAGTGCCGACCGCTTATTTAGGGGCATGAAGGACAAGGTTATCAGGTGCCCCACTGTGTCTTGGAGGTACAAGGCATATGGTAAGTTTTCCCCAAACTGCAAGGTGTCCTGGCTTAGCTATCTTTCATAATGCTAATGTTTTTTTCCCGGTGTAACTCTTAAAAAGAAGAAAGCAAACTTGCAGCTTTCTCCATGACACAAAAAAAGCAAGCTTCCTGGCAGAGAAAGTATTCACAGCAGGGGAATGATCTGAAAGTAGATGTTGGAGGAATCTAAATGAGGCTGAGTAGACTTGGGCCTCTTGGGAGAGACACTGCGTGAGCATGAAGGGTATAAATCCTCACTTGTCTCCTTCTCATAAAGATGGCATGGGCCTTCTTCACCCACTTTGAGAGCAAGGTACTGTCTGGGCTCTTGACAAGAATTCTTGCACAAATTGATCCAATTTGTTCAAAAAATAATGGTAGTGGCTTTTGACTGACATGGGAGCAAAGCAACAGGGACTGCTGCTTTGCTACATGGGTAGCAAATCTTTAGAGGATGGATGGATGGATGGATGGATGGATGGATGGATGGTTGGTTGGTTGGTTGGTTGGTTGGTTGGTTGGACGGACGGACGGACGGACGGACGGACGGACTTTAATACTGTCCCCTTAATGAAATGCAGGAGCAGGTGATACCTTTATCAGACCCCTCCAAAAAATCAAGCAAACAACAGACAGCGAGCTTTCGATGGCCGTTCCTCTTCTTCAGGCTGTGCCCCAAGTTCTTGTGTGTAGTTTGGAAAATAATAGGTTCTTATTAAAGCCCCAAAGCCTTAATGAAATTGATTTCTTCTAGTGGATGATGGGAGAAGAGAAAATGCTTCAGATAAACAAATAGCAGCATTGTTTCCTCGAGATTCATCTTTTCCTGCCTAAAAAAAAAGTGACTATGATTTTCAGGACCAGCTAGCAGAGCGCTCTGCTTGATGCCCCTGGAAAGGTCTGCCTGCCTGTCAGGAAAAGCTATCCCCGCTAAAAGGACCAATCATATGGTGTGGTTTAAGATTATGCCATTTCTCCTTGCACCTCTCTGGAAGAATTCAGGAGTGGGAAAAATCCTTCTGAACGACCTCTTCAGCGGTATTGCCCAGGGTCCCTAAATTGCCTACACACACCCTCGGAAGCCCAGTAGCTACCACAGTGTTTGAGAACCTCTGGCTCAGGGAACCCTTTGAAGTTTTGTTTCAGATCCTTGATTGGGCTCAGGAGACATGTCTCTTTCTATCTCGTTGGATTAGACTTGCAAGCTTTTTAACTGTGACCTTGTACTACTGGAACGGCAAGAGCCAAGATTAACATCAAACTATAAAACTTTTAGTGCAGAGCTAACGTTCCCCATCACCACCGTGCTCTCGCTCCCTCCCCCTCCCCCTCCTCTTCCTTTCATTTAGGCCTCATCAGTGCCATGGTTAAGGGCTTCAGCATAGATTGTCAAAAACAAAGCAGTGCGTGAACATTATGGTATTAGCTGAGAACACTGGTGGATTAAGTCATGCTATGGTACTATTATTCTAGCAAAATTATGCAATCGGGGACATGAAGAATACTCCAGAGAATTTGCACTTCTTTTACCCCTATTCCACCCCCCTCGGCCTTATAATTTCTCAACTTTTTCTCTGAAGCAGCAACTTCCAAATTCAGAATTTAATGCCAGTGGCAATTTCAGCTTGGCTCATATTTGCCCAGAGGGTTTTAAAATGTCTACTCAAGCAAAATGAGCTTTCATATGACTATTGAGTTTTGGTGGGGGAGAGATGGGTTTTGTATAGTCCTAGTGTAGATCAGGATCCACTGTGATCAGACAAAGTGTCAAACAAGGACTCAAGGGACCTAAGCTCACCATCACTGTTGGCTGTGGAAATTCACTGGGTGGTTGGCGATGGTGAACTACCGCTGGAACATCTTACATGCCTAAAAACAGGCTCACTGTTACACTTAACAACTTATAAATGCAAGACATCAAGTCTTATAAAAAGGCTGAAGTAGTTAAAATTTGACTATCATTTAGCAAAAAACAGTCTGAAGCTCAGCATCAAAAAAACTAAGATCATTGGTCCCATCAACTCCTGGAAAATAGAAGGGGAAGATATGGAGACAGTAACAGATTTCACTTTCTTGGGCTCCATGATCACTGCAGATGGAGACAGCAGCCACAAAATTAAAAGACGTCTGCTTCTTGGGAGGAAAGTGATGACAAACCTTGACAGCATCTTAAAAAGCAGAGACATCACCTTGCCAACAAAAGTCCGCATAGTCAGAAGTTATGGTTTTCCATTTAGTGATGTATGGAAGTGAGAGCTGGACCATAAAGAAGGCTGACCACCGAAGAATTGATGCATTTGAATTGTGGTGCTGGAGGAGGCTCTTGAGAGTCCCCTGGACTGCAAGGAGAACAAACCTATCAATTCTGAAGGAAATCAACCCTGAGTGCTCACTGGAATTACAGATCCTGAAGCTGAGGCTCCAATATTTTGGCCATCTCATGAGAAGAGAAGACTCCATGGAAAAGACCTTGATATTAGGAAAGTGTGAAGACAAGAGGAGAAGGGGACGACAGAGGACGAAATGGTTGGACAGGGTCATTGAAGCAACCAATATGAATTTGATACAACTCTGGGAAGCAGTGGAAGATAGGAGGGCCTGGCGTGCTCTGGTTCGTGGGGTCACGAAGAGTAGGACACGACTAAACAACTAAACGACGATGATCATTTAGAGAGACACGAGAACACAGGTAAACACATTATCAAATTGCTACATGCACTCCATGGTACTTTGTCATAATGTTCACCTAAACAAATGATGCTATTGTTTCCAAGAAGTGAATAATTTGAATGAAGGCTATGTTTATTTTCACTTAAAAACAAATCTGCATAGGCGCTCCTCTTCTAGTGAAGAAAGAGCATTTTCCTAAGTCAAAACCATTTACTAGGGCCACAGAATTGATTGACAGAAGGTAATCGCACCAAATGTGATACCACCTTAGGTGACGGAAGGATATTCCGGAGATATTTTGATGATATTATCTGTTCTTCTTGACTTGACCTTGAGAGAATTACCTCCTATCCATTTTTGGTTGCTATCTCGCATTGTCGAGATAGCGCTGCTGCGGCAGGATTTCACACATGAACCATTAAACTCATCACACCATTTCCATGACATCTGTATGCCAGGATGGGGATTTGAGTCACTGAACTAGCTGTGAAGTTGGACTTAAGTCGCACTGGTGACTTGACTCATTTCCCCCCCCCGTGACTTGAACTCGAGTCATGGCTCAGAACCATGGGACTTGGGACTTGGTACCAAAGATTTAGAATCAGATCCAAAGAATTGCCATCTCTGGCAATTCAAGCTGGACATGAAATTCTATTTCAAAATACTGAACTACTAGACAACACCAGTGATCATTATGTTAGACTGCACAGGGAAGCCATTGACATCCATAAACACCAACAGAGCTTCAACAAAAAAGAGGAAAGTCTAAAACTTAACAAGGCCTGGCTCCCGTCACTGAAAAATACAGCCTGCAAAAAGGTCAACAAACTCTACCCAGCCGCAAGAACCAGGGATCATTGCACAAAAAAGACCAGCTAAAGACACCCATCAATCACAGTTACAGATAATCTCTCCCCTATATCACAATACATCCACAACAAAAACACGCTGATCATCCTATCTCCTGAAAAGGGCAAAAGCCACAGCTATAAATAATCAACTCTCCAACAAACAGCAACAGAGCATGGACAGAGTTCCTACTCCAGTCCTCTGAAGATGCCAGCCACAGAAGAAGGTCAGGAAGAACAACCTTCAGAACACAGCCAAGGAGCCCGAAAAACTCACAAGAACCAATTGCCATCTCTGTTTGCCTGGCACACACAAACACACTGTTTTACAATTTCTGCGGAATGGCACACCTCAAGATTTCACCAAGGTCTGGCCTCCCTCAAATTTTGCCCCAGAGATCTTGAGGAATTAAACAAAGCTGACTTGGAAACCTAAAGTGAGCATCATTATAATTCCACCCTTGTTCATGCAACTAAAATCATAGACAGTGGACGCAACAAGATGCAACCATATGAGAAGCAGCTCTCCCACTGTTCTTAAACAGTTTAATAGCCGTGGCACTCCCAACTTGCCGAAAGACTTGAATGGATCTCGGTCAACTCCTTAAAAACATAAAACGGTGTCTTTCCCCATCTTCATTCTGGAAGGGATGCGGAGATAAACCCGTGATGTCCCCTGCAATCAAGTCACCCCTTTACCACAAACTGCTATTTGCCCTGTAGTGAACGACCCCACAGTTGCTATTAACCTTTTAGAAAAACAGCAGGAGACCCAAACGCTTCTGTCATAGCATCACATATCATTTTGCCTGGAGTTTCTGGTTTCATAAAACCTCGCCTGCTGTAAAAGCTTTTCAACTACACTCATTTCCTGTAGCAAAATTTTCCAACTTTCTCCGGTTGGCTCTTCAGCTCTCCACAACCCATTCACCTTTAACTCCCCCCCCCCACTGCTAGAAATATAATATTTCAAAGATCTCAATAATAATGAACCCCTATAATAAAATCAGACGTAAGTTATGCAGCAGCCGTCAATTATAATGGATTTTAAAGGTTTTGCTCTAGAACCTAGGTGGCATTGCATTTAGACTAATAACCGTAACTATGATTTATGTGTTTGTAACTGAAATGGCTGCGGTGCTCCGATATATGTCCAAAATAAAATTTATAGTCTGCTCCAGAATGTATAAATAATGAACAACCATATGTCACACTGCATTTAAAAAATCTGACTTTTTCCCCAGCCAGGGTAAAAGTAAAATGAATTTTTTTTCAAAAAAAAAATATGTTCACTGGGGATCCTTGCATTCTTTAATGCCTTATGTAAAAATGGCACAGAGTAGATTGAAAAAAAATTCCCCCTCCCGTACAGTGACTGGGAAATGATTAAAGGAAGAATAAACTCATACAATCGTCATAATACGAATTGTAGAACAGCAACCCAATTCAAAATGGATGGATGGATGATGGATCATTCGGAAATGAATGAAGAATGATCTGTAGAATGTTAGTAACTCAGTTATTTAATTCTATTTATTTTATTTAATCCCTCCCACCTCCACTGGTTTTGGGGTGAAAAACGAGCATTAAGGAAAGGGATTAGCTGAGCGGAATACAGGGGTATCCCAAATGCTATTTCATCTTCATGCAAAACTGTCAGAAACATTAGGACGGAGGCAGCTCCAAGAATAATCTTTGCTTAAATATCTGGAATGAGATTTCAGGTGAATGGGTCATCCTTCCGTCAGATTGTGGAACACCCTCTACTCTCTTCCTGCTCCCCATCACCCAAAAGCCCATCGCTTGGGGGAACAGACAGATGTTAATGCTGAATCTTGCCCCAGAGGTCTTTTCAAACTGGAGATACAAGAGGAGCTGGACATATAATAATCGGTGGGATTTATGTAAATAACCCTGCAGTCCAGCTGACACAAAGGGCTAGTTACAGGGAGTAGATGTTCCTGGGAGTTGGTTTCATGTGCCTGATGGTGGATCTGCTTTGTCTTTCCTTCTCCCCTTTCCAGGAGCGCTTGAAAGCACTGAACCTCTTTGGCGAATAGAATTCAGCACCATGGATAGGTCCTTAGAAGTTTGGATTGGATTCATTGCTCTTGTGAAATTAGCACCATCCACCTTTCTGCTTCCTTTTTTCACACTCCTTTGGCTACTGGACTGTCTCTTAGCATTGAAAAAAGTGCTGGTTATGACCTGTAAGGTATGACTTTGGACCAGGCAACTTAAAAGGCTTCCTTTCCTTTGCAAGTCTGTTCTGGCTCTAAGTTTATTCAGTCAGGTACTGAAGCACGTTTTGTATAGATTTTAGAATATTCATTCATTCATTCATTCATTCATTCATTCATTTATTCATTCATTCATTCATTCATTCAATTTCTACACCACCCATCTGATCAATGGTCACTCTGAGCAGTTTACAACAGTGATAATTAGGTGGAAGATTTCTATGACATGTCACTTTTTTTCTGGCAACCTGTGTTTGAGTTTACGGGAGGGTTTTGAACAGGTTTATGAGTAATCTAGTGATAAAGGCCAGATTACTCATGTTTTTGAACTTGCTTTGAGGTTCAAGTGTAGGAGAGTCCAAGCTATCTCAAGGACTGTGTCTCCCATTATGAACCAGCTCAAGTGTTAAGATCATAAGGAGAGTCCTTTCTCTCAGTCCCACCGCCTTCACAGGTGTGTTTGGTGAGGACACGGGAGAGGGCCTTCTCTGTGGCTGCTCTAAGACTTTGGAACTCCCTCCCACTGGAGACCAGCCTGGCCCCATGTTTGCAGTCCTTCCACAAGCAGCCAAAGACCTTTCTCTTCAAGCTAGCTTTCCCTTAGTAGTTGGTTTTCTGCCTGACTGAAATTTTTTAAACTGAGTTTTGTGCCATATTGCTTCGAATTTATTTTTGTTGTTGATTTTATTTACCCTGTCTAGTGTGGTGTTGGTTTTATTCTTTTTTAAAAATATTTGTATAAAGACCGTTTTTAGCTTTAAACATTGTCCTTTAAAGATGTAAACTGCCTTGGATCCCTTTAAAGGAGCAAGGCAGGGCAAAATTGTTTAAATAAAATAAATATATAGGTCATAATACTGCAGAATCCCACTTATGACCTCTGGCTCCCCAGCCAGGTTCTCCAGCTCACCAAGCTATCCAGATAGCCTAATCTAACCAAATTAAGAGATCTTGCTGTGGCATATCCCAGTAGGCAACCATTCCCTGTAAGGAGTCACACAGACCAGGAATGGATTTTTAACAAATAAAGGAATAAGGTTTATTTAAACAACACACAGGGAAAATAAAATGATCAAGTGAATAAGATACAGTAACGTGGCTTAGTCTCAATCATACATACACCAATTTGGTTCACACAGAACACCTTTCAATAAAGCACAGACCCTGAACCTATCAGTTCTGGCTACCCATACATACACCTGAACCTATCAGGTAGGTACTGACTGACACACAGTAGTACCCTGTCTGACACACAGACTCCCACACCAGCTTCTTCTCTCAGCTCTCCAACTCCTCAACTTCTCCACACAGGCTTCACATATATATACAGTACAGCCCCTCCTCCTGATGTCCCGCCTTCCACTCCCCATAGGATGGAACTTTCCCTCCAAACCCATGACAGACAGGTAACATCACTGCTGTATGTAACACTTGCATACACTTTCCTAGGGCTGAGATGTGACGTGTGCCAAAAGCTTTTTCTCAGAACACCCCATGCCTTCACAATGCATCCTACAAATTAGGAGTTTTCATCCTGCCTAAAATATCACCGATTCCCCACACATTCTTGTTCTTGTTCTTGTTTTCTTTCTTTCTTTTCTTAATGTCTACTCTGAAAAACAGCTCCCTCAAACCTGGTGTCCGCAGAAGGATGACTTTTCCTAGTGCACCCCAGTAAAATTGTTCTGCATCGCTGCAATTTTTAGAAAACAGAACGCCTGTTTTAAAGACAAAACAATGCAAAACAAACAAACAAACAAAAACTAAAACAAAACATCCACACAGACTTCCCTGTCCAGTCAATGACAGGTAGCAAGATATTTATTACCGCTGATAGTGGTGGAACTGAGGAAGTCAAGAAATAACATTGGTTTTTTTTCCTTCATGAATCCCTCAGTGCTAACGTTTTTTTCTGTATATTCTAATTTGACATTTCCTTCCTACCTTATGATTTATGGCTTCAGGTGTTATGTGCCAACTCTAAATACCTGTACTGTTGCGAGGGTCAATGGATCAAAAGTTTGCGATAAATCTTGCAGCCCAAGTCAGACGCCGGGAGGAGGGAAACAAACACACACTTCTTGCCAACGTGAAATACAGAACCAGTATTTGTTGAGTCAAACTTTGAGGAGAAAACAATAAATGAGGTAAAATGGCTGGAACAGTTTGGTGCTTTTGATGTGCTTCCAGGCACCATCAACACCAGAAATGGACTTGATTATCCATAAGGTCCCTCCCAGCTCTGCATTTCTAAGGTTGTTATTATTATAATTAAAATAGAATTTAACAGAACAGAAAAGAAAAATAGTAAGATAGAAAGATATACTCTTGAACTCTGTATGCATGAGCAGGGCATCGAATCCAAACTGCTCATCTTGCAAGTTTGGTCATCAACCTCTTCCTCTGGAACTGTTAACTAGCATTTATGGAGTGATGGACTCAATGAGCTGAATGTCAAATATTTTAAAAAATATATATTTCAGTTCCTCATTCTAGCCTGTGAGGACTCATGTTCCTGCTCAGCAAAGTTGAGACATCCCTAAATCAATGAGAAGAAAGATTTTTGTCTACCATGCCCACCTGTTCTGTTGTGGTGCATTACGAAGCACACAGTGTTGTCGCCCCAATGTCATACCCATGAGTGTCTCCTGCACATGACAAAGACCTATTTTAATTTGATCTTGACTCCCACTCTTTATTAGAAGACTTTTACTCTGATCTGGATGCCTGCCTTTCAGCAGGCGATTGTATTCCAGGGCCTTACAGGCCCCTTCCGACTCAATTATTCTAGCATTCTATGAGTTGGGCAAATGACATGTGAATGTTAATCAAGAACACTCCATCAAGCAAAAAAAAGAGATGTAGTTAATATGCGGTGTATGACACTTACTGGTAGATATGATAAATCTCCCTTGCTCGCTAAACTCTCCTAAGAAAAGGAATTTGAAAACAAAATATTCCTTCATAGATGTCTGCTTATATCACAGTTGCATCTGCCCCCTCCTCTCTCCTTGAGTACTTCTTCTGTTGAAGATCGGTTAGTTGTCTGCTTGACAGGGTGTCCTTTATACCAAGAGATAAAAGCACCTCCAACCTGGGAGTTCATAATATGGTTGGTTGCTTCCCAAGAAAATCTACTAAATAGCTTTTCACTCCTCAAAACAACATTACAATGTCGAGAGATGAATGCGAGGGGCGACACAACAGAGAGAAAGAGAGAGAGAGAGAAGGAAGCGAGCAAAATACGTCGATCCATTTTTCTGCCACAACGCTGGGAAACGGGGAAGGAGGGAGAGGGTCGGGGTTCAACCCTGATGAGGACAGATGAAGACACACAAAAGAGAAGGTTGGAACTGTGACATATTGATCCTCCCTTGAAGTTGGAGTGGTGGAGGCTACTCGTTGGAAGACACTGGCAAATCTGAATAGATTACAAAAGGAAGCAATTACAAATGACTTCTTTGTAGCCATCTAACCCCCCTTTCTAAGGATGTTGTAATGTACCTGGATGACATTTTCCTCCCCAGAACAGACAAATACAGTACACCAAAACAATTGACACGGTTCTCATCACCAAATGTCCAATCTCTTCCATTACACCTTCTCTCCATTTTACTGGCCCTCCATTGGAGAGATAACAGCAGGAACGCAAAGGGTGTTGAAATACCTCTGTCTTTTGTCTGCCTTACCTTAACCAGCCACTATGATGAGGATTTTGAAAATTCAATAAGAGCTGTTTTTTCTTTTCCTTCATTTTTGTTAAGGTTTCCATCCTTTGTGGTCCACTTGGGGCTTCACCCATGTGGCCAATGAGCCACATCTGGCTGAAGTTCTAGTTTTATTACTTCTGCAGGTCCAGACACCCTAACATCCACTGTGCTCCTGTATAACAGCTCTGCTTTTGAGTATATGCGCAGAGGGTCATGTTTCACATTGGTCTGTTGGTTGGTTAGTTTTTTGTAAAATAGTAAAGGTTCCCCTTGACATTTAGTCCAGTCGTGTCCGACTCTAAGGTGTGGTGCTCATCCCTATTTCCAAGCCATAGAGCCAGCATTTGTCTGCAGACAGCTTCAGTGGTCATGTGGCCAGCACGACTAGACACTGAACACCGTGACCTTCCCACCGAGGTGGTACCTATTTATCTACTTGCATTTTTACATGCTTTTGAATGCTTAGGTTGGCAGGAGCTGGGACAAGCGAGGGGAGCTCACTCCATTGCGTGAATTTGATCTTACGATGGCTGGTCTTCTGACCTTGCAGCACAGAGTTTAACCTGTCCCTAATATTTTGTAAAATAGCTGGCAGTAATTGGACAGAAGCGGGGCCCTTGACAGGTGAGAAACTACATGTCTAGTGGCTAGAGCAATTCTGAATCCTATCTAGACCTAGCCCGCATTGAAATCCATATATGATGCCTCTCACTCTGTCTTTAGTAGTCATGTGCTTGGTTACCAACAAATATTAACACAGCGCCTTGTTAGATACGAACCAGCATATCAGACACAATGTTGAATGCTTCTTGCAAATATTTGCTGTTGCATTTTTTTTATTTCACGTGAAGGATAATTAACATCCAATAGCTGATTTCCATAATTTGCCTTCCTTCCTTTTTCACTTTTTCTCCCTGCTATTTGCTTTCTCCAAACCCTGGTCATTATGAGAACTCTACCCTAATTGTCCATCTGTGACTTCTTATGGAATGGCCACAGAGAGATGAGAAGGTATGTTTTTGAAGCTGATCATGTTCTACTCTTAGCTGTCTGGTTGAATCTTTACGTTTCCAGCATCTTATTGAATTATTGGATGCACTTTCCCACCCTAAATTCCCTTAGGATCCCTATGCCTTATAAACAAGCCTCTCAGTCTTTTCTAACAATATGTGTTACTTTTGCTAAATCAAAGCACGGTGGTAAGACATATTTATTTGTCTTGACCATAGGTCAGAAGAAAGCAGCAAAATTGAATACAAACACATACCTTTAAAAGCAATCAATACACAGTTCTAGCTTTACCTATAATAGACGGCCATAAATCATAACCAAATGCAGCTAGACACCGCACCACCGTAAATAGTTTAGTCGCCCAAATAGTGGGCTATCACAAGGAGAGATCCTACCAAAAATCCTCCCGAGCTTTGCTATTGTTGTTATTTTCTGTCAGGTTGCTTCGGGCTTATAGCAACCCAACGAATTAATGACTTCCAAAAGGTCCTGTCATTAACAGGATTGTGTAGGTCTTGTATACCAAAGACCACAACTTCCTCTATTCAACTGATCTCTCTCTGCATGTGTTTGTTTGCTTTGGACAGGGAAATGGCATAGGTTTTCTGCAGAAACATCTTGCAAAGCTTTTAAAGACAGAAAGTACTCTTTGTCTCAGTCTCACACTGGAGGCCAGAAATCTCAGAACAGTTCTGGACCTCTTGGAAGGTTCCTCTTGACACAATGAGAATGAAGAAATAAAAACAAAATTAAATAAAATTCTTCATTTCCTTATGAAACCCACCCTACCTTTCTCCATGGCTGGATCAAGCTTGAAGAACTGGCAATTAAGCAGTTGATTAGTGTTTCTACTGTTTCCAATGGCTCACTCCAGGACTGACCCTTATTCATTAATTGATTCATTGATTCATTGATTCATTCCTTTATGGAGAGGGCAGGGAATGGCAGCACCTGAACAATAAAGATTTCTTTTAAGCACTTATTCTTTTTTTTCATATAGATTTTTAAGTTTATAAAGGTAAAGGTAAAGGTTCCCCTTGACAATTTTTGCCCAGTCATGTTCGACTCTAGGGGGCGGTGCTCATCCCCGTTTCCAAGCCATAGAGCCAGCGTTTTGTCCGAAGACAATCTTCCGTGGTCACATGGCCAGTGCGACTTAGACACGGAACGCTGTTACCTTCCCACCGAGGTGGTCCCTATTTATCTACTCGCATTTGCATGCTTTCGAACCACTAGGTTGGTGGGAGCTGGGACAAGTGACGGGAGGGCACTCGCTCCGTTGCGTGGATTCGATCTTACGACTGCTTGGTCTTCTGACCCTGCAGCACAGGCTTCTGCGCTTTAGCCCACAGCGCCACCACGTCCCACAAAATGGTAATTAAGAGGCCTTAACTTTGCCTATTGCCTGCTTCTTCTTCTTTGGTGATATGGACTGATTCAGCTGTGGTGTTCAGAGACTTTCCTTATTTGTGTGTGAGAGAGGATATAGACACTGAATCAGAGCCTGAGCGAAAATGAGTCACTGGATTCATCCTTTTGATCAATTGGTGTCAGACGAAACACATGACTCTTGAGGAAACAGAATACTTTGGTGAGTGACTTCACAGAATCATAGAATAACGGAAAGGGTCTCTAAGCTTGAGTCCAACCCCTTGCTCAATGTAGGAATCTAAATCAAAGAAGATCATCTGACATATGGTTGCCCATATCTCTGCAGCATTGAAGCGCTCACCACCTCCAAAGGTTCCATTGTCGTACTGCTCTAACAGTTAAGTGGTTTTTCCTGATATTAATCCTAAATCTGGCTTCCTGTCACTTTAGCCTATTATGACATGTCCTGCACTCTGGGATGATCGAGAACAGAACCCACCCCATCCTCTGTAGGACTATCATTCAACTATTTGAAAAGTGCTCTCCCCTCCATCTTCTTCTCTCCAAGCTAAACATGCTCAGTTCATTCAGTTTCTCCTCCTGGGGCTTGGTTTCCAGTTCCCTGATCATCCTTCTTGCCTTCCTCTGAACTTGCTCCAGTTTGTTGGCATCCTTCTTCAAGTATGGTGTCCAGAACTGGACACAGTGCTCTAGATGAGCCCTATCCAGTGCTGAAGAGAGAGGAACTAGTATCTTATGGAATTTGACTGTCCTATCTAACATTTAAAGTGAAATACAGTGGTTTGATTCAAATAAGGTGAGGAGACAGGTTGTGTAGGAAAGGACATCAGTAACATAGTAGATTGATGGGAATGCGTACGGAGCAAGCACGTTTCTTTTTAGAAATGGCCCAGCTTTGTTATAATGGAATGAATCCTGTTGGTTCCTTGTGTCACCTTGCCCTTCATGCCCTACAGTTTATTCAAAATATCTTCTAACTGCTGTTTGACATCAACCTTCCAAATCAGGAAAGGTGCAAATTGTGAAGCAAGCATTTAACATTCAGGCTTAGCATTTAAAATTCAAGATGGTGTACAAGGAAAGAAAGAAAGGGAGGGGGAAGCTTGGCTTGCCATACTTAGTGGCCCATATCTGCTGCTGTTGACCCATGGAAACAGCTTCTGTCACTGTGGACCCATGGTACAAATCAAATAGAATTGAATGGGGCCTGCATCATTTTGAGCCAAACTGGGATCACCTTGTAGCACCCAATTGGACTCTGAACTGAGGACTTGCACCCTGCCCTAGTGTTTCCACTGGAAACATGGTATTTCCTAGATTTCCGAGGCCAAATTCACCCACGCTTTGCTTTGCTGAAATGCTCAGTGCATACTCACAAACACACACAAAACTTGCATACACACAGAGCATGAAAAATTAAAGATAAGCTGAACAGAAAGGCTAAGCTATTTCAGTAGACGAGAGATGCATATCAACAGTCTTGAAGGTTCAAGCGCCTTAGGTAAAGCTCAGATGAGCAGCTATATCTGAGCCCCTATGTCTACTCAGTTGCCCCCAGTGTTGTCAAAATACCACCTGGAACCTCCCTCAGCCCTACGAGCAAATGAAAAACAAAATCCAGGAGGCAATCGAAAGTCTGTTCAAAGCCACCCTGATGAACGTTACCAGTGTTTCTTGCATTTTCTGGCCTGTACATCACAGCAATTTAAGAAATAGTCTGTAATAATACAGGGAAAAAAGTGATAAAAGTAATACAGAAACAGATTTTTATAGGAGCTAGGTGTACAGAATTTCTAAGAGGTTATTATCTTGAGAAGGAGCAGGGGAATGTGCGTGCGAGAGAAATCTTATGCATCTCATTCTTGGATGAAGCCTTATAGCTCAAAACTAAGAAGGAATGACATTTCGTGGGAGTAGCATTTCACCCCAAAGGTATTCTGACACCAAGATTCCCCCCTTCCATCTACCAATAAAAATGTTTGGTCATGTTTCGATTACCTACAGAAATTGCTTAGTATTTAGCAGAAGGAAGGCTGACGCTGGCTTTTTCTTATAAATGCAATAATTCTATGTAAATAATTGTAAATAATAACATGAATAACTTTTATATATATTATCAGGTGATATCTGTCTGGGGCTTTGAGTGTTGAACTTAACTTACTTTTAAAAAATGCCCACACCAATATCCTGTGGCTTATGGACTACTCATAGGATGGACAATTCAATGTGGAGGGTGTCTCCCCACCCTCACTTATAGCAAAAGGAGATCACATGAAGTGGAAACTTAACAGAGCAATCTCTGCATGGACCTGTTTGAGTCCAGGCTGTCATAGGGAGCAAAGCAGGGAGTGAAATCCTATGCACCTTCTCGTTGACTTGAGATGCACATGAATCAGAAAATTCGTAATTTGTGCAGGTTCGGTTTTTATCCGAACAGGTATTTGGTGCTTTCTAGCCCCACCTCCTCCAAAGGGTACCCACCCAGAGGAGATGGGGAGAATGGCAGTCAGTCTTCTGCAAACCCCAATGGCAGTGAAGGACTTGGATAAATCCATTTTGTCAAAGTATTGCATGGTGAATGTCCATCTTATTCACGTTCATTCCGTAGCCATCATCCCGTTCTTTAAGTTTAAACTCCGCTTTACTAGATCAAACCTGTTTGCTCTTCTCCCTGCTCAGCTTCCCATTTTGTTTTCTGACTTTCTTCCCACGTAATCTTTCACCGTTAGCAAGCTGTTCTTTTTGAGACCAAACTCTGCTCAGCCAGGGAAATCCTGGTCCCCGTGGACTGACTCACACTCTCATTTTCACTGAGCTAATTGGCAGTACGTATAATACATTTCTTAATTTAACTACGAACATAGTGATTACAAAACCATCCAGAAAACCCTGGAATATCTGCCTCCCTGTGCTTGTTGTAAAAAAAAAAGTCTTTTTGTTCCTCTCTATAGTAATGAAGGCAAGCGGCAGATTTAGAGATAAAATGAGTTCCTTACTGTATCTATGAACAGCAAGATTTAGCTTTTTCTTATTCCACCCTCCCCTTTGGAGGCTTATTTCTGAGGAGTGATTTAAGCTGAGACTCACTGCATGTAAAAACAAGCATGATGGTTCTGTTGCACAAGGTGCGTCGCTTGACGAGGATAATCTGTTCCAACGAAATCGCTGTAGAGCGAAATCCTCGTCAAGCGAAATAAAAGAGCCCATTGAAATGCATTGAACTGGTTCAATGTGTTCCAATGGGCTAAATAACTCACTGTCCAGCAAAGATCCTCCATAGGGTGGCCATTTTCCATGCCTGTGCAGTGAAAAATTCTTTCCTGAACACAGCGGGGAGCCATTTTGAGCAGCCAGAGGCCATTTTGGAAACCCGATGAAGCAGGAAACTGATCCTCGTAAAGCTGTTTTTGCCCATTAAAATATCGGTTTGCAATCACAAAAGCGATTGCAAAAACATTGTGAAGCGGATTCGTCATCAAGCAGGGCAAGTGTTAAGCGGGGCACCACTGTACACACTAGGAGTGGTGGCTGGTGAGTTCGAGTTCAGGGGTTCTGTAAATCCACTCTGGATTTTGTCTACACTTTACAAGAGCTATCCAGGGTGCTGTAAATCCACTCCGGTTTTTACTCTGCACTTTACAAGAGCTATCCAAGGTACTGTAAATTAACTCTAGTTTCCAGTCTTCACGTTACAGGAACTATCCAAGACATTCAATTTGACCCCCAAAATAGATTCGGCACCAAGGTGATCTCCTTTAAGGTTCTCACTAAAAATCGGAGTGGATTCACAGCACCTCTGAAACAGGATCACAATCTGCCACTGCACACTAGAAGAACATTAACTGCCGTGGAATAAATATTATAAAACAAACAAACAAGGAGGGAAGCAAACAATCTATGCTCAGTGTCTGGTGGCCTGACAAGCAATACTCGATTCCTCCCCAGGGCTGCTCTTAACAAAGAAAAAAAAAACCAGCCTCTCCAGCTTGTCTCGCAAAGTGGAGACAATTGTCAGATTCCAGCACATATTTTCTTCTTCTTCTTCTGTGGCTATCTTGACTGAGTGAGAATAATTCCTTCTCTGATTTCATATGCGCTCCCTCCCTGGTATTCATGTCTGAAAATGGAGTCAGCAAGTCCCTGAGGGAAAGTTTATTGCACCGCAGTGGCCACGATGTACTGAAAATGTCAAGTCTTAATGACAAGAAAACAGTTCACTTGAAAGATACTGATTGTGGGCCGTGCGAGGCTTCAATTACAGGAATTCAACCCTCCAGCAAAGAGACTTTTAAAGTCCCCAGATCTGAGCTAGCTCACAAGGAGCACGAAACAAACACACAAGGAGAATTCCTTCTCAGATCATCAGGCTTCAAAATGTCAGGACTGGGAGGGGGGGGTCTGGTGGAAGAGAAGAGGCTATTAACATGTGTTCCAACTGCCCATGATATTTACTGTGAACCCCCTTTTGCGATCCACAGCTCTCCTAAACCAACAGACCAGTTCATATTTTCCTTGCAGGAGGGGTTTCTTTTTCCCCCAGGGGACTTCAACCAGGATGAGTCATTTGAAAACCTCATAAGCCGTCCTCCTCCTCCCCAAAATTCACTGAGCAATCATAGGCATCCTTCAGTCTCGAGAGACTATGGTAACATGCTCTGAATCGAGGAGTGTCCTCTCCAGAGCATGAAGCCTGGGTAAGGTAATATGGAGGATAGGCTGTTACCCAAGCAGCAGATCCCCCCTCTCCACATTGCTGAAATGGTCCAATGGAAAGGCAAGAGCCAATACAATTGGTTCCAGCAACGTCGCAGGAGTTGGCAGAAAGACACATGCTGCCTTCGGGACTCCAGCTCCGGATTTTGCCTCGAGGTTAACTCCTGAAGCCTTTTCCATGAGTGGATATAGCCACAAGGCACTGGAGGTTTGAAATTGGAGTTTTCCTTCTCCTAGATGGGCTGCCTTCCATGGCCGACGAGCCCCACCTACCCGGCCTGCTCTTTAATAGTGCAAAAGTATGATCTGATCCTTAAAAACTTTCCTGGCTCCCCGGCTTATGCAAATCTCATTGCCTTTCCTATTTACCATATTAAGGCCAGATATAAAACTGAGCAATAGACTGACAAAATGAACATTTTATGACACCATCACTTGTATGGTAAGAATTGCAAAGTTCCAGTGGATGAAAACTTGTTGGCGAGAACTTGGAGAAGTACATCAGCCACAAGCATGCCATGGATGTTTTGGGGCAAGTAAAAATGTCTTCGTTCCCCTAGCGATCCCATTCGTCCTGAAGAAGTCTTTTTGAGCCACAGAATGGGGTAGGGATCCATTTAAAGTTCCAAGATCGCCACAAATTGTCTCAGTGGTGCTACAGGACCAATAACGTTCACTTTCCTGTTCAGTAAATCTGTATTTTGTCATTGGTGTGGGGTTTTTTTTGTACTTTTTCAACTAATCCTTTAAGGAGAAGCAAAGCAAAGATTTTTAAAATATTTTACTAATAGATGTAGCGCATCAGTGATAATCGGCATACACTCAAAAACTTCCCCCCCCATTTCCTCTGCCCCCTGTCGAGCGGAGGAAGTGATTAATTTGCCAGTATCCTGAGGTGGCTTGCTTATTAAGCCACTTCATAACATTGGCAAATTGAAAGAGGAAAGCTTGCTTTGAATCCGTTCCAGCGATCAGATGCACTGGAACAGATCCAAACCAGAGAAATTCTACCTGCACCAGAAAAGAAGTCCTTGAGAGAGGCCAGAAAGGTGTGGCTAGGAATGATTGGGAGGGGGGAGTGATTGCATCATCTGACCATCTATCTATCTATCTATCTATCTATCTATCTATCTATCTATCTATCTATCTATCTATCTATCTATCTATCTATCTATCTATCTATCTACCTACCTACCTACCTACCTACCTACCTACCTACCTACCTACCTACCTACCTACCTACCTACCTACCTACCTACCTACTTTCAAATTTCCAGTAGTACAAATTAGTGGCAAATTCAATTAATTAATTAATTCACCTATCACCTTTCTCCCAATAAGGGGATAGAAGGTGACTCACAATATTTAAAAAAATAGAGTGAAAAATGTAAGTTAAACGTTAAAAAATAATTAAGCTATATGTTAATTAAAAGGCAGTTTAATAATAAAAAGCAAGCAAACCTTAAAAACTATAATAATTTTGAAAAATGATTCAGGGACTCAATCATGATTGCCAAAAGCCTGCCAGAAAAGGCAGGTCTTCAGCTGTTGGCCAAAGGATAAAACAGAGGAGGGGGCGAGATCTGTCCTGAGGGAGAGCATTCTATGACTTGGGAGCTGCTACCGAGAAGGCCCTCTCTCATGTCCTCCTCAGCCATGCTTGTGATGGGACCGAAAAGAAGTCTTTAACACCAAAAAGGCTCATATGGAGACAATCATTTGTCTCATTTTTGAGGTTTTGTCCTGGATATTCTTCTTCTTTTATACGATGACTGCATTTCTGTTCGTAAGAGCTAACCTCCATCTATGGCCGTTATTTTTGGTGATACAGAGGTAAAATCAGTTTTGTTTTCCATCAATGATAAGCAAAACAGGAAAACTCTTGTTTGACTGGCTATTCTTTCAAAACCAGTGGCTGCTTAGATCCTCTCCAGATTTCACCGAGCCGTTCCATACCGCCCCGCGTGACGCAGCACTTTTTACAAAATGGCATCCAATTAATTGCAAATGGTGCTGTGGTCGCAGCCCAAGATGGTGGCATGATTAAGAAATGTATTCAACCTATTACTAATTTAGCACATCTCATCCGTGTTTTCATCAGAAAGCTGTTTATGGCCCACTGTGTCTCCAGCGAATTTATGCATTATAAATACAAATATATTTTATTCATAGAAAAGTCTTGCAACTTCAATTATGCAATAAGTATTTATTTGGAATTCATTATTTTTTCCATTTGCCATCCATCATTAATTCATGTTCCAGTGATGAAACCTGCTGTAAAGCATTAGTGAACATTACAGATGACAAAATATAGATTTGTAGGGCTTTGTATTCTCCATACAGTTTCGACGGCAAAGCCAGGAGGTGATCCTATTATGTTCTTGGTCACAGCGACGGACTTTTATGATGTTGTAACACAAAGGTTCATCGGAAAACAGGATGCAGTGACCCGTTTTCCAGGCTCACTTCTGCAAAGGCAAATTGAAAACACTTAATATGGAAAAGGCACAGGAGTCTTTCCGAACGGTGCTAAAAGGGAGCCTTTTTCATACACAGCTCTTAATCTCATTGACTTTTGTGTCCATATCTCAAGATAAGACAAATTTATGAGTGTTCCCTGGGGCTACACAGATATTTCTTACACTGACCCATATTTGTTGACTTATTTATTAGTTAAACCTTTAGGGCCCACCCTATATCAGAGCATCTCAAAGCAGGTTACAAAGCTGTATAAAACAGCTTTTTTTATAGGGGGGACATAGAGTGCTACTCCTGTCCTCTGAAGATGCCGGCCACAGAGACTGGTGAAGCATTAGGAAGAACACAGCCAGAGAGCCACCAAAACCCACAAGAACCATTAGATCCCAGCCATGAAAGCCTTCGCGAATACAGTGTATAAAACAATTTAGAAGAAACATGTGAAGGCCCAATGTCCGTCCATCCATCCATCCATCCATCCATCCATCCATCCATCCATCCATCCATCCATCCATCCATCTATCTATCTATCTATCTATCTATCTATCTATCTATCTATCTATCTATCTATCTATCTATCTATCTATCTATCTATCTATCTATCTATCTATCTATCTATCTATCTATCTATCTATCTATCTATCTATCTATCTATCTATCTATCTATCTATCTATCGGATCACTGATATCAGGGAGGCTCAGTGGGGAATCAAACTCCCAACCTCTGGCTCCACAGCCTAAACCACTAAGCCATCCAGCAGTTCTTAATAATACTCTTAGAACTTCAGAGCTGGAAGGGACCCTATGGATCATTGAGTCCAGCCCCTTTCAAGGAGGCCTAGTGGGGGAATTGAACTCCCAACCTCTGGTTCCACAGCCAGACTCCACCACAAGGAAGAACCTCTAAATATTCCTCCCTAAAAGGTGTTGGGAACAGGCCACAGACATGGGAAGGCCTCTTAAGAGCAGGGCATGGACTGTATCGCATGAAAGGAGACAGAACCTTATGCACCTGCAATCATGGTGAGGAAAGGCACATTGAAGAAGTAACTACCAATAGAGTTGCAAGACCCCTACTTGTCATTTTGTTTCTTTTTTATAAGCAAGGCATCACGTCTCTATTTCTCAAATTGCACATTTTTCTGGGCAAGAGCATCAACCAAGCCAGCCTAAACCCACGAGCCTCCAAGTAATGTGATCGAAACATCTTGTTCCTGCTGTTCAGGCTCACGTCTGTGCCAGGATTCAGAGCACAGCACTGGCAGCAGCCGACAGGAACTTGAGTATGGTCCATATGCCAAGTTATGGACAGCTTGTCTCATGTCTTGACCAAGAGGACCCCAAAGCTGATCGTGCTTTGCTGGTGCTGAAGCTGGAGTGAAAGCGACAAGGTTTACACTTGTGGTATTACTGGAAAATATCTTAGATGGTTGGAGAGTAGAGTAGCAGGATGTGTTCCCTCTGGACACCGTGGAATGTTAAGGAAAAAAGTGTACAAATCATAAATCAAGAAGGATTTATAGATGATTGCATTCTGTATTAGTGCAGAGTGGCTAGAACAGATGGTAGCTGAGTGTCCTTCCAGATGTACGGTTGCTTAAATCTTCGTGCAAACATTATTGGAGAAGAGAGGGAGATAAATTGTGTTGAGCTTCCTAAGCTGGAATCATTTTCCACGGAGACTTAGTACCAAGGATGTTCCTCAAAGATAGAATGGAACCAGTCGGAATGCTGGCTGTTGCTTTGATGTTTGTTGACTTATACAACTCAAATAGGGGCTCTTCCTTGTAGACTGGTTAAGCATAGCAAAATCTAGCTATCACTCAAGATTGGCATCAAGATCAGGCATGCCAGGAGAAAACGAAGCACTAGAGAACATTGAGCAAAAGTCAGTGTTGTTTTAATTTTCCTATTGTGGTTTTCAGAGAGGTGGCAATCCTCAGCAGACGCCAGGGCCAGGGGCCAAGGGCTTAAATCTTAAGAGGATGCATCTTAAGTTACCTAAAAGATGTGTTCCTGATGGGATTGTGTGACTTGCCACCTGTACAGCTGTACTCTCTCAGAGTGCCTCCAGAAATGGACACCACTTTTGAATAACTGATACTTAGAAAATCCAAGGATGGTTGCCATGAGTCAGAATTCACTTGATGACACATAATTATTTGAGACCGAGACCTCTTTTTTTAAACCTTCAGTTGGAATAAAGTTGACAGCATGAAATTGTAATTGAATTAATACTATAATTGTCATCATTTCCTTTATTAATCCGACATACTAAACATTGGCTGGAGTCTTATAGGTGATGCCCAAGGAGGGAATCGGGGTATAATACAGTTATGATGTTAGCAACTGCTGGATAGCTCAGTGGTCTTATCTGGCTGTAGAACCACAGGCTGAGAGTTCAATTCCCCACTGTGCCTCCTTGTCAGAGCCAGGTGCAATGATCCACCAGGTCCCTCCCAGCTTTGCAGTTCCAAAATGAACAATTTCCATAAGTTAAGAAGATGGCATAGGCGTTTTCTTTTGCGCATCAACCTGGATGAATCAGACAATGTCTTATGTCTTGCTTTTGAATGTTATGCCACCAGTGGAAATATGCAACATGGTCTAGATCAACCATTCTCAATCTTTTCTCATTCATGGCCATAAACACAATATGGAATAAACAGAGGCTGAATCAGAATTGGGTAAGCCATGTAATGAACATGATAAGGTACTATGTGAAAAATGGTTTCCAGTCTATATGACCCCCTTAAAATGGGCCAGGGCTCTCTGGGGGGGGCAATGGCCCTTCCCAAGAATGGTTGGTCGAGATAACCATTGGAGAGGGGCCTCAACATTGCTATGTTCTTAAGAAGATTAAAAAAGCAAGGAGCTGATCTGCAGTGAAGGCTATTTACATGAAGTGTGAACCAATTTACATTCCACTTACCTCAAATAACTCAGCCAGACTTTCTATCAAATCCCCCCAGACTTGTCTGTCTGCATAATCTTCCAGGTTCCCATATGCTGTCATTTTTGCTTGTAAAAAGTATCACACATGCAGAGAGAGAAAGAGAGAGAGAAAAACAATAGCATCACTTTTTATGCTTCCCGGAGTAAAATAGAAACACAGTTAGAGACTCTATTCCAGGCGCTCCTATTGCAGACAGAAATCAATCCGTCACTGACCACAATTTGATGCAGCTTTCTGCACAGTGATCATGTGTGTTCAGCCTTCCAAGTTTCATTTCCTGTTGCCGCTGCAGCCTATTAATAATACTTTGATAATAATCCGAGACCTGCAGAGCTGGAAGGGACCCCATGGATCGTGGAGTCCAGTCCCTCTCAAGGAGACCCAGTGGGGGAATCGAACCTGTGGCTGTGCAGCCAGTGACCTGAACCAGCGCTCTATCCAGGAATTCTATTTTTTTTCTTCTGCCCAAATGGTGGGTCATGAAGCTTCTTTACAAGGAGGCAAGTGGGCCACCTTGCTTAGAGACAGAGGGATGTCTTCCCATCATGACCTCTGAGTTGTTTTGTCTCACTGTATATATAAGTTAATCACAACTGATATAAGTAAGGAGAATCTCTAACTTTAATCCTAGATATCTGAAAAACTGATAATGCTGGTTTTGCATTTAGAATAATGCATTGACTACACATATGCTTACATATGATGATGTTGGACAATCACTGTGAGTGCTGGGCTAAGAAATACATTTATGCCGGTTTTCATGATTTTTGTTCCATTGCTGTGGCCCTTCTAGACAACAGGGTTCTGTTGTAACCTTATCTACAGCTGAGTGTTGGCTGTTGAGTCCAAGTTCAGGGAGCCATGAATCCATGCCAGATTTTAGTCTGTGCATTCTGGGGACAGGTTTCAGCACCTTGGACAGATCCCATAAAGCACAGACACCTGGAGCGGATTCTCAGCACCCCTGAGACTGGAGTCACCATCTACCATGACCATAGCCATTCGGTTTGAGCCATTTATCAATATCAATCTCTTTAATATTTTTCCAGGAAAAAGGCGCTTTCCCTCAAGGAGACCCACACCTCCCCAGCAAAGCTCAACCCTCCTTTGTGTAGGAGAACACCTGACATGGGGCCATGAAGCTAAGCTTGTGCCTTCAACTAGAAATGGGCATGAATCACTGTTTCGGTGGCTTGGTACAGTTAGTTTCCTGTCCAAACAGCTGATCTGAAATTCAGCACCCCACCCCACCTCTTCTGCCGATGGAGGAGATGGGGTACCAAACTGTATATCAGCTGTTCAGGTGGTAAACAAAACTAGTGAACCATATCTCTACAACCTGTGCTTTCTTCATGGGGTAGGAGGGGCAACACTTCTTTTTTTTTACTTTGGAGAGAGCAACTTCTATTTCTGTGTTCAGCCTCTTGCATCCCCTAGGAGTTAGGATCTGTGAGATTCATCAGCATGTCACTATGTCCTGTTTCTGGAGATGACAAGTCACCTTTTCTGAAGAACTCCTCAAGAAGGGCCATGATCGTTTCTTTCTAAGGCTAACACATCAGAAACCAGACCTCATCAGAAGCTGCATATGCCTCTAGATCTTGGAAAGAGATAGGAAAGGGTATTTTTCTTTTTGATTTAGATTTCCATTAAATGTGCATTTTTGAGCGGAGCGCTCTGCCACAAACGTTGGAGAATGGTCCATCGGAGGGATAATTGTGTTCTGATCTCCACGTTAGCCCTGGGAATGTGAATTACATTGGCACACTTAACAGCTCTACCCAAATTAAATTGTCCAGCATTCCTAATCAAGACTGATGGGATAATCCTTCTGAGTTTGGCTGATGCCAAGAGGCTGTAGAATTCCCCCTTCAGTTCTCAGTGCGAATTCCCACTTTCCCAGCTGATTTCCCAGTGTGGAAAGACAAAATTGCAAATCTTAACAGAGACCGAGCAGGTAGACTCCTCTGAGACCACGTTCGTGGGGATCATAGCCGCCATTAATTAATTCATTAACTCATTCCTCATGGCCTACTAGCTGTTCTCTCAGGGCACACTGTTCTGCCATGGGCCACAATTTGAGAATTACTGTCTGTGATTAATCATAATGCCACTTGCTTCTCTTTTTTCACTTCCACCCTCCCTTCTTAGGCACATGCATCATTAGCTCCGCGCAAAGTTGTTCTCATTGCATTACGAATGAAACTTTCCAAATCATTTGTGGTGGGGGAGGAAGGTTCTTTATTGTCAGCATTCTGACCCTCCAGTATTTTCCGCATATGTTGGAAAAGTTTTGGCTCGGGAGGAACCAAACTTTAGGTGAGAAATAGTCTTAACATTTGGGCCAAAGCAAATGGGAGTTTAGAACAAGAAAGGAAGAGGTTTGAGATGATGGATTTGTGATGCTCCAACATGGATTCCTGAAGGATTGTTGCTAATCAAACATGCCAGAAGAGGCCTCATCAGGTTCCAGACCTCTCAGAAAGCAGTCTTCTGAAATAAAACCTGGGAACGAGAAAAGAGTGGTCACTGAAGACAAATGGGGTTCTCAACGTGTAAGGATTCAATCAATTCTGTTATCTGTCTGGGCTGGTATGAGGTCCAGGATGGTATGAGATCTCCTGCGTTGGGCAGGGGGTTGGACTAGAAGACCTCCAAGGTCCCTTCCAACCCTACAATGATTCTATGACTCAATGGGCTACCAACTGAAATTTACCTGGTCCCCTCCTTGGCATCTTTCAAGAAACTATTTAAAAACACACCTGTATTTAAATTGGCTTTCCAATTTCTGCCAATTGAAGAATTTGTTGATTTCCAGTCTAACGTTCAACTGCCGGCAATTTTTAATATTGGTTGAATATTTGCTTAATTTAATTCGTTCGACGTATTTGATTATGTTGTTTTTGGTGGCGGTTGTAAACCACCCAGAGTAACCACTGGACCGATTTGAATCAAACAAGTCAATGAATGAATAAAGAACAATAAATACTGGCCTTGACGTTAAAATGTCCAAACCAGGGCAGAGAGCAAAGCTGGCAGAATTTGCAAAAAGAGTTTTGGTCTGGCAAAATCTTTGGAGCTCAGCCAGGGAGAGTTTAAACAGGGCTGACAAGATATCAGGTGGAGATGGAGAGAAAAAAGAAATCGCACACAGACATTTTTTTTCCAAGGCTGCTCTCAATTTCACTGTAAGATATTTAAGACTCGCTGGAAGCTCCTCGCTCAGGCAGCACACATCTGAGGAAATCCTAAGCCAGCTCAAAGAGTTTTAGGGAGATTAGCAACATGTTTCAGGTATGGAAGGGGAGATTTTTCACAGTTCCCCAGGGCTGAACTTTTATCCTGCTGGGACCTTGTCAGTATCGGAGGCAGGCGATTGCGGTGTTTACAGACTCCCCTGCTTCAGAGCCTCCTGTCTCTTCCTCATAAGTAAGTTTTCACAAAGAGAGATGTAGAATTTATATATAAATCTCTCTCTCTCTCTCTCTCTCTCTGTCTCTCACACACAAACACCTCATCTCCTCTCTAGTTCTCAAGATTCAGACCCTTGAAGATGGAGTTCTTCAAGAGTGATTGATTTATCTCACTAATTTTGAGTATCTGTTTATTGTGATTGCAGACTATTTATAGGAAATGAAGCCTCTCTCGCTCTCTACCACCTTCTCCTCTCTTCCTCTGCCTTCTTGAAGCATGTGGCAGCAAAAGCTGGGGTTTTTTGTTTGCTTATGGCTTCTCCAAGCATCCGTTCATGTCCCTTGGATTTGACTGCCAGTGTAACGGATTAAGGGGCTAAGTGAGTCTGACTGGTGCAGGAATCCCTCAAATATGTCCCTCCAGCTCAGCCCTTTCACCGGCAATTTTATTTAACCCAAGAAAAACACTCCCTCGGCATGAGGCCGACGGCACCGCCAAAACCCATCTCAGGAACAATGTAATATCTTCTTTGCAATTTCCTCCAGGGGAAGGTGGCCAGGAATGGCAGGAGGAGACGAGGATGGAGGAGAGGAAAATATAACCAAATAACAAAGACATTGCCTTTTCAAAATGAAGTGACCCAGCCACTTCAGGAAGTGCCTGCTTCCCCATTAGGTGCACTAATAGCACCGACAATTCTCTCTCCAGCTTCACCGCAAGGCGAGAAGCACTCAGAGATTCCACCTAACCTCGCACAGCAGCGTTCTGCCCTATCAATATGTCACTCTATCAGTTCATCCAACCAAGTACTCCTGTTTGGGAGAGTCCATCAGGAAGGGAAGAAGAAATGGAAGGGATTTACTTGTATGTTGAGGGCCTGCAACTTTTTGTGTGGGGGAGGAAGAGATTTCTTGAAATAATTCTCTTCCCGATGCTGCATAAAGAAGAATGAAGCTGATTTATAAAGCCTTCACAACTTCTTCTTCTTCTTCTTCTCCTCCTCCTCCTCCTCCTCCTCCTCCTCCTCCTCCTCCTATGTCTTCTTCTAAACTTCTACAATTTTTAAAAAACTGACAATTGCAGTGATTCAGGAAAGGGGATAGATCAAAAGGAAAAACCCAGCAGCCTTCAGAGGGCGGGTGTGTGACTGATTTATCCTCTTCTTATTGGTCTTAGATATATTTGTACAACACCCAACACTGGATTTCCTGGCTTCTTATCTCTTGTTACACTATCAAGAGGGATGTAAATTTTCAATTGTTTTCTTCTGGCAGGCGAGAATGTAAATGTTTGATTTTATAATTGCTGGGTGAGAGATTGATTGATTGATTGATTGATTGATTGATTGATTGATTGATTGATTGATTGATTGATTGATTGATTGATTGATTGATTGATTGATTGATTGATTGATTGATTTGGTTGGTTGGTTGGTTGGTCGGTTGGTCGGTTGGTCGGTTGATTGGTTGATTGGTTGATTGGTTGGTTGGTGAACTTCTATACCATCCACTTGGTGCTGGGAACTACTATGGGCAATATCTTTATTTGCCTCTTAAATGATGTCAGGAAAGAAGCCAGGTGAAGCTTCCCTGGGAGCTGATTCCATGAAGATGGAGCCACCATGAAGAAGGTCCTACCCTTTTCGTAGATTTATTGGCTACCGAGGGTGGAGCCTCATCTGCAAGGACCCGGTAGGTTGGGCAGATGACATTGGGGGCAAAGTTCCAGTTCATTATTCACATTTTCATATGTTTGGATGATAAATTTACAGAAGCGTGGGTTTTTCTTTCTGTGCCTGGTGGGGGGGAAGACGAAACAAAAAAACAGCAAAGTACAACAATTAGTTTGCCCCACCCAATTTGATTTGCACCCCTGGCTGGAATTGATTTTGCTTTGCTTTGCAGCCGAATCCATCTGCTTCTCTTTGAGCCAGACCTTCTTGCAGATCCGCCCAAAGCAGGCCAATTCTGTGGCAAAGCCAGGATTCCTCCATATCTGGGCCAGAGTCACTTGAAAACCCCTGGCAAGAATCCTATCGGAATATACATGCTCTAGCTAATTGCGCTTAATTGACAAAGCGCCACCAGAGCCCATCTCTGTTGTGAAACCAGACCTGTCACCAGGCACATGAGAAAGACATCCCCCCCTGCATCATGTCAATTAGCTGCAATGAACTGTGACAAATTATGTATGCAGTATGCTGACACCAATAGGATGCCAGCCATTAATTCCCAAATGCGGGAAATACCAGGTCTGTGAGAAGAGTTCCACGATAAGGAGAGACTGAAAAGGCTGAGATCCCTTCCTTCAAATTTCTCTGCAGTGATTTTAATAGGAAATTTGCAGGAAACTCTTCAGCATATTCTCAGCATGATGCATTATGGCACTTGTGTGGGTGTCAATTATAGAGGACTAAATTGTTTGGATTCCTCCAGGGCATAAAGGCCTAATGCATTCGCTCGGATACCTTTTTTTCCAGGTCATTAAGACCCGGTTGTCAAAAGAATAGATGGAACAAGGTTTTAATCTCCCATAATGCTGGGTAAAAGTATTACGGAGGTGCTTCACCTCAGCACCCCTCCCAGGCAACATGTCTTCATCCTGGACAACTTCTGGAAAAAAGATTCCATATTTATGGGTTGTCCAGAACGCCGGTGTTTGGGCGATCTATCGGTTGGCCGAACCAATTGAGATGTTTTGATCTATCGAAAAGCTGTCTCTAATTTGTATAGGCAGAAGATTTTTTTAAAAAAACCATCTTTATCTCTTCCCTTCCTGCACCACCAGCCATGTGCCTGCCTCTCTGCAGGATTCTTGCGGTAGTTAAAAATAATATATATCAAGCATGCAGTAAAATAATATAATGGACACACATTTGCAATTACAGGCTCAGTGTGGAGGAGCAGACCAAGCCACCTCAAGGACGATAAACTTGTATAAATGCCTACTCTAGAGCAGCCATTATCAACAGACCGTAGATAAGTGAATCAGTGAATACTGATCCCGCGGATAAGGGGGTTCCTACTGTACTTTGGTTGGGAAACACATTGGCTTTGTCTCCATGTAGCTAGTGAGGAGGTAGCTAGCTAGCCGTCTATTCTCCTTACCCAGATGAAGAGGGGATTTTCATACGAGGGAGCGATAGGTGTTTACCACTAAGAAATATAGGTCATGTAGAGGATCTTTCAGCTTCTCCTGCTACACCAATTTGGAACTGGTTTGCCATCACTTGCTTTCAATAGGCATGGGAAGAGTTAGCCACTGGAATTCCATCACCAATATCATAGCTAGCGGACTAGATAGCCAAAACATGGAAATGGCAAAGAACAACTAAATGCAAGCCAAAGACAATGCTTTGAGAGCGGGCTGAATCCTGACGTTAGGACTTTAGCTTGGAAAACTTGCTGTTTTTGAAGGACATTTCCCAGAATCCCCAAGCCAGCATGGCCAGGGAAGCTTTGCTTTGCTTTAAATTCTGGTCAGGACTTGGTCAACCCCAGAAACACTGGATGACCCCAACTTTTGTCTTCTCTTCCTCTGGCCCAAGCACAATCTAGACTGATTTCTTACCTGTAATCCAGTGGTTCCCACACTTGGGTCCCCAGATGTTCTTGGACTACAACTCCCAGAAATCCTGGCCAGCACAGCTGTAGTGAAGGTTTGTGGGAGTTCCTTCCTTCCTTCCTTCCTTCCTTCCTTCCTTCCTTCCTTCCTTCCTTCCTTCCTTCCTTCCTTCCTTCTCTCTGTCTTCCTTCCTTCCTTCCTTCCTTCCTTCCTTCCTTCCTTCCTTCCTTCCTTCCTTCCTTCCTTCCTTCCTTCCTTCCTTCCTTCCTTCTCTCTGTCTCCCCCTCCTTCCTTCCTTCCTTCCTTCCTTCCTTCCTTCCTTCCTTCCTTCCTTCCTTCCTTCCACTATCTACAGCTTTCGTTAAATGTTTATCTAATTTCAACACAACGATGCTGAGTTTGGGAGAAGGCACCTATTAGAGGAAGACGCAAATTAAAAGAGAAATGGGCCCTTCTGCATAAATTATACATTTTAAGAGGCAAATATATCTTTTTTACACAGCCCTTTAAAATAATGAATAATAAAAGAAATAATGAGAAGACTGAGAAGGGAGCAACAATTATTCCATGTGGGGTGATCAGTCATACAGATTGGAAGATAAAATGGCCATCTCGTTTGAGCGTTAACGAACAAGCTATTATAAAAACAGCTCTTTCTAAAATTCCATCTCTCATTACAGCATGCAGATTTTTCAAATATAGCGATCCGTTTCCTTCAGGGTGAGCATTCCTCTCTCCTCCTAAATCAGCTACACCCGCATGAAAGAAATACCATTTTGATGAACAGGATTCTACATGGTCATTATTTCTAGGCGCCACCTCTTCAGACTAGATCTCACGGTGGGCCTGTGGAATTTGATGCAAATTGGGCAACTGGGTGCAGATTTACACTCTGTTCCTGAAGGTCTTATGGAGATAGGTTGTAGGTACCATTGCTGCATGAGAGAGCAGCAACAGATATTGTGTGGCAGCCAAATTCAGCATTCCATAAGCTGAGAGGGTGCCTCAAACAAAAAATTGTAACTTCAAAACTGGATCACATTTCTTGAAAAACATCCCTGACCATTGCTTTATGTTAGGGTGAGAAGTGGATAACTGATGGAAAAAGGAGGCAGCTTCTGGGATTTTCCTCTGTGTGGTGTCATTTTGTGAATGGTAGGGAGCACAAGAGGGTATCCTGTAGACCATCTTGATTGCTGCCATATGAGTCCTCAACATTCTTTCTGCTCTTACTATGAAAAGCTTGGCATCCTTTTCTCCTGCTGGCAACACAGACATGACACTCTGCAGCAATACTGGGCAATTCCCTGGCTTTTGAATTTTGGGTACAGAAACACAATATGCCACATCCATTAACTGGAAGATTTTTGAAGAACTGAATCTATTCATGCTCACTTTGATTCATGCTCATATGGCAATTGAGAAAGCTTCAGTTATTTTCTCTTGGATATTTGGTTGCATGACATAGCAGGCCTTTGTTGTTTCTGGAGGTGGTGATAGATGGGGTGGGCAACATGAGTGCAACCCCGGGGCCCATGTTCCCCTTGAACCCCAGCCCTTCCCATGTGTCCAAATATTTTGCATTGTTTTAATGAAAACAATGCAAATCTTGGAAAAGGTAAATGGCTGGAACTTGGTTATGTCTAAGGATTAGAACCACTGGATGGTTTGTTTATGTCTTTTTAAGCCCTCTGCCAGCTGTTCCGTGCTTGCTGCCTTTGTGCGCAAGAGGAAAGGATTCTATTTTTGCAGAGAGAGTTTGCCAAGACTATGGAAACGCAGGTAAGAAAAAAAAAATAACGCTCCTTCACTCACATCTTGCATGGCTTGATAATTTCTCGCTGAAGCTGATTTGAAAAAGCTTACATTGTTAAGAACACAGTGTTTTTTTCATTAGCTCCAACACATTTCCTTGCCAACAGTGTGTTTCCACCATGTTTTGGTGTTTTGTGTTGGCCAAACCAGGGATGGGGACTCTGAGTTGCGGAACTCATTGTTGAGTCGAACATCATTTGCACCAAGGACTTGGCTCAGACTTGACTTAGGGGTGCTGTTTTCCCCCCCAAAGATTCACACTCAACGTATGGCTTGGAACCCACCCACCTAACCCATTTTTTTCTCAAGTCCCAAGTTCTCAAGTCCCAAGTCCCTATTAAAAACAATAGGGACTTGTTCTCAATAGGGACTTGGACTTGGGACTTGAGACTTCAGACCTAAAGACTTGCCAAGGTCTCTGGGCCAAACTTAAGAATATTTATGGCCACTTCCAGCAAAACATTCTTAAACTCAAGAGTACGGCAGAAAGGAGAAACTCCAAAGACATGGTCTGGAAACGTTTTGAAATAAAATGGAACAGTTTCTTTTGAGAAACAGCCAACCTTGCCTTAATCGCATTATGCTTATAGACCAAGGCTAGGCAAGACGGTCTCATTACAGCTTATCTACCCTGTTGTGATTATTCTCCCCCGCAGTCTGCATCTCGGTGAAAGGTAATGCAGGCATCTGAAATATGCATAAAATCCATTTTTGCCACATGTTTTTGATGTGCACGGCAAAACAGAGAAGTCCTTGATCTTCAAGTTATACAGCATGTTGTCTACCAGAATGCATTAAAGGCTAGTCAGCATTTGCAGAATTTAAGGGGGAAAATCAATTTGGATCCCTCCCCCTCTTTTCCCCCTCTTCTAAAGTGTGAAGAGATTTTCATACGGGTAAGGTGTCTTCTCTTTAACAGTCAATAGAAGGACTATCTACTGCTATCAGTTTTTCAACATGCTGGGAGCATTGTTTTTCAATTGCTCTAAAGGGCATGGATGGGATTTTTCAATTTTGTGGACTACAAACACCAGAATTCTCCATTCTGAGAGCTCTACCTACCTTTGAATCTCACAAAAACGTAAGTGCGGTGGCCTTGGGAGAAAGACCTAGATTACAGTCATGCCCCGCTTAACGATTACCCCGAATCTGCTTCACTATGATGCTTTTGTGATCACAATTGTGATCACAAAATGATGGTCTAAATGGGGGAATTTCACTTTGTGATGATTGGTTCCTTGCTTTGGGAACTGATTTTTGCTTAAAGATGATCAAAAAGAGCTGATCGTCAAATTTTCAAAATGGCTGCCTGGTGCTTAAAATGGCTCCCCGCTGTGCTTAGGGACAGATTCCTCACCAAAAATGGCCGCCATATGGAGGATCTTCACTGGCCGATGAGTTTTTACCCCATTGGAATGCATTGAACGGTTTTCAATGCGTTTCAATGGGTTTTTAAATTTCACTTTATGACGTTTTCACTTAACAGCGATTTTCCTGGAATGGATTATCATTGTTAAGCAAGGCATGACTGTACAAGGCTTTAGGTAGGCCAGGCTCCACCTAAGCTTCCTGTTCCTGCCCAAGTGCTAGCTGGGAGCTCTCATTCTATGGAGGATGATCGGACAGAACATGTCCTAGCTGAGCCCCAAAGCCTTCCCCTTGAGGCCTGTTTTCCAGGTGAGCCACATTTAGGTGTTTGCAAGGCACCTGCAAGGCCAAGTTTTAAAACGTTTAGCCATTTTATTGGCAATATTCAAACTGTGCAGTACTTGTGTAGTCTGTGGTCTTCCACTTTCATCAGGAGTTGTTCCAAATCATTCCGGCTTTGTACCAGCAAGATGGTGTCATCCGCATAGATTTCTTCAATTATTAATGTCTCTACCATTAGTTTAACTCCCACCTTCCTCTGAATCTACCCTGTCTTCTGTTTGAAATGTCCGGCCTACGGATTGAGCAATCCAATAAAATACACCCTTGCCATCTGCCTTTGCCAACAGGAAACCATTCGGCTTTCTCCACCTATGAAGGATGGCAAAAATTGGTGATGTGGAAAACCAGGGATAGCTGAACCCAAAGATGTGAACCCCACAGTCTGAAAGGTCTAAGATCTGAGCTCAGATCAGTTTTAATAGCCTTGGGAGAGCATGGTATTCCATTGGAGTTGTCCAAGGTGCTGAACAGTCTGGCCTATCCTGCATCTTTGCCTTTCTGCCTTGGCTTCTGTGATTTCAGAACAGGTCTTCTCCATGTCAAGCCTTTTTAAATTTAAGAATTACCTGTTTCCTCTATCAGACAATGGGTTCATGATTGCCCACTTTCAATGGGGGCAAGTGACTCTAATGTGGTGGGAGTGGTGAATGTACTCTCAGGTTTCATCAGATCTTTCCAGCCATTATCCAAGGTAACTGTTTGGGGACTTCAGCACTCTGGATAGATACCTCCTGAAAAGTCCAGAAAAAAAAACACTGCGATCAGAGCCACAATCCCCATGAATCTGAAGTCATAAGCCTTCACTACCAACATTTGACTTTTAACTCAACTGTGATATGATTATGTCTTCTACTGATGGTTGCCCTGATCATTGTGCACCTGCAGCATCTCCAACCATGTCTTCATCTGCCTACAAGTTAGGAAATCGACCTGAGACTTTTTTGTTGTAGTTGCCGTAACACTACTGCTATTTACTCATAAAAATTCTCTGCTCTTACATGGTGCTGTTTTGTCTGTTTTTAATTTCAGGACCTGGGTCTTTCATCATTGAATTTGACGGATCCACGTCTAACAAGAGATAGGAACTATATTCCTTGTGAAATCAGTCCCAAGCCTACAACGTTAGCAGAAGCTCGAAGACCCTTCTGCTTAGTTTGGCAGTGACATATTTATTGCCATTGCTTTACAGAGCCTCGCCACTTACTTGAAAGTCTGACACAAGAAAATTACATAGTTTGTTCCTTGTCAACATATTGGAATATATGTGCCTGCCAGTACCAGCATTGTTTGTATCACCAGCTGCATGGGTAAACAGGGGAGCCCGGATGAAAAGGATATTATTTACAAAGGACAAAGTTGTCAGTGCTACACAAATACTCCAGATGTTCCTAAGGTTATTGGAAGGAATCTTAGGAAATAATCATAGGGTGATAAAGCTGAAAAGGACCCCGAAATCTCTTCCAAACCAAAGATTTCCTCAATTCCATAGGACAGTCCATTGAATGTCTACTTCACAGGCCATATATCTGTGCATCCATAGAACTTTCAACCAGTGTACCCTAAAAGCTAACAACCACCCCAAAATCATGTGTGGTGTATACAGTGGACTCTCGACTTACAGATGGCTCAACTTACAGACAGCTCAACTTACAGACTTCTCTGGCCGCAAAATTTAGGTTCGACCCACAAAATTTAGGTTCGACTGGAGAATCGAGCTACAGACCAGAAACAAAAATGGAACAAAAACGGAACAAAAATGGCTGGTTACAGATTAATCAGTTTTCAATGCATTGTAGGTCAATGGAGACTCGACCTACAGACTTTTTGACCTGCAGCCACCATTCCAATACGGATTAATTCCGTAAGTAGAGGGTCCACTGTAATGTATAAAGCTACTATGTTTCAATGACTTTTGTGATAAGTAGTCACTCAGTTGCCATATCAGGGAGGGAGGGAGGAAAAAAGAAAGAAGGAAGATAGATAGATACTATAACTCATGGCATCACACTAAACATTACATAGATATTTTTGTTTTAAGTCTATTTATCATGTGATGGAATCACACAGCAAACTATGTTTCTCTGCATATATAATTGTGTATAACTAACTCATCCCTAAACACTAATTAGCACAGCTAATTAATCCTGAGAAGTGAAAATTATTCTTCCTTTGAGATCCCGTTCACACTTCAGGGGGAAAAAAAAAGGAAAGCGAAGATAATTCAAAATTATCGTTTGACTCCTAAAACACCATGCACGTGTCTGTTAGCAATATTCCAACACAATTAAGTTAACCAAAGAAAACCATGAAAGGGAACTATTCCACTTGCAACACTTGGGGTGACCAGCTGGAAGTCAGGTGTCAGGGGCTGAATCCAACCACGTGGCTAATTTATCTATCCTCAGGGAATGCAACTACATTTTAATTAAGGATCCGATAAAATACAATTTCACTGGCAATATTGTGCATCTGAAAAAAACCATTGTCCACATATCCAGTATTATGTCTCCCCCTCCCAATTTTAAAGGTGCCATCTCCCCTGTGTTTTATTGCACATGCTTATAAATGTTGTGCCTTTACTATTAGATTAACCAAAACAAAGGATATCTCCCCTAACATTCACCTAAATCCACCCATGTTAAATCTGGCTATTGAGGATCCAAAAATTAGATTCAAAAGCATGCTGTGCAATTAAAACAGGGGAAAGGCAGTAAGAAGTACAGTAGAACCACAGTATCTGCAATATCAATATCCATGGTTTCAATTATATGCGGTCTGAAAATATTAAAAATACTAAAAGAAAAAAAATTACAAGAACAAAAAACTAGAAATATGTATTTTCATGCTGTGTTTACTAGAACTGGCCACTAGAGGGAACCAGAGACCATGCTGTTTATTCTTGTTGTTGAAGAATACATTGTAAGGCCTCTGGCTCCCTCTACTGGCCAGATCGGGTAATACATCATGAAAATACCCTTTTTTCTGGATTTTTTTCTTTTACCATAGTATGTATAGTGTTCACAATTATCCACAGCTTTCAGAATCTACATGGGGGCTTAGATTCAATCCCCCATGGATGTGGGCATCAACAACATCAAAGGAAGATGAAGACTGCCAAAGGAAAAGCATAATGACTCTGCCCCCAGTTAGGTATTCTCAGATTTTCTTCCATTCCCCTTCTTTTAATATTTGGTGTAATTATTAGGACTTCATTTGCTTGTGTATGAAGATGGAAACCTGCCTTCTTATAGGGCTGTTGAGTGGTTTCCTTTAGGACATGACAACTGCTCTTTTCTTTCCTCCATTTTGGCTTCTTTCCTCTATTTTTGTTGGCACCGCGGTGTCATTGTGAAAGTTCGGTCTCCCCATCTATCTTCATTATTGCATTCATAGATCAGTCCGATAAAAATATTCTTTTAATACCCTAAGAACACTGACAAGGCAAAAGATCTATCCGTGCAGTACTATGCGTCTATACATGCCTTATTTGGCTGATCTATGCTTGTAATAATAAAGACAAAGGGGTAGCCAAAGTTTGCAATCGCTGTCTACTGCTTCCCTTTTTCTTCTCCTTTCTCGGCTGGAGGTGGGCAAATCATACAGCCAGAAGCGATGCTGATGGTATTGTCTACCACCCCACCAATGCTTTTCCTCATTGAAGCAAATTGACCTCCCCCCCAGCTCAGAAACACAGTGGCCCCAGGGCTCAGCCACAAATATGCATGTCTGTCTTATTTTCTCCTAATCCAGTATGCATCCCTCATTTCGGTCTGATTAATAATCCGTCAACAATCCGGGTCAGGCGATGGTGGTGGATTTTATGCAGGAGATCCGTCCTTCTGTAGCTATTTTTCGAAATTTCATCTAAATGGAAATACGGCGTTACTTAGAACTTTCCTCCTACGGAAGAACTTTGTTTAAGGAATTCTGGAGAGAGACAGCAGAGTCTTAAGATGACAGGCCAAAATTTATGAAAGGTGGGTGCCGAACATTTTAGGAGACTGGGGAAAAAACACCTTGGGGTGAATTCGGATATGAAAAATCAGCATGGAAATAGGTCTTAAGTGTCCGTTTTTATCTTCTACCGGGTGAGGGGATGGCCTGTCAAGAGTATATGACAGGCACAGTTTCATTATAACCACTCTTTCTGTCCCCACCCTCCTTGAAAGGAGAAGACGCCCCCCCTCCCAAAATGAAGCCACCACCTCCAGTTGGAATTATAATAGGAACGACTAGGTTGGATGATCGATGTACAATCCTGTCGAAAGCTGCGGGGGAGGAAGAAGGACATCCATCACTGTATATCCCATTCACCAATGATGCAGAACTGGAGCCGCGGCTGCTGTGTGTGGTGCAGGACTGCCAGAATAGTAATCAGAGCGAGGTATGGAGAAGTACTGGGGTTTTAATATCCAGGAGATATTCACAAATGATGAACAAACTGGGCTGTTTTGTTCTTTCTTTCCTTTTTTTCCCAAGGGAGAGGAAATAACTAAGGGGCCGTTGTCAAGATAAAATTTAGAGATTAAAAATCATTTTCCTCTTGGCATGGAGCATTATGAAGACACTAAGGTTTGGCCGAAGATCATAGAATCCTGCAATCATTGAGTTGGAAGGGGAGATAAGGCCATCAAATCCAATGGTCTTGAGTCCACAAGACCATTGAGTTAAATCATTTTTGATCCCTGCTCAGCCATAGAAGCTCACTGGGGGGGTGGCAATGGGAAGTCACTTTCTGAGCATCTGACATACCCCAAAAAGCTTTTTTAAGGGTCTCCACGAGGCTCCAATACTTTGGCTATCTGATGAGAAGAGAAGACTCCCTGGAAAAGATGCTGATGTTGGGAAAGTGTGAAGGCAAGAGGAGAAGGGGATGACAGAGGATGAGATGGTTGGACAATGTCATCGAAGCTACCAGAATGAATTGGACCCAACTCTGGGAGGCAGTGGAAGACAGGAGGGCCTGGTGTGCTGTGGTCCATGGGGTCATGAAGAGTCGGACACCACTAAATGACTAAACAACAACAACAAGTTGGAAGCAGCTTGATGAAACATAGCAAAAATTGTAACAGGTTGCTGAGAAGCCCATTTTGTTTATTGCTTGAAAATATATTACCATTTTTTTAGCAAATGGAATGGAAGGTGTGTGTGTGTGTGTGTGTGTGTGTGTGTGTGTGTGTGTGTGTGTGTGTGTGTGTGTGTGTTGTGTGTGTGTGTGTGTGTGTGTGTGTGTCGGGTGGGAACAAATGTGGGAAAAGTGAAATTGTGTGATTCTTCAACTTTGTCTCTCTTAAAATGAGACACGTGGGATACAAACATCTGACTGACACAAGTGAATGCTGGATCCAGTCTTTATCTAAAGAAGAATGCTTTATTTTAACCCTTGTTGTTTTTCGGGGAAAGAAAAAGAAGGCTATGCCTGTAATTTCGCTCAATACAGTAAAATGAGATGTTGAACAGAGAAGGTAATTTCACACGGACTTCGGCAAACTGATGAAAGAGTAATTAACTTGCAATTAACTTAAATTAGCAAAGAGCCATGCAAACAATACTGGAGTCCATGGTGGATTGAAACAAGGAAAAAATGCTAAATTTGAGGTGAAGTTCGGGAAAGCAAAGTGTCGACAAGAAGATCTGTCTTTCTAAATCAGCCTGAAGGTTGAAAATGAAACGTAAACTCCTAGTGGAGTTGAGGAAATGATTCCTCAGATTAAGGGCCTGGAAAGTTTGTTGCAGGGAGAAAGTGGGAAACCGAACATGTTCTGGAGAATAATTAAGAGCCTTGAAGTTGCCTTATAGATGAGAGGCGGCTAGAAAGAAAATGAAACATGCAAATAATTTCCAGGGTCGCTGGAGCTTTGTGAGGGGGGAGAAGTGGTTAAGAGAAGAGAGCAGTGAACAGCCATGATGAAACTTGTCTTCAATGAAGACAGAAAAGCTGAAGGAGCTTGTAAGAAATGCATTCTTTCATTAGAAGGAAACGTCTTCTCAAACTTGCAAAGAGGTTTTGCCTCAGGAACGTAAGCTTCACATCTGAGGTAACCATGGCTCCCAACCTTGGGTCTCCAGATGTTATTCATCGTCGTTTAGTCCTTAAGTCGTGTCCGACTCTTCGTGACCCCCATGGACCAGAGCACGCCGGGCCCTCCTGTCTTCCACTGCCTCCCGGAGTTGGGTCAATTTCATGTTGGTTGCTTCGATGACACTGTCCATCCATCTAGTCCTCTGTCATCCCCTTCTCTTGCTTTCACACTTCCCCAACATCAAGGTCTTTTCCAGGGAGCCTTATCTTCTCATGAGATGGCCAAAGGATTGGAGCCTCAGCTTCAGGATCTGTCCTTCCAGTGAGCACTCAGGGTTGATTTCCTTCAATATGCATAGGTTTGTTCTCCTTGCAGTCCAGGGGACTCTCAAGAGCCTCCTCCAGCACCACAATTCAAAAGCATCACGATGTTCTTAGGGTTGTCAAATGAGTAGGGAGGTAGTGTGCTTTTCTCAACACACATGGGATGCATCTTAAGATTGATGTCGCACATTCTGGTCCACAAATATGAGTTGTGATGTGTTCCCCAGACTGTAATCATTGCAACCACACAACATCACAGGTGATGGCGTTACTCCACATTCATCCTCTATGGTCCAAATATCTAACATAGATAGTCATCTTCTCCCGTCCACCTCTCCATTATGTTCAGCAGGTCCACAAGTAACTTTCTTGCTGATAAGTCACTTGCTTTTCCCCACAAGAAGCCGAAATACAAACCCCCCTCAAGGCAGTAGAAGTTGTGAAACCAGCAAAGACCTACATGGATGAAAAAGATGCTGTTTTCCTTCCTAACCTACTGCCAAGAGAAAACACAAATAAGTAAGTGCTGCTGGTCATAAAAACAAAGAGCAAAAATAACTCTCCCCAAAATTGCAATTCCTATTTCTTCAGGAGATGAACGGAAGAGTCAAAGCTGTTTATGTTTGGAGAAGGGAAGAAAGTATGCTAATTTAAACCAGAAGATGCTACACTAACAGATACAGGGTTGTATATCTTGCAGTCAAAAAAAGAGGATCACCTGACAAGGTCATTGTAGCTCAGGCAATTATTCTAGTAAATTGGTCGGGAGGAATAAAAATCTAATAACACCGTGTATAACTGCTCACTTGTCTGCCTGGGCTTCTGTGTTACTAGATGAGCAAATTTATTTCTTTAAATTAGGGACGTGCTAAAGTAGTTTGTCTGCGAAGTCCTCACAGGGATCGCTATTAAAAAGGCCAGCTTTTCCTACACGCGTGCTTTTTAGTCTCTCATCTCTGTCCATTTGTAGAATGCCACCATGTGTCATAACATACCTACCTACCTACCTACCTACCTACCTACCTACCTACCTACCTACCTACCTACCTACCTACCTACCTACCTACCTACCTACCTACCTACCTACCTACCTATCTATCTATCTATCTATCTATCTATCTATCTATCTATCTATCTATCTATCTATCTATCTATCTATCTATCTATCTATCTATCTATCTATCTTGCATGATAGTGTCATTGAACTTCAGATTATTATGGGGACTGGAAATTGGGGTGAAATCCATTTTATCCATACTTTAAAGTAAATCAATCCCATTTTTGCTTCCCCGACTCAGGTGGATTGAAACAAAGAAATCCTTCGAATGGCATGCTTCTCTGTCTAGCCTGATGTGGTTCTTAGCTCAGAACTTGCATAAAAAAAGGTGTACATTCGATGAATGGCCCCCAACGTTGGCTTTTCCAGATGTTTTGGACATCAGGTCCCAGAAGCCCTGGTCTACAAGGGTTCATGCCCATCTCTAGGTCTGTCTGTAAACAGGTATATGGGGTAAAAGGAGAAATGAAAGGTGGTGTGTTTGACATTTTGAAATTACAGACGGGTGCGAAAAATGCACTTTACTGAGTAGATGCAAGCCTTACATGAACTGGGGGAAAAAAAGACAAATTAGTTTCTCCTGGGGTGGGTCTGCTCACGTACCTTGGGGGTCAAATTTGTGCCCTTAGCTTCTTCTTTGGGCTGTCCAAAAGCCAGAAATGGCAGTTTTCATCCTCTATTTTAAAAGAAAAATAAATAAACAGAAAGTAAATAGCTCACTACTTTTATTTTAATGAGGAGGGGCCTACGGCTCTCCCAAAACCTTGATGTAAAACAATGCTGCTTTGTGGAGGCATCAAGGAGCAAGTCTTGACCAGCTTTTAAATATTTTTTTTAAAGCCATGTTTTCTGGGAAAGTGTCTAGAGGACTCTGGAAGGCTAGAAAAGCCACCAGATACCGCTGTAGGCCACACCCTTGTCTCCAACAGAGAATAGAAATGTTTTGATGTAAATTGTAGGGTACAATGAAGGGCATGGCAGATAGGGGGCGCCATGGAATAAAACCGTATGTGTCAGAGCACACAGAATTGACTAGTTCTTTCTGCAACACACGCTTCATGTTTGCAGAATGCCTTCCGAGTTGATCCATAAAGAAGAACCGCACACACATTGTTTGTGCGCTCAGTGGTGGTCCCTGAAAGCCACACACACATACACAAAATGTACAAAACATAGAACCTACTACAGTGGTGCCTCGCTTAACAACGATAATCAGTTCCAGGAAAATCGCCGTTAGCAAAAACATCGTAAAGCGAAAATAAAAACCCTATTGAAACGCATTGAAACCCGTTCAATGTGTTCCAATGGGGTAAAAACTCACCGTCCGGCGAAGATCCTCCATACAGTGGCCATTTTCGCTGCCTATATAGCGAGGAATCTGTCCCTAGAAAACAGCGAGGGGCCATTTTGAAGCTGCCGATCAGCTGTTAAAAAAACCATCATTTTGCAAAGAATCGGTTCCCGAAGCAGGGAACCGATCATCGCAAAGCGAAATTCCCCCATTTAGACCATCGTTTTGCAATCGCAAAAAGATCGTTGTAAATTGGATTCGTCGTAATGCGGGGCAATCGTAAAGCGAGGCACCACTGTAATTCATGCTATATATATCATCAATTAGTAGGTTCTATCTTTTGTCCATTTTGTTGTTCAAATAATAACAAGATGGATCTAAAACACACACACACACACACTCATGAGTTTTGGAACCCTGTTTAGGCCTAATCAGATACAGGAACAAAATGAAGAGGAAAGATTTACAAACACTCCCTGTGCTTTGTAGCCAAGAGAAAGCCCGGCATTTTCAGCTGCTGGAAGATGTGGCTGCATCTGAGAGCAGAGTCAAAGAGAGAGGAAGATGCTTGTTTTACTGCTCAAGGGCAGGCTGGAAACAATACATCCACCCCATGGAGACCTGAAATCACTAGGAGGGTGTTCTCATCAACAAAGCGCCAGAGGCCCTACTATCATCTCCCCTCCATCCCCTGTTCCTTCCTACATCTGAGGAAGCCAAGAATATCACATAAAGCACAAGGGGCGGACTCTGGAATACCCCACAGGCAAAGAAGGAAGGAGAAGGAAGGGTATTGAACTTTTCAAGCATGAAACGCTGTGACTTCTATTTATGCCACCAAAAAAAAATCTTCAATGAGGTGTTCATGCTTTCTTCCATTCAGCTTTGCTTACTTTTCTACAGCCCGGAGAGACAGAAAATAACAGGCCAGGAGGAGCTAGCTTAAGATGTGCGGGTGGAGTGATGCTCGTGGGGGCTCCAAACCACCAGATGGGGTCTGAAATGGTGGCAACTGATAAAGGAAGTGAATTGTGGGAAATCCTGAAGAAAACTTGGAGATACACTGCTGGGAACTGGGAAAATTCCATGACAACCATCATCAGGAAAGGAATCAAATATACATCTGTCTCTGTGTGTCAATGGAGGGTGGTTCCCAATCATGGATTATCAGATGTTCTTGGCATGCAGCTCTCAGAAATCCTGGCCAACACAGCTAGTGGTGAAGGCTTCTGGGAGTTTTAGTCCAAGAACATCTGGAGACTCAAGATTGGGAACCATATTAAAAATACATTGACTTGTTAAATAAAATATGAATCGTTCTGATTTTAAAACCCCACTTAGATAGCAAGTTACTGAAGAGAAGCCTGCCTGAAGAGAAAGGTCTTCACCAGCTTGCGGAAGGACAGAAAAGATGGGGTCGACTTGGCCTCCAGTGGGTGTGAGTTCCAAAGTCTAGGAGCAGCAACAGAGAAGGCCTTGTCCTCTGTTCTCAGCAAATACCCCTGTGAGAATGGTGGGACTGAGAGAACGGTCTCCCTTGATGATCTTAATAGCAGGGCAGGCTCATAAAGGGAGATGCGGTCCTTGAGATAAGTTTGGACTCAAGCCATTTAGGGCTTTATAGGTTGAAACCAGGACTTTAAATTGTGCCTTTCAAAACCTGCCAAACCGGTTGACCGAAGGCAATATTTGATACAAAATATGTGGGCAAAACCATAAGGGACCATGTGGTTCTTCTGCACCATATTCTCCTTTCTTTACCCCTTTCCTTTGACTGCTTCTTCCGGTCTTGAGAAGACTTCAATCGTCTGCCAGGTCAACTCCAGAAATGAATTAAATTTTGTCTGAGCTGAGACATAATTAGAGACATAAGAAGTTAGCCATTAAAGTTAACAGGGAAATTCCCACTTGTGCTTCCGGTAGAGTCATCTATCACTTTGTGTTTTCCTTAGAGGAGTACACAATGTTATTTCACTTTCCCGTGCACCAAAGCACCAAATGTGTATATTAATTTTTCAACCTCCTAGATGAATCTGATTCAGAAAATGGATCATAAGATAAAGGTACATATGATTACCAAGCTAACATAGCTTCAATGTATTCACAAAGGCTTTCACGGCCGGGATCTAATGGTTGTTGTGGGTTTTTCGGGCTCTTTGGCCGTGTTCTGAAGGTTGTTCTTCCTGACGTTTCGCCAGTCTCTGTGGCCGGCATCTTCATAGGACAGCACTCTGTGCTCTGGTGTAGTTGGCTTGGGAGTGCAGTATTTATGGTTGTGAGATCAGCTTCTGTCCTTTTCAGGAGATGGGTGATTATGGTAGATCAGTGTGTTTTTGTTGTGGGTGTATTGTTGTGATAAGGAGGAGAGATTATCTGTCACTGTGATTGATGGGTGTCGTTAGCTGGTCTTTTTTGTGTAGTGATCACTGGTCTTTGTGGCTGGGTAGAATTCATTGACCTTTTGCATGCTGTAACATACCTTCCTTGCCTATTCTTACTATAAACAACTGTTACCAACTGTTAGAAGCAAAAGGGCTCGAGAAGATGTACTGTATATAGGCTATACAAAGACTCCGCCGGAGAGAAAGAGCTTGGCTATGTTTGAAGGCTCTGTATGTGTGTTAATATAATAATAATAATAATAATAATAATAATAATAATAATAATAATAATAATAATAATAATAATAATAATAATAATAATAATAATAATAATAATAATAATTGTGGGCCATAAAGTAAATTCTGATTTATGGCAACCCTTTACCAGAGTTTTCCAAGTAGATAATACTCAGAAATTATTTCCCCTTCCCTTCTTCTGGTAGCATCCTGGGACTGTCCAGCTTGCCCAAGGCCACCCAGGGTGGTTCTTCTCCTGGGAGGCCCAGTGGGGGGAATCGAACTCCCAACCTCTGGCTCCTCAGCCAGAAACCTAACTCACTGAGCTGTCCAGCCAGCTGTATGGGTGTTGGGACCTTCAAAAAGGGGAAATGTGAAAGCCATGGTTGGAGGTAGCAGGATCAGAGTGGTCCCAGCTAGAGAAGGGCAGTTGCCATGGTATGGCAGGTTGGCGCAGTGTGGAGGATTGGGTCCACAGGTGCTGCATGGGCGACCTGGATTCCATGCCCCACCTCCTCCTGGAGGCTTCCCTGCCCTGCCTCCTTCTCTGAGCGAGGGCCCGTGGGAGGAAGGCGGAGTGCAGAATCCAAGGCAACACCTATGGGCATAATCTTCCGAACCACACCGAACCACCAAACCATGGCGAATGCCCATCTCTACTCCCATCATCAAGTAATTCATTTGTCCTAACACGTAAAGACTGAATGGGGTTCAGGGTGTGTTCTGGGATGCAATGATCCACACAGGGTAAACACAGAGATCATGGCACATAATAATGGGCTCGGGTTACAGGAAGCCAGATTTCAAGGGAGTACACATATAAACTTCTTAACTGTTAGACCAGCACGACAATGGAATCAATTACTATGGAAGGCGGTGAGCGCACCAATGCTGGAGGCATTCAAGAGAAAATTGGACCGTCATTTCTTAGATCTGCTTTGATTTGGATTCCTCCGTTGAACTGGGGGTTGGACTCGATGGCCGTAGAGGCCCCTTCCAACTCAATTGTACGATCCTACGATTCTATAGTTCCCAGAACTAAGAAGGCTATCTCAGTCTCCTAGGACAGTGGTCCCCAACCTTGGGCCTCCAGATGTTCTTGGACTACAACTCCCAGAAGCCTTCACCATCACCTCCGCTGGCCAGGATTTCTGGGAGTTGAAGTCCAAGAACATCTGGAGACCCAAGGTTGGGGACCACTATCCTAGGAGAAAGAACAAGATATATTGAAGTGAATAAAAAACACGAAGCAGAGTTGGGTGAGTCTCCAGATGGCGAACATGGAGAAGCAGTTCCATTGCCTCTTTCCTCGTACAAAGTAGCACGCATTCATTGCCTGATCCTTGTTAATAACTTAACAGGAAGCCAGAGACCTCGAGGCTTTGTGTTTTCCCTGCTTCCTCCAGAACAAGAAAATAGCCTTTGAACAGGTACAATGGAAGCTTCACTCATTAGTAATTCGTGAAGCTTGACTTCATTTAAGCCTGTTCTGGGTGTAGAGAGCAATTAATATTGCCCTCCAGGTAAGGCAGTGTAGATTTATTCCCCGGAGGTGGCTTCACTTCCTCAGTCTACTTTAAAATTAGATTTACTCTGTTACAAATCGTAAGTGTTAAATGAGTAAAAACTATTAAACAAGGAATACTGCTGGGCTAAATGGCTAAGTGTTTAACGGTTTACCATGGTATTACCATTTTTATGGTCTATTAAAGCAATTGGAGGAATATCGGTGGTATGAAGAATCAGGTAATTTATATACAAGTTTGATAAAGTGCCATATGTTTGAATAAAAGGGAATGCTCGTTTCCTACCATTTAAGATTAGAAATGGAGGTTTAGAGGGCATAGTCTACCATTAAAAGAAGGGAGCCCGGGATGAAACTACTTCTTGGCAGTTTGAGGCATTTCAGAGGAATGTCACCCTTGGAGTTTAGGAAAGAACAGAATGGAGTAGAAAGTGACTTGTTGTTTTTATTGGTCTACCTGTTTTGGCAAACATTTCCAGAGATGCAGAAAAGAAATCCTCATTTCAGACAGAGTAGGGACATGTCTTGCTATGGTGTTCATGTCGCCATCTACAGTATACTGCTTTCACTCCTAATTGGCTTTATATCTCAGCAATGGTATTATCAGACATACCAAATGGATTCGCTCACTAGCTGTGCAATGACTTGTATTCTGCAAGTGCAAACAAATGTAAATTGGACAACTTTCATTCTCTCTTGGGGTGCATCTCTGCAAACTCAATTCAATATTGTGTATTTTATTCCTAATTTTGCATTACTTTATCCTCCACCTGCTCCATAATTAACTGCTTGTCTGTGTTTCCTCTTTTTTGGAGACACTTTCGGGCATGCAGAGAAATGCCACACTTTGGGATGACTGTAGGGCATTCCATGATATCAACATACAATGCCCTCACTCCTAAGTGACTTCGTTGTGACACTTCTTACTCTTCTCTGAGGGTCTGGAAGTTCTGAAGGAAAACAACAGTAGATTTGACACGGCTACCTCTTCGAAAACAAACAATAAACTATTCCAGACATAAATCATCATCATCATCATAACCTTTGAGCTGGAATGACCCCTCTGGATCATTGAGCGCAGCCCCTCTCAAGGAGGCACAGCGGAGAATTGAATTCCCAACCTCTGGCTTTGTATCCAGAGACCTATGCCACAGAACTATGTATAACCCAAAACAATTTCCAGAACACACTCCCATATTGCATTACTTTGTTTCCTCCTTCCTCCAATGTCTTTAGGAGCTTTCCGAAACAGCCAAGTTGCAATCTCTGGAGTCAACCAAACCTCTCCAAGTTTGGTAAGAAGCAAGACTTTACTGTGCCATAACAACCTGCTCAATAAGATCCCAATTAGAGAATTTTGTTGCAAGGTATAACTTTTTGTTTGGACTGACCCTGCTAGAAGTGATGACTTATGGAATGCTTTTTTTGACTGGCCACACAAAATCAGAGGTGCATCCCTGTGCACCTCTATGGAATGAATGGGATCATTTGGCCACTCACAGGATGCTTACGTTGTTTTGAATATTTTTCACCAACGCAGAGGAGGGGGGAAAAATTAAGCATCTATCACAGTGCTGGCAGGCTGTCCTTTAAGACAATGAGTGGAGTTTTAATTAATAATCAGCCAATCGAATGCCAGCAAGCATATCTGTAGGAGAGAGCTTAAATGGAAGCAGGGACAGTGCTGAAACGCTGAGCAAACATTTCATACCCAACACATTTAGGCGTAACAGATGTCCTCTGGATCGTTTGAAAAAGGGAAATGCTTGGGTTAGGTCACTGTGAAGAAAAGAGGAAAGAAGGGAAGGGAAGGGAACACGCAGAGAGGCGCTCCGGTCTTTTACAAGTTGCTTTCGCAGCACCCTTGATACAATTCCGTCCAATTGACAAAGGCCGCCCGACTTTGCAAGAAATTGATTTAACTTTGCTGCTGACACAGACTGAAAAATGTCCATTTCCTGGCGATTCCCATCTGATCTGGCAGCAGAGGCCAAGAAGGTGGGATTAACAACCTTCACTCCAGTGCTAGGACTGATAGATTTATCATTCCTCTCCTCAAGGGCAGCTAACTGCCAGAATTGCGTACCTACCCCATTTTAACCCCAGCTAGCAGGCTATCTATCTATCTATCTATCTATCTATCTATCTATCTATCTATCTATCTATCTATCTATCTATCTATCTATCTATCTATCTATCTATCTATCTATCTATCTATCTATCTATCTATCTATCTATCTATCTATCTATCTATCTCATCTGTCCTGCCTGCCTGCCACAATAATTCTGTTTCATCAAGTCAATTCTTTCCAGGTTTTTCCAGATAGATAAGAATAAGGCTGTCTATTCAATAAGGCTAGCCAAGAGTATCAGCCTCTTATTTTATAGCCGCCATTTTAAAACCTGGTTTAATTTCCTTTTGGGTTAATTAATCGATTTGATGCATTTTAACGGTTTCTGTGCTCTTGGGTTGCTTGCAAACCACCCAGAATGGTCATTGGCCAGATGGGTGGTATATAAATCAAGAAAATAAATACATAAAAATAAATAGATAATAGACAGAAGTGGTTTTTCCACCCCCTTCTTCTGGGGATACCCCGGGGTAATACAGCTTGCCCATGGCTACACAGACTGGCTTTTCTCCTGAGATGCACCATTAGAACTCAAACTATCAACCTCTGCCCTGCAGCTGGATTCAGTCGTGCCCTGCTTAACGATTACCCCGCATAATGATGAATCTGCTTCACAACGATGTTTTTGTGATCACCCAAAAATGGCCACCGTATGGAGGATCTTCGCTGGACGAGCAGGTATTCAATGCATTTCAATGGGCATTTTTATTTCGCTTGACAACATTTTCACTCTACAGTAATTTCGCTGGAATGAATTAACATCATCAAGGGAAGCACCACTGTACGAGAGTTCAATTCCCCATTGTGCATCTCGGAAGAGCCAGCCTGTGTGGCCTTTGGCAAGCTGCACATTTAGCATTATTACTATTTGTCTTCCCTCTGCTATTTGACGATAATAAGAAAGGGATTTGGGAGGAAAATATGGCTAGAAAGAACCATGGATGGGACTAGATGTTATTACAGAAAGTTTCTCTCTCGTTCCTCTGTTCATCAGAAGCTGTTAGAATCAGTGTATCTGAAATCTCCAGGAAACGCAGCGAACTTTCTTTCCTCACTCTCTTTCCCCCTTTGGGTGATTATACAGGCCACGCTTTCAATCCCTCCTTTCTCCTGGTACCATCCCTCCCGAGACTCCGGAGCGAAATTAAATGAGACACAGTGTTCCATTAAATTTGGGCATTTGCCCTGCACATGCTGAGAAAGTACACAGCCCATGCAATGTTAGATTACATTCCCCAAGGTGAAGCCTTTAACTTGGGTTTATGATCTCTCCTGGGAGCAAAGGAGGCAGGCAGGGACAAATGTGTGTGTTAATCTTGGCAGCTGTATTAATATTTCCAATCCTCGGGAGAGAAAATGCAGCTAATCCGCCGTTGCGCGTGCGGTTCTGGCTGCTTCCGCTTCGGAAAAAAAATTCTTCAGTGTGTTTCTTTTCTCATGCTCCACATCCAACATAATCATGGGCCAAACGTACTGTATTGAGACGTGTTGTGGGCTACTCATCCAGATCTCAAGGCAGGGAATCTGGACAGTGCAATGTCAACACACCTTGCTATCTCTAGGGCTTTGGTAGCTGTCCAAAGCAGTGGAGGGAGATGGTGGCTCAGATGATACACGGTCAGATGATACACGGGACCCATTGGATGTCTCAAAACTGAATGACAGATACTCAAGGGAACAATAGCTACTGATTCAAGTTGTAATTGATCTTTGCTCATCCAGTTCAGGAGGTTGTGCATTCAATCACCCCTGGTTTTGTATGTTTCTTCCTCCTCCTCCTCCTCCTCCTTCTCCTTCTTCTTCTCCTTCTTCTTCTTCTTCTTCTTCTTCTTCTCCTTCTCCTTCTTCTTCTTCTTCTTCTTCTTCTTCTTCTTCTTCTTCTTCTTCTTCTTCTTCTTCTTCTTCTTCTTCTCCTCCTCCTCCTCCTTCTCCTTCTCCTTCTCCTTCTCCTTCTTCTTCTCTTCCTCCTCCTCCTCCTCCTCTGTTGTTCTTCTTGTTCTTATGTGTTGTCAAGCTGCCTCCAACTTATGGTGACCCTCTGAATAAGCAATCTCCAGAATGTCCCGTCCTCAACGGCCCTGCTCAGCTCTTGTAAACTCAAGCCTGTGGCTTCCTTTAGAGAGTCAGTCCATCATGTATTTGGTCTTCCTCTTTTTCTACAGTTTTACACCATTCTCAGCATGATGGTCTTGCTGACAAAAGTCCACATAGTCAAAGCTATGTTTTTTTCCAGTAGCGATGTATGGAAGTGAGCGCTGGACCATAAGAAGGCTGACCGGTGAAGAATTGATGCTTTCAAATTGTGATGCTGGAGGAGGCTCTTGAGAGTCCCCTGGACTGCGAGGAGAACAAACTCTGAGTGCTCACTGGAAGGTCAGATCCTGAAGCTGAGGCTCCAGTACTTTGGCCATCTCATGAGAAGAGAAGACTCCCTGGAAAAGACCCTGATGTTGGAAAAATGTGAAGGCAAGAGGAGAGAAGGGGTCAACAGAGGATGAGATGGTTGGACAGTGTCGCTGAAGCGACCAACATGAATTTGAACCAACTCCAGGAGGCAGTGAAAGACAGGAGGGCCTGGCGTGCTCTGGTCCATGGGGGTCACGAAGAACTGGACATGACTTAACAACTAAACAACAAGCATTGTGATATTTTCTGGAGAATCTTGCCTTCTCATGATGTACCCAAAATAAGATAACCTCAGTTTCAACACTTTTTGCCTCCAGAGATGTTTCAGGCTTCATGTGTTCTAGGACCTATTTGTTTGTCTTTCTGGCAGTCCAGGGCATCCACAAAGCTCCCTGTGCTCCCTTAAACAACAGGAAGCATGATGCTTTGTAGGGAAACGTCTTAATAAAGGTTGGTTAGGTCATTCTGAAACTTCCAGATGGGTTGCTGTTTTATATAAGCAATATAATGAAAGTGTTTTTGGAAACAGTTTGTGTTGTAGTTGCGTTGCAGTTATATGTCGTCAAGTCATTTACTTATGGTGAGCAGGTCACCCGCTGTGGAGACAGAAGTTGGAAGTTCATTTCAACCATTTCTCCTCCAGGGAGAAGAGCCAGCCTGGGTGGTCTTGGGCCAGCTTCATAGTCGTCCCAGGATGCCCCCTAGTGGAAGGGAATGGTGAGCCACTTTTGTGTATACTCTACCTAGAAAACCCTGGTAGGGTTTGCCATAAGGCAGAAATGGCTTGGAGGCAGGTACGTGTGCATGCGTGTGCGTACACACACACACACACACACACACACACAAATACAAATGAGGGGCCTCCAAAAGGTGCTATCATTCACCACCCTGCTCAGTTCTGGCAAGCTTGAGGCTTTGTGAAACTTGTTAACTTTCAGAAACTGGTAAGCACAGACTTCCTGTTGTACAAACAAGTGCAAGGACATCTCATCACAAAGTCACAAAAAGATCTACTTTTACCAGATCCCACCACAAGGCAAGAGTTATCATCTTTTTCCATATGGCGCCCTATTGCAGCAAATGAAATATCTGGGAAATGGGCATATATTCTTCGAGACTGATTGTGCCCAAAAGGCTAGCTGTCCCCCAGTGGATTCTGTCAAGCAGGGTTTTCTTATTTCGCTCCTCTGATGGTTTCTTGTCTCCCACACAAAGATAAGTTGAGTTAAGAGGGTTTACATGGCAGGATCCATGGAGCTCAGAAGGGATCCATTGTGGACAGAACACGGACAGCTAAACCCGACAGCAGCAGCAGCAACAACAAAAACAACAACACAACAGCAGCAACACACAGCAACACCAACAACCCTGTGAAGCAGACGTGTCCAATTCTCCCAGCTCGACCGACTACTCGTTCGCTTGCATCTTTTCTGTACTTACGATATATTTTTAAAAAACTATTAAAATGCTATAAATGAACAAATTATCAACCTGATTCCCACCACTTCTCCTTTGGCCAACTGTTTTGCAGTAGCTTTTGTGCACCGAATTACCCAATTATCTCTCCTAAATTATATAAAAAAAGGCAAATCTTGCACCATCAACTGTTCCTGGATGTGCAGCGTTGCAAAACTGTAACTGGTTTTTTCCTCCCTCTTTTTCCAAGGAAAACGAAAAAAAAAAAAAGTCAACAAATGAGCCTCCCTCCCAAGCAGGCGAATAGATGGGCCCGCTTATGCCAATCCCAGTGGCTTCCATCAAACAAACGCTTCCACTTCGCGAAGGGAAAGAGCCAGCGCCTCTAATAAACTCCTGCTCTAATTACTGGCTGCAGATGTATCAAGTGTAGCAAATGAGATGCGGGCGTACCATTAATTATCTAATGAGGCCAGCCGCTGTTCTGACGAGGTGGGGCCGATTAAATATTAAAGAGCAGCATATGGAGACGGCGTCGGAACAAAAGAACCCGGGCAGAATTTTCGAGCCATGGGGGAGAAAACAAAGGGGAGATAATAAAAAAATAAAATAAAGGCCCACCCGATTGCATGGGTATGCGTGTCTCTGTGCGTTTTACGGAGGAGACGTTGAGAGAAACACCCTTTTGCTAAGACCCAATGGCCATTTTCAACCAGAAAGGTAAATTAGGAGAAATAATGGGAGCAAGACATTCAAAGGGAGTCATCTAAAAGTAGATGAAAAAGCTTTCACTTTAATGCCATGCTGAAAATATTTACATGCCAAGACTGTCAGCAATTCCTTTAACCCTTCTTGGTAAGTAAGCAGTACTATTGTTTTGCCTGAAATTGAACTACTTCTTGATTTTTTTTTCCCCTCTTAACAGCATAAGGATTTCCCTATGTGGAAAGCACTGCTTCCTCTTTCTTCACATGCTCACAATTTGCTCCTCCTTTCTCTTGGTGACACAACCCGGCGCCGTTATTGTAATACACTGAACATGAGGCTGTCTTTGGAAACTGGAAACTCCATTGAGTCCAAAATGCTGCAGCCAGATTGTTGACTGGGGCTAGTTACAGGGACCATATAATTCCCCTGTCACAGTAATCATCATCATCATCATCATCATCATCATCATCATCATCATCATCATCATCATCATCATCATCTAAGAACTGCAGAGCTGGAAACATTGGATCTGGATCATTGAGTCCAGGCACTGTCCAGGAGGCTCCATGGGGGAATCAAACTCCCAACCTCTGGCTCTCTGCTGACAGATGGCTTGACCACTGAGCTGTCAAGAAACAGATCTACTGCTTGCCAATCCATTTCATGGCAAAATTCATACTGGTGGTTATAACCATAAACAGCTTGGGCGCAAGCTATCTCAAAGACCATGTCTCCCTTTATGAGCCTACTCAGGTGTTAAGATCATTGGGGAGATCTTCCTCTCAGTCCCATCACCCTCACAGGGACCACTTGGTCACAGCTCCAAGGGGTTAGTTATGTTCCAGATGCCATGAGCTGGGGGGGCAGGGGGTGGGGTCCTTCAGATCTATGTATTGTTGGTAATCTATTCTGAAAGGTTGCTTCTGCTGTGGGATAAGGTGAAACCATGTGCTGCCAAGTCAGTCCTAATTTATGGAAACCCCTTTTTTGGGGTTTTCTAAGTAGAGAGTACTCAGAAGTGGTTTACCATTCTCTTCTTCTGGGGGCGCCTTGCGACTGTGCAGATGGGTCTTTGTCCAGGAGACCCATTGAGGAATCAAACTCCCAACCTCTGGCTCCACAGCCAGATGCTTAACTCACTGAGCTATCCAGCCAGCTGGATAAGTTGGTTGTCCATATACCCCATTTCCCCTTGAAACTGGGCATCCATCTACCCCTCTCTCCCACCAACCAGCAACGAATGAACCAACAAAACAGAAATCTGTTTCTCTCATCTTTTTCCCGCACCTGCTAGTTTATTTTCCCCAATAATGCCCTCTGTTACTATAATCTCCTCAATATCCATCTGGTCCCCTTTAGGCGATGACTTCTTACATTCAAATACAGGGGCTATTTTTATCTAAGAAGAATATGTAAAGCAATAGAAAACATTTTAATGGATTTTTTTGCCCATGGGCCCTTTTTTTCAAAATAAAAAAAAACACTCCTGCATTTCCATAATGAAGTCTAGTTACAGACATAAGGGCGGCTGCAGTTGTCTGCCCACAAAAAAAATAAGGAAAGGACATTCTGCCCTTTCAAAACAGCATAGCGATAAAACACCCATTTCACACTCTAACTTACACAATTCAGCTTCTCTCGCTCGCTCTCCTCATCTCTGCTGACTGTGTTGTGTCTTTGAACGGTGGCCAGACCAATTATATGAATTTCAATTTTTGCTGCTAACCTTTCAGATACAGAGTGAGTGAACTGCTGCCCTCCAGCTGCTGATGGACTGCAGATCCCATCTTCCTGAAATGGTGGTATAGCCAGTGATGAAGGATACTGGGAGTTGTAGTTATCCAACAAAATCTGGAGGGACCCCTGTTGTAAAGCCTGGTCTCCACATTCAGCTGTACGAGCCATTACGATCCTATGTAGAAACACACAAATCCTTGAAGGGTCATCAGAGGATAAGGGGAAATTCAGGGCGAATCACAACTCTGTGAACTATGCTGAAATTCGGCAGAATATGAATATTTAGCTTAGGATCATTAGCTTTCTTGCCTTCTTGCAGGGATTGTTTTCCAATTGTTCTTACCTCAAACCTTTTTTGAATGCTTATTTACTCCACAACTCTGTAGCTATTTTTAAAACTTTGGAAAGTATTTGGAAACTTTATTCTTTTAAACTTTTTCATTCCCTTTAATAAAACATCAACATTTACAGCTGTTTGGTTATTTGGGGAATAAGACTGTTGCGTTGATCACTTACTGGGTGCCTGTGAATTTTTTGAGTGCTTTTGGCATTCCTACCTTGCAGGGTTGGAGTGAAAGCACATAACCTTGTTGATTTTTTTTGACACTCCTTGGTGCATTAAGTCAGAGTGATTTAATGGGTTGGGAGAGGTAACAGGTGAAAAGACTTCCCCCAACCTTCAACAATTTGGCCCTTTTGGAGTTTACCCACACCAGGAACATCTTGGCAGTGTGGCTGAGTGGTTGTGTGAGCATCTCTGGCCCAGCTGAGTCTTGACACATTCTAATCTGCCTTCGTTACATTTCATAGAATCAGAGAATAATGGTGTTGGAAGGGGGCCGATAAGGCCATCCAGTCCAACCCCCTGCTCAAGGCAGGAATCAAAATCAAAGCAGATCAGATAGTTGTCCAATTTTCCCTTGAAGGCTTCCAGGGCTGGAGAGTTCATCACCCCCAAGGTCATTGGATCTGTTGTTGTACTAGTCTTAACAGTTAAGAAGTTATTTCTGATATTCAGTCTAAATCTGGCTTCCTGTAGGTTGAGCTCGTTATTATGTGTCCTGCACTCTGGGTCTATGAGGAACAGATCCTGCCCATCATCTGCATGAAAACCTTTCAGTATTTGAAAAGTGCTATCTTATTTTCCCTCAGTCTTCTTTGCTCAAGGTTAAACATGCCCATTTTTTTTCAGTCTTTACTTCAAAGCCTCAGTTTCCAGTCTCCTGATCATCCTTGTTGCCCTCCTCAAAATGGGCCAAGTAGCCACCTATTCACCAACACATGGCCAGTTCTCTTTTCCTTTTCCTCTTCTTTTGCATTTCTCTCCTTGTTCAGTCTCCCAGATCATCTTGGTTTCTCATTTCCCGTTCAATATTCTCCAGAGAAACGGCGTTGCCTACCATTGTTACCGGTTGTTCTCCCAAGCTTACGACAGAATGACATCGGGAAAATTTAACGAGGAAAGGCATTTTCCTACCCTCTTTAGTTTGTCGGCACCAAAGGAATAATATTCACCTGCTAAATTTCTGCATGGGCAGCCGAGCCAGGAAAAGGTTTTACAGCCCAGCTTGTACATTCTATTCCATTCTATCCAAAGCAGTGGGGCTTATTCTCTAGGCAAACGTGAACTGGATCAACACATCCATCTCCTTTCCCCTCCCCAGATTTTAAGTGTTACATTTATCTCATCCACCACAGTGGTTCCCAATTCAGTGGAGCATTGAATCCACACAGGTTTTAGTCTGAACTTTGCAGGAACTGTCCACGGTGCTGAAACTCTTTTCAGGATAGGCTTCAGCTCCTCTCATAGCTCAAGCAAAGTCCATAGCAGATTTACTGCCCCACTGACATCGGAGCCATGAGCTTTCCCTGATCCACTATGTAATATGTTCCCATACGCCTTATGTTTCGTTTGTTGGCGAGAAAACATGAAAAATATGATTGTCTTGTCCCTCAAATGGAGGGTTATCAACCTCAAAGTTTATCACTTCTTTCTCTTGCTTTCTATAAATGCTCAAGGTCTGCCTGCCATTAATTCAAGCACCATCTACTGAACATCATCTTCCCTTGCTCGGCCCCATTCCCACCCTTCCTCTGTGATCTCTCACGGTCGGAGGTAATGTCACCCTTCTGCATGGCTCACAGCTGCATCTCTCAGATCACGCTCCACAGGGAGCATTGCTCTGCAGCCACCTGTTAATCTCACCAGCCACCTGCCTAGGGAACTGCTGGATAGCTCAGTGGCTTAAGGATCTGGCTGCAGAGCCAGAGGTTGGGAGTTCGATTCCCCACAGTGCCTCTTTGACACAAGCTGGGCTTGAGGATCCATAGGGTCCCTTCTGGCTCTGCAGTTCCAAGACGATGGTGATGAGGATCTTAGTTTAACAAGACATTATAGGGAATGGAAAAGTGAACAGGAGTTATTACATACCCTGGCTTCATGCACAAGACTAAGTAATCAGCAGTGTCAAATAATGAACAGCAAGGTGTATCTGGATCAGACCATTGGAGTGACAGCAACAGATTGTGGAGCATCTAGGAGGAACAGGTCAACCCAACAAAGGTTCATTCCTTAGTGCAATGCAGTGTTCTTCAACCTGTGTTTCAGGGTTCCTCAGCTTCTGAGATGGTTTTCATTGTTCAGATGCAGCAATGAGAGATCTAGAAATTCTGAAAGATTTTTTTTCCCAAGACCTCCAGTTCTTTCCAATATGACTATGGGAAAAAAAGTTCGAATTTTGGTAAAATAGGTGAAAAAAGGAGCAAAGTTGTCTTCCATCTCCACTAGAAGAATTCAGTTAGCATGGCGATTGCCGTACGATCAAAGAGTGGTAGAATAATAGTGTTGGAAGGGGCCTATAAAGGCCATTGAGTCCAACTCTATGCTAAATGCAGAAATTCTGGTCAAACCAAATCTGACAGATGCTGGTCTATTTTCTTCTGGAATGCCTCCAGCATTGAAGAGTTTGCCACTTCCTCTCGAGGTAGTTGATTCCATTGTTGTACTCCTCTAGCAGTTAGGACATTTTTCCTGATATTCAACTAAAAGCTGACTTACTGAAACCCGAGCCCATTATTAATAGCAGTGTGTTGGGTCTTGTTCTAAGATATTGGGTTGTTTTCTTCCCCTTTTAACTTCTGTCACAGCTAAGAGGCAGTAATGTTCAAGCAACACAAGCTTGTTGTGTCGTACTCTTGTTCTACGCATGGTGGCTTGTGTCTCTCACGTCCTCAGAAAAGGGTGAGGGATGGCAGTCACCTAACCACAACTATCAAGTCACAAGAAAAGAGGCACTGCCTTCACAACGGAATCGGAGTGCAAGCCTAACTAGCCGAGGTAGATTAGGCAGGTTTGGGTTATGCCTAGTTCAAACCCTTCCCAGCCTCTGGATGTTCAAAATTATGTAGGATTATCCTTCCCTTGGCCTAATTTTGTGCCAGCATAGTGGTCATGTCCCTGGGATAGAGGATGGATCTTCATTCATCCTGCCCCAGATTCATCCCACCTTCTTCTTCTTCTTCTTCTTCTTCTTCTTCTTCTTCTTCTTCTTCTTCTTCTTCTTCTTCTTCTTCTTCTTCTTCTTCTTCTTCTTCTTCTTCTTCTTCTTCTTCTTCTTCTTCTTCTTTTGCTCATCTGCTAGTAGAATAAGAGAATACTGGAGTTGGAAGGGGCTTCTGAAGCCATCAGGTCCAACCCCCTGCTCAGGTCAAAGCAGATCTGACGGAGGGCTGTTCAATTTTCTCCTGAAGGCCTCCAGCAGGTAGAGAATACCCACCTGTGGCTTCTCATTCCAAAAAGCAAAGCACATCCTTTTTCACTTAAATAGAGAAAAGAACATCAACGTTCTGAACAATTTCTTTTGAAAACGGTTTGCAATTCCCGTAAAAATTTCTGCAGGAAGTCATGAACGATTACATCTGAATAACTTTGCTGTTATTTGACAGACCGATAAATAACTATGTAAATTACCCTTACCCAGGCCTAAAAATAATTTTGTAACTTAACTCCTTACCCAGAGTTACTAGTTATAGTTGTAAGAACTATATTACTTTCAATGAGTTACTTTTAAGTTTTGGGGTGGTGGGAGGTATGCTGGGAATGGTGGAAACACCAGAGCAGGGGCTGGGGAAAAATGGCACCTTTGATGACCAAGCAATACCGCCTTAACCAGCTTTCAAGAGTTCCTGATGCTAAATTTCCTCTGAGTTGTTCTTTGAATGGCAGCTGGCTATTAATTAGACCCAAATTATAATAGATTCTTTTTTTGCTTCTGCACATATATTTTTGCTTCACTTTAAATGGCATAATGTCCCAGTAATTGCTGGTAACACACCAAGCTGTTACCCAAATTATGAAGGAAGGGAAAGAAAGAAGAAAACAACAAGTTCTTTCTTTGAAGGACTTCGTGTTCTTTAAGTAAGATATAATAAAAGTGAAAATATCTTTGTGTTTAAGCAGTTTTTTTAAAAAAGGACAAAACACTCAACCAAGTGAATAAACAATTACTTAATTTGGAATCAATCCGTGCAAATATATCCATAAATTTATGGAAAGACCTCCCATTTCTAGACGTATATTCATGCTCCCATAACTGTCCCATAGCTTTCTAAAAAGCAGGTAATTAGAGCATTGGTTCCCAACCTCTGTTCTCCAGATGTTCTTGGACTTTGAGTCTAAGAATATCTGTGGACCCAACAAGATTGGGAACCTCTAAATTAGAGGCTCTAAAACCTGCTCTCTGAAAGACCTAGAGGTGACTCCAACTGTTCTGGTGACTTCCATACTAGTTTACAGGGATGTACTGTACAGTGTCTTTGGGGTAATGTTGCAAGATGGGCGAGCTCTGAGTTTTGGTCCCTTTGTGGCCAACGGACAGGTAGAGCAAGCCATGCCCCATTGTCTTTATGAGTCCCCTGCCAGTTCATGCAAGTTTGCTCCAGCAGCATAAGGGTTAAAATGAGAGATGGGCACGAACCGAACGATGAACTGGGGGGAAAAATCACGAACCAGCTGATTCGTGTGGTTCGGTTCATGCAACTCGTTTCGCCAAAACAAAACAAAGTGCTGAACATTTTTTTTTGCTTGGCGCTTCGTTTTGCTTCGACAAAACAGATGCCCACCTGCCCCCTTCCTGCTGCCCCCACCTGCGTACTGTGTCCTGCCACCTGCTCCTCTTCCTCCTCCACCATCACCATCATCCTCAGTGACAGCAGCTTAGCTTCCCTTCCAGCAGCTGGGCCTGCAGTCTCTGTTCGTGGGGAATCACGAACCCTCACGAACTGATGGTTTTCCAGTTTGTGCCCATCTCTAGTTAAAACATTAATACAAAAAGAAGGGGAACTGACAGCTGCCCACCAATGCAGCCCTGAGGGTTGTCCAAGACAGTCCAATCACAGAGAGCCAGGGGAGGGCTCAGAGTGAGATCATCATCTATATTAGTGGTCCCTAACCTTGGGCCTCCAGATGTTCTTGGACTACAACTCCCAGAAGCCTTCACCACCACCTCTGCTGGCCAGGATTTCTGGGAGATGAAGTCCAAGAACATCTGGAGGGCCAAGGTGGGGGACCACTGATCTAAAGAACCTCCGGCATCTCCTTGGGCAACCATTCTAGATTTGGACACAGGCTGGAGGGAGGGTGTTACCTTGGTTTCAAGCCAGCTTCAGCCCTCAAGGCTGGCACACTTATGTGCAAAAAACTCAGCAGAAAAACCACTCACAAAGGACTCTTTGGGAGTTCAAATAAACAGCAGAAAGGGACATGTTACAGGACATGTAACTGAAATGAGCCAGTTACCGAAGGTGTTTCCAATCTTCTGTAACATCAAGCGGTTCATTTAATCTATATTTTATATGCCTAAAAGCGACTCATCCTAGCAGGAGTCTTTTAAACAAGCCCTGTTGAATTCTATTTGTCACCCGATCTCCAGAAGGAAAAGATTCTCATGTCCTTTAAAGGTAATATCGCAAGATCCTGCACAATGCATGTAGGCATCTCAAGTCAATCTTGGACCATACTAAATATACCAGTGTCCAAGCTACGCAGTGTTACCAAGCTATTTTGTCTGAAGGAGGGACCTTAATTTCTTAATGAGGAGAATCTTTTGGAGAAAAGGAAGGAAAAGGCGTAGGGGTGGGAAGAGTTTAGGATGTTAGAGGAATTCCTGGGGGATTTGAGTGAAATTTGCACCAAATTCATCTCGTGAATGCACAATCTCTCAGCAAGAGGGTGGGAGAGAAGAATCTCACACACCACAGCAAGGAGAAAAATCAACATTTCTTATTCAAAAGGCATCAAGCAAGACTTCACACAGAAAATAGACTTATGCTTCACCTCTCAAGACATTGTTTCCTGTGTTGAAGAGTTTTAAATTTCTGGGAAATTCTTTTTTTGGCTACACAGTATAGAGATCCACAGAGGAGAATAGCTACAAGCTCCCCCAAGTCCACCCCTTTGTCATTAACAGACACTAACTCACTCTGAGGCGTTCGTAGAAGAAAAGCAAAATATTTCTTCATTTACAGTTACTTGAAGTTACAGACATGCATATGCTGCTTTCTTTTCTGCACTCATGTTTAGTAACCAACTGAGCAGAGCAGCAGCAAAACAGAAAACAAACAAACATAACACAAACAAACAAACAAAAACCAACAACTGCTGCCAAGAGAAGAAAGAGAGGGAAAGAAACACTCAGGAGAGAGGCGGGTCTTTCCTTGAATTTAAAAGTGGGAAGAAATGATTGGTTAGTGCTGAATAAAAAACAATCACCCTAGAAATGTCTCTCCCTGTCACTCAAACGGTGGATGGCATGCGAGGTTGCTAATAGTCCATAGAGTATCTCCAATATCCTATGGATTATTAGCTGCTGTTGGCAAAACAACCACCACTGTCCTAACAATTAGCCCATGGAGAGCAGATATGTGACATTTTTGTAACCAGGGGGCTAAGCATGCCTTACTAAAGCAAATAAAATTTGTTTCTGAATCCTTTCTGACTGTGTGCCAAGAAAAGCAGGGACCTTTAATTTGCATATACTATTAGGTCACACTTTGGCCATCTCCTGAGAAGAGAAGACTCCCTGGAAAAGACCCTAATGTTATGAAAAAGTGAAGGCAAGAGGAGAGGGGGACGACAGAGGATGTGATGGCTGGACAGTGTCATCAAAGTGACCAACGTGAATTTGACCCAACTCCGGGAGGCAGTGGAAGACAAGAGGGCCTGGCGTGCTCTGGTCCATGGGGTCATGAAGAGTCAGACATCACTAAACGACTAAACAACAACATTAGGTCACACAAGATTCCAGGAATGGGGTCTTGAATTTCACGACATGATGTCAAGTTGGACTAAAGTCACACTTGACTCAGGGTCGTCGCCCCCCCAAATGACGTGGACTTGACTCACAATTCAGAACCCAACTACCCTCCCTTTTTTCCCAAGGGGGAGAAAGCTTATTTTAAATAGGGAATTGGACCTGGGGCTTGGGGCTCAGAATTTCATACCAAAGACTCAGACTCAAAGATTTGCCAACATCCCGGCCAGATTCAGACGGAGAGCACGGAAGGAGCCTCCCTGAGGAATATCAGGACATCCAACGCACTTGGGTGTCCCATGGACAACGACAGACTCTGTGGGATGATCTTCCACTCTGGGAGCAACATCAGGTTGCTTCTGACACGGCAGAAGAAGGTGATCCTAAATTCCCAAACAAATCAGCCTGTTTCAAAGAGTGGCCTAAAATGAAGAGGTATTTGAGGCCTGGGTTGAAAGAAACTGGCCAGATTTTATTCCACAATGAAGCAAATTTTAAAAAGGTATATGGATCTGGTGAGCAAATTGAATGTGGCAGATTTCAAATCATTTCATGCTACTAGTTTCTTTTTTTAAGCAGCATCTAAAGGTTCTTAGTATTCAAAACCATGGAGCAAGCTGTCATGAATTTGGCAGGCTTCTCCCTGACTTTTTTTGGATTCTATCATGTTGATGAATATTAGGCACTTCAATGCTACAACAGATCAAGAATTGAAGGTATAGCTGTTTCTAAGCTTTTTGCTGCCTAATTCTCATTCCCCCCCCCCCGAATGTGTGTGCCATCAAGCCACTTCCAAATTATGGTGGCTGTAATGGTGGCTCCAAACTTGGAGGTGGTGGTGGGGGGGAGGAGAGTCAGTCCACGTTTGGTGAAGATTGGTTTTGGGGTGTCCGAATTTTAGCCCACATCCAAATCATCGATGCAAATAATTGTTCAGCATTCCATTTCAGTCCGGGCTGGCCTGTATCTCCGAAGCATCGCGAAACAAACCACAAAATGGGCCAATTTATGAGGTGGCGGTTTTGCTTCGTAGTGCTTTTCATGCCTGTCTCTACCCAGAATACTCCAGGCAGCCTATCCACCACTACTGGGCATGATGGCAGAGGTTTGCAAAGGCTTGCTGATTCTAGCAATTCTTTTATTTTCTGTTGCATCCTATCATGGGATAAGAGAAGTTATAAATAACCCTGAAGAAATGAAAGACAATGTTACTTATAATTATGGCTCATTATTCAGTGTATACACATGTGATATGTGGGATGGTTTTTAGGGAACTAAAAAAAACACACGCACAATTAGATACTTTACTCTGAGGCATTTATGGTATAAATTCTAGTGCCAGAGAAAATTGGCATGAGGGAATGAAATACACACAGACAGACAGACAGACAGACACACACACACACATACAGAGAGAGAGAGAGAGAGAGAGAGAGAGCTCCAACTCAAAGGCAATATAAATGGTTCCCTCTACAATGGTGCCTCGCTAGACGATGACAATCCGTTCCACTGAAATCGCTGTTTAGCAAAATCATTGTCTAGTGAAAAGCATTTCCCATTGGAATGCATTGAAACCTGTTTAATGCGTTCCAATGGGGAAGAATCGTCGTTGTCTAGTGAAGATCGGCCATAGGAAAGCCGCTTTGCGAAGCCCCCACCAACTGTTTAAATCGCTGTCTTGCGAAGCTTAGGTACCGAAAACACCCGTTTTGCAAGCGCGGAGGGAGTTGTCAAAATCGTCGTCTAGAGAAAATCGGTTTGTGAAGCAGGGACCAAACACTGTCCAGCGAAATCCCCCCGTAGGAATCAGTGTTTTGCGAATCGCTATAGCGATCGCAAAAAGTCAATGTCTAGCGAAAAAACTGTCGCGCGGGGTAACTGACTAGCGAGGCACCACTGTATATGGATTTAAGTCAAGGAACTCTAGGGATCTGATGTTTGGAACGTGACAATTTAATTATAATATTAGCACTGGGCATTAACAATGTGTACAAGCCAAACCTTGCACTCCAAGGACGTTTCTGCAGCTATTTTTCTCTGAAAGTGAAACAAAACAATGAGCAAGAGGGAAAGTACTTATTCTGATAATGAAATATCTTTCACACCTTCATACATATTCATTCTCCATTCACTAAGGGACAAGATTTTGAGAAAAGCCCAGGATGGTGTTCTGCATACATCACAGCCTAAGCCTTGTTGCTGGCAGAGGAAATTATACATTGGTTTTGTAATCAGTATTGTAAGGTGTTAAGGGTTTTTCGGAATATCAAATGCTGATGGAGGTGGGAAGATCGAATGTCCCCCTGCACCCAGCAGTTGCTTATCCAATAACTTCTTTGCCTAGAGCTCTATTCCAAGTCTCCCTGAAGAACTACCATTAGAGATGTCGTACATTAAAAAAAGGGGATAGGTAGTCAATCCGCATTTCACCTTGCAAATAAACACACACACACACTTTATTATTGGCAGAGGGTGAACATTTTGTGGCTTAAAAACCTATAGATACCAGGCTCCCAGGAAAACACCCTGATGTTGGGAAAGTGTGAAGGCAAGAGGAGAAGGGGACAACAGAGGATGAGATGGCTGGACAGGGTCACCGAAGCGACCAACATGAATTTGACCAAACTCTGGGAGGCAATGGAAGACTGGAGGGCCTGGCGTGCTCTGGTCCATGGGGTCACGAGGAGTCGGACACAACTTAGCGACTAAACAACAACAACGGCGATCAACTGCAGAGGGCTACAGTCCTGCATACTGTTACCCCAAAGTCAAAATAGCAGGACATAAAGAGGGCTATCTGGAACTAGAGTCATGACAATGGGACTTCTTTCAACTGGACTGGGTAAGAAAGATGTCCAGTTGTCAGATCCAGTTATCAACTTCCAGATAACCTCACCTGGATGACTTAGAATCTTCCAAGATATAAAGAGGGCTACTATCAGACATGAGCACAAACCCTGGGGTTGAATTATTGAAGGGGTAAAATAGGGGTAGAGCAATTTACTGCATCATCAAATACCGCTTGTTGGTCATGTCAGGACATTACAATGTTTTGCATGCTGCAAACCAATTATTTCAGCACCTGTTCAATTCTGTTCCTTGTCATTTGCTTACACATTCAACGTTAAGGCAGGAAACAGATTCTTTTGGCTATGTTATTGTCCCTTGACCTCGCTTCCAGAGTCTGCTGGAGAGCTGGCCGATTGTTTGGCGGTAACTTTTAGTATACAGCTCTTCAAACTTCATTTTTAGAGCCTAACGTACATTTTCAGGGCTGGTTTTTCTACTTTACTCCTTTATTACTTTATCTTTCTATGCCTTCAAAATTTTACCTCTTAATGGCTAGAAAATGGAGAATTTCTCCTTCCTGTGGGGGAAAAATAAACTATTGAAATGATTTCCCCAATTTCAATTCCTACACATAGTGTGAAAAATTTAAGAGGTACTATAATTTGTATGCCACTATAGTTTCCAGGCTGAAACAAACAAAATGACTTCACTTATAGTCCCAACTAGGATGGAACAGGACAGAGGCTGTGATTTTTATAAAATCAGAGGATTTTTTAAAGTATGCTATATTAAATCCACAGAGTAGAATACTCTACTATGATTACAGGGGAGGCTCATTAGATATGCACATGATATCCAACTGGAGCAGGCACTAAAGATTCAGAAGACAACAGAAAGATTAGAGTAGCCCCCAACAGGTAGGAGAACTGTACCAAAACAAGAACACCGGCTAAATCCGAGTCAACAGTGTGATACATAGCAAATGTCATTAAGCAGTTGGTTCTACCAACAGAACCAGATCAAGGTAAATTAATTGTACCCCTTTATTCTGCATTGATCAAGTCTCACCTAGAATTCTGCATTCATTTCTGAGCTCCTTGGTTTATGGACATGTCTAGAGGCAAGAAGGGAAAATGGTGAAAGATCTGGAAACCAGGTTCTGTGAGTAGTGGTTGAGGGACCTGAGCATGTTTACCCTGGAGAAGAGAAAAACTGAGAGGCGATATTTGAAGAGCTATCGTGCAGAAGATGGAGGAAGCCCTTCTTCTGCAGCTCCCCTGGATTCAAATGACACGAAAGGAGATTTCAACCAGACATCAGTAGGAGATGGACATGAACCACCAGTTTAGCAGTTCACACCAGTTTGTTTTTCATCCAAACAGGTGTTGGGTGCTTCCAAGCTCTGCCTCCTCTGTTGGGCACCCACTCAGGGGCAGCGCCCAGAGGAGGCAGGGCAGGAAAGCCAGGGTGCTGTCTCGGAGTGGGCACCAGCCAGAGGGGCAGGGCTGGGAACCACCAAGCACCTGTTCGGATGAAAAACAAACTGCCAATTTGGCATTTTGTCCCGATCTATAACCAGGAGGAATATCATTCTAGTAAACTATCCAACAGTGCAACAAACTATCTTGGAATGAGGGTGACATTCCTTTATTTGGGGCTTTTCAAGCAGAGGTTGTACGGCCATTTATCAAGGAAGATTTAGAAGTGGATTATCTTCATTCAGAGGAAGTTGGACCTTGTTACTCTTGGGCTCCCTTCCACCTGTACAATTATTATTATTTTTCTTTCAAGAATCAGACTCCTTTTAAATATAGATGTTTTGGAAAGGTTTTAGTGACTCGAATGAAACGGGGAACACTGCGAGTCAATAAGCTACTTCAGATCTACTGTTTCTGTCTCTGTGTGAGGAATGCAGGTGAGTTAACAGTATGCAGCTAGCCAAGCAGGTGAGAATTAACATTTGCTGATATTTTGCTGTATTTTCTTTTTATGTTGACTAGAAGCAAGTAAATGATGTGTAAGGCAGTCTCTCTCCGTAAGTAACTTCCATTTATGTCCTTGGAAACAGCAAGATGGCTTTGTAATCTTGTTGCTATAGGCTAACGTCAGTTTCCTTTAACCAATTAGAACTAAAATAAGACCTATTGACTCAAAGGGAATTTGCACAAGTGTCAATTTACCCTGCAGCAATTGGTGTCTATTGAAAGAGACAATAAACACTGAATATATAAATATAGAAAGCAAACCTTGAAGCTTGCTTGAGAATCTCATATTCAATTAGTCAGCCTTTGTGATATCCATCCATCCATCCGTCCGTCCGTCCGTCCGTCCGTCCGTCCGTCCGTCCGTCCGTCCGTCCTTCCTTCCTTCCTTCCTTCCTTCCTTCCTTCCTTCCTTCCTTCCTTCCTTCCTTCCTTCCTTCCTTCCTTCCTTCCTTCCTTCCTTCCTTCCTTCCTTCCTTCCTTCCATCCATCCATCTGTTACATACAGCACTGATGTTACCTGTCTGTCATGGGTTTGGAGGGAAAGTTCCAACCTATGGGGAGTGGAAGGCGGGACATCAGGAGGAGGGGCTGTACTGTATAAATATGTGATGCCTGTGTGGTGAGAGGAGAGATGCTGAGAGACACTGGGTTGTGACGAAGCAGCAGCTGGGAAGAAGAAGCTGTTGTGGGAGTCTGTGTGTCAGACAGGGTACTACTGTGTGTCAGAGTACCAACCTGATAGGTTCAGGTGTCTGAATGGTTAGCCAGAACTGATAGGTTCAGGGTCTGTGCTTTAAGTTAAGGGTTCTGTGTGAACCAAACTGTATGTATGTATGAGTGAAAGTAAGCCACGTTACTATATTTTATTCACCTGATTGTTTATTTTTCCCTGTGTGTATTTAAAATAAACCTTATTCTTTTTATTGTTTAAAAATCCATCCCTGGTCTGTGTGACTTCTTACAGGGAATGGTTGGTGGCAGCTTAGTGTAACTGTGTGACATATCCCAGTAGGTCTGGGTTTGTCACATTGATTGGTGTCCAGCGTGTGGGATATGACTGGTCCAGTTGTCCAGCGGTCCAGCAAAGCCTTGGCAGGTGTGCCCAGAGCAAGGGGGGTCTAGTCAGGGACAGTCTGAGGCGCGTAGGTAATCTTCTAGGTGTACCTCACGGGGAGGTGCGCTAGTAGAAGAACGTGCCAACTGGGGAGACTTAGATTAAGGTGCTCTGAGGCAGCCTAGTTTTGGCGGGAAAAAGCTGAGGCAAAACTGCATAGTAACAGTGAGCTAGCTTGCCAGCTGAGAGGCCCAGCAGAGGGGGGAGGCTCTGACTCGATACTGTTGCAAGTTTAGTGCTGAAGAACAGCAGCAATCTCTAGGGAGAGCTGGTTCTGAGGCAAAAAGGAAAAAAGTGGTCGTTTTATTTTGAGGCTTGACTTTTTAAAGCAGCCTGTTCTGAGGGGGGGGTATGCCCTTGACTCGAAGCCAAGTAGCAGACATGAGTGAAGTGAAAGACCCCCAGATTGACCAAGGTTCTGAGGATGAATTTGGCTCAGTGCAAGGTGACAGCACAGGAGAGCAGAACCCAGAACTTAGAAAATTGCTCATAGCCCAACAGCATGAACTGAGGATGAGGCAATTTGAAATGGAGGAAAGGGAAAGAGAAGAAAGGGAAAGAGAGAAACAAAGGCAATTTGAATTAGAGAGAGAGAGAATGGAGAGGGAGGAAAGATTGGAGAGAGAGAGAATGGCGTTTGAATTAAAAAAACTGGAACTGATGAACCAGAACAATAATAACAATAGGGATTCTGAGGGAGGCCAACTGTCTAAAGCTGACCTGAAGAAATTCCCTGTGTACCACAAGGGAGATTGTCCTGAGGTGTTCTTTTCCCTAGTGGAAAGAGCGTTTGTGGACTTCTCAGTAAGGGAAACTGAGAAGATGACCATCATGCGATCTTTAATCAGTGGTAGCCTGGCTGAGGTTTATGCCGAGATGCCTGAGGAACTGATGAAAGATTTTGCAGAGTTTAAAAAACTGGTGTTTGCCAGACATGGGATAAATGCAGAGCAGCTGAGACAAAGATTCAGGTCCCTCACCAAAAAGCCAGAACAGACTTTTACCCAAGTGGGGGCCCAATTGGTGAGGCTGCTTGAGAAATGGCTATCGCAGGAAGGGACAGAGACCTATGAGCAGCTTAAAGACTTGATAGCACTGGAACAGTTCTATTCAGTCCTGCAGGGGGAATTGAAATTCCAGGTGAGGGAAAGGAAACCGAAATCTGTGGCAGCAGCCGCAGAGATCGCAGATTTTATTTCCCAAATAAGAAAGCCCTTGGGTGAGGGGAAATCTGTAGGTAAACCCAAAGAAACCTACAGCAAGTACTCTCAGGGACCAGGGAAAAGCCAGCAAGGGGGAGGGGCCCATGGTGAAGGGAAGCCCTCAGACATGAAACTAAGACCTCAGATTTTGGAGGGAAAACCAAAACAAGATGAGAGAGAATCAAAATACACCAGAAAATGTTATTTCTGTCAGGGAAAGGGTCATCTAATCTCAGAGTGTGAGAAATTAAAGCAGCTAAAAGGAATGGTGCCTCAGAATTCTAGTGGGACCAAGCCAAAAGCTGTGTTCTGTGTCCAGAAAGAGCAAAGCTCATTGTCACTGAGGGAGCCTGTTACCATGACTACTCAGTCTGGAACAGCTACCTCTGCTGATCAGGCTGAGGAAAATGGTCCTCTTGTGGAGGTAAAGCGCTGCTTGCTGATAAAAACAGATTCTCAGTTGTTTGAGACAGCAGGGGTGGACGTAGGAATACTTGACCGTCAGTATAGGGGGCTGCGGGACACTTGTTCCCAGGTAACCCTGTGCCATCCAGATATTATTCCTAGGGAGTTTATAATCCCAAATGAGAGCATGAAGGTGGCAGGGATTGAGGGGCAGGTAATCTCTCTGCCAGTAGCAGAGGTGCCTGTCAACTTTCAAGGCTGGAGGGGAGTTTGGCGGCTAGCGATTTCATCGACTCTGCCAGCAGCCGTGCTCGTGGGAAATGACCTGGCTGAACATGTGAAACGGGTGCTAGTGATTACACGCTCACAAGCCACCACAGGGACAGTTCAGGGGGGTAATAATGAGCCAGAGACGGAAGCAGAGGGGAGTTCAGAAGCTGTGGTGGAAACCTTAACCACAGACAGCAGATTTGGACAGGAGCAAAAGGCAGACGCCACTCTCCAAAAGTGTTTTGAACAGGTGACTGACGCCCAGCTAACACCTGAAACCCCAGTGAGATTTCTGGAGAAAAAGGGGATTTTATATAGAGAAACCCTGAGGAATATCTCAAAAGGGGGAGATGGGATCAGAAGTCAGCTGGTGGTACCTGAAAAGTATCGCCCCATGATCTTACAAAGGGGTCACTCTGACATGTCTGCTGCACACTTAGGGGTGAAAGGGCCCCTTGATTTGATCAAACAAAATTGGGAGCAGATCACCCAGGATGACCCACAAGACGTTGTGACATACATAGACACCTTGATGAATGACCTAAGGAGAAATCTAGAGCTGGCAGCAGAAAACCTGCAAGCTCAGAAGGTCAGACAGAAAACATGGTATGACCACAAAGCTAGAGAGAGGCACTTTGACCCAGGGGAGGAAGTGCTTTGGCTTAGGCCCTGCAGAGAGAATAAACTGCAGCTCAAATGGGCAGGACCATATAGGGTCATTTCCAAGATGTCAGACCTGAACTACCTAATAGAGCAGGAGGAGAACCAAGCAAGGAGGGTGGTTCATGTGAATGCCCTAAAACCCTACTACAGAGGGGAACAGAGGGTTTTATTCGCGATAAAAGCAGCTGAGAGTGAGGAAGCGGAATTACCCTTCTGGGAGGGTAGAGGGGAAGTAAAATACAACCCAGAGGAGGTAAAGATCAGTCCTGCACTCACCCAAGACCAGCAGCAAGAACTAAAAATGCTGCTTAGTAAATATCAACAGGTGTTTTCCAACAAGCCGGGGATAGTGAAGGGAGTGATGCATCGGATCCACACAGGGGATGCACCCCCGCAGGCAGTATCCCCATACCGAGTAACGGGACCCTATAGGGACAAGGTGCGGAAGGAGCTGGACGAGATGCTTAGGGAGAACATAATCGTCCCCTCTTCTAGCCCTTGGTCCTCTCCGATAGTCCTTGTGGACAAGCCTGATGGGAGCATTAGGTTTTGTGTCGATTACAGGAAATTAAACCGTGTAACCACTCCTGATGCCTACCCAATGCCCAGGCTAGACAACCTGATTGAAACCATAGGGGGTTGTCGGTTCATCTCATCATTGGACCTGGTAAAGGGATATTGGCAATTAAGAATTGATCCCAGGGATCAAGAAAAGACTGCCTTTTGCAGCCCTTTTGGTCTCTATGAGTTTCGAGTCCTGAGCTTTGGTCTCAGAAATGCACCAGCCACATTCCAAAGGCTGATGGACCAGACCTTGGCAGGGCTCAGTGACTTTACAGTGGCCTACATTGACGACATAGGGATCTTCAGTAATACCTGGGAAGATCACCTGATACACCTGGAGTTAGTGCTGCAGAGGTTAAGTGCAGCAGGGCTAACAGTAAAGGCCAGCAAGTGTCAGCTGGGTAGCCCAGAAATAAAATACTTGGGTCACATGGTAGGGGGAGGAATGATAAAACCCCTGGAGGCCAAAATAGAAGCAGTTCGTGATTGGCCTAGACCCAACACCAAGAAAAAGGTCAAATCATTTCTTGGGTTGGTGGGCTACTACAGAAAGTTCATCCCGAGGTTTAGCGAGATTGCGGCTCCGCTGACCGATCTGACGAGGAAGAAGACTGATGACCGCATCCCGTGGACCAGCGACTGTGAGGCGGCGTTCCAGAGGTTGAAGGAGGCGTTAATCAACTATCCAGTGTTGCGGGCTCCAGACTTCGACCGGGAGTTCGTAATCTACACCGATGCGTCTAACAGCGGGGTAGGAGCAGTTCTGTGCCAGGAGGATGAGAATGGTGACCAGCATCCAGTGTCCTACCTGAGTAGGAAACTTCAAAAAGGTGAGAGACATTTGGCAACCGTGGAGAAGGAGTGTTTGGCCATAGTCTACGCGATCCAGAAGGCCAAGCCTTACATCTGGGGAAGACATTTTATTCTGTGTACTGACCATTCACCATTGCAATGGTTAAAGACAATGAAAACCCACAATAGCAAACTTATGAGGTGGGCTTTAAATCTACAGGACTATGACTTTGAAGTGAAGGTGGTCAGAGGGTCAGTGAACTGTGTTGCTGACGCCTTATCAAGAAGACCTGAAGAATGAAGACGGCGAAAGAACATGGACTATGTGTATATAATGATGACACAAAAGTTAAATGTACCTGGTTTTTTTTGAATTGGTTTGTATGAATAAAGGTAAATTGATGTAATGTATATGGTAAATGTTTAAATGCCTATTTGCTATGGTTAACTTAGAATGTAAGTATGAGTAAGTATTATATGGTATGTATAACTGTTGTTGTGTGTTTTATCAAGGTTGTTTTTTGGTGAAAAGCACCTTAGCTTTCCCCCTACAAAACAACTTATAAAGAGGGGAGGTGTTACATACAGCACTGATGTTACCTGTCTGTCATGGGTTTGGAGGGAAAGTTCCAACCTATGGGGAGTGGAAGGCGGGACATCAGGAGGAGGGGCTGTACTGTATAAATATGTGATGCCTGTGTGGTGAGAGGAGAGATGCTGAGAGACACTGGGTTGTGACGAAGCAGCAGCTGGGAAGAAGAAGCTGTTGTGGGAGTCTGTGTGTCAGACAGGGTACTACTGTGTGTCAGAGTACCAACCTGATAGGTTCAGGTGTCTGAATGGTTAGCCAGAACTGATAGGTTCAGGGTCTGTGCTTTAAGTTAAGGGTTCTGTGTGAACCAAACTGTATGTATGTATGAGTGAAAGTAAGCCACGTTACTATATTTTATTCACCTGATTGTTTATTTTTCCCTGTGTGTATTTAAAATAAACCTTATTCTTTTTATTGTTTAAAAATCCATCCCTGGTCTGTGTGACTTCTTACAGGGAATGGTTGGTGGCAGCTTAGTGTAACTGTATGACATATCCCAGTAGGTCTGGGTTTGTCACACCATCCATCCATCCATCCATCCATCCATCCATCTGTCCATCCTTACCCTTCCTTTCCACTTATAAGGGACCCAAGGTAGGACGGTATTTAAAGCTAACAGCAGTGACTATACAACAAATACTGAAAGGCTCAAACAAATATCACACGAAAAATGTTAAACAAAAGCAACATCAAAACATATTCAAACAAAAAAAAGACATTTAGAAATGATGGGAAATTTCTGCAAAAACATAAATGAAATGAAAATTGCTTCATCCTCTAGGGTGTCACCATCCCTCTGAAGTTACCCTCTGAGAACTCTGATTAGGGCTGCCCATGTGAGGGATTCATCATCCCATGTGATGATTCAGGAGGAACTCAGTGGTTGAGGTCTCTGGCTGCAGACTTAGAGGTCTGGTGTTGAATTCCCCCCATGGTGCCTCCTGGACAGGGGTTGGATGTAATGATCCACAGGATCCCTTCCATCTCTATAGTTCTAAGTTTAGTATATGAACTGCTGGACAGCTCAATAGTTTAGGTCTCCGACTGTGGCACCAGAGGTTGGGTGTTCGATTCTCGCACGGTGCCTGCTTAATAGAGGCTGGACTGGATGATCCACAGGACCCCTTCCTGCACTGGAGATTATTATTCTAATTATGAGAAGGAAAAGGAAAAACAGCAAAAGTGAGTGGAGGAATCCTATGATACTAAAGCAAGAACTAGCAGGGAAAACAATGGAAGAAACTACTTACAGTAAATAAGTGACGATGGGCCAATGTATTTAAGGCTAATATTTTTATCCTACCAAAACTGCTGGCTTGGACTTAATTATAACTGCATATACCGTATTATTCGCTCCATAAGACACACCTTTCCATAAGACGCAACATTTTTAGGAGAAAAAAACAGGAAAATATAATCTGTTTTCTTCGCTCCATAAGACGCACAGACTTTCCACCCCCCTGTTTTGTGGGAAAAAAGTGCATCTAATGGTGCGAAAAATACGGTACATATACATACAAATGCAGATGTACATACATGCACACACACACATGTATATACCATGTAAGTCCATAGTCTATCCCAAATCACCGTGTGCCTCTACATTCTCCCCTACCGGGACACTTCCCATGAGACTCTAAAGAAACCCATACATTCTCGTCGTGCAGCGTATGAATTATCTATCGGGAACTTCAACATAAATGCAGAAAAAAATGACTGAATCTTTAAACGTGCCATGCCGCCGTCCCGAGATAGATCATTTCAGACCCAAATCCAACCCCTCCCCCACCCCTGGTTATCTACTCCTGCTATAAACTTCCAGTTTATCATATAACATTACAATTTATGGTATAACCAGCTTGTGTACAGACTGTAAACTCTTTGTCAATGCCACTGCGAGGATTTTATAGGTCGTAAATAACAGAAGAGTGATAGTATCTCTCCCTCTTCTTTTCCCAAACACATCCAATATATTGGACTTTAAAGGTGTCAGAAGACTAGCTTGTTTTACATACAATAAAGGTTATATAATTCTTTTTCTTTCCCTTAAAGGGGAAAAAAAAGGCAAACGGGATGTATATTTTGTTCACAAGGCTCCATTTTAAAAAGGTGTATCAGATCAGATCGAAGACACTGTTACAGATTGGAAATATGAGAAAGAACTATCACCCGTCAGTCTTATTTATCACATCATTAATTTATGGCAGAGAGAGAGAGACAGAGAGAGAGAGAGGCAGAGGCTTTAATCTCCAGACCAAAATAATCAGAGTGGAAGGTTTTTAACCTCATAAAATTGCTGAAGAGATGGATTCACTTCACATTCTTCAAATAACCGAACTGTGCTTTTAGGACTGAGAGTTTCGTTTTATTAAAACAAACTAGCTGTAAGGTGGCATATTTAAGAGAGAACACAGACAGCTAGGTAGAGACATAGCATTAAGATTTCCCTTTGTTTCCTTTAAAACCGATACCCATTTCTATGATAAGGCAAAGAGAGGAAAATCATTTCTGGAAGTTTGCAGAATCGTTCACTTTGAACTGGAGAAAACGCTCCCTGGGAAAAGGTGCTATTGGCTAGCATCTGTGTCATCAATATTTCCCTTTGCTCTTACCACTCTTTCTATACCATTGACCATCAATGTGTTTATAAACAAATATCATGTCCTCCAAGCCAGCTAGATAGCTCAATGAGGTATCTAGCTAAAGAGTCAGAGGCTGGGTGTTCGATTCCCCACTGTGTCTCCTGGGAGAACAACCAGCCTGGGTGGCCGTGGGCCAGCTGCAAAGTCCTAGAGTGCCCCCCAGAGGAAGGGAATGGGAAAACCAATTTTGAGTACTCTACCTAGAAAACCCTGAAAAGGGTTGCCATAAGTCAGAGTTGACTTTTCTGCACATCATCATCATCATCATCATCATCATCATCATCATCATCATCATCATCATCATCATCATCATCATCATCATCATGTCTTCCAGACTCTGCTGTGTCTATTTCTACCTTGCTTTCCCATACGGGGTAGTGTTGTTTTTTGTGCCGTACGCCATACCTGCCTAGCATTTAATTGCTTTCGGTATCGCTCTTCAATATCATAAAGCTAGAAGTGCCCATCGGAGGTGTTCGTAAGCTACCCTATAGCGAAGAAGGGAAACAATGAAATACCTTGATGATAAACAAATATACAATCAAAAGCCAATGTAAACCTTCCAGGAATTCCAGCCAAAAGGCTGTCTTATCTCCAGCAAAAGAGGGCTATTATCTCTTTCTTCCCAGGAGAAAGCAAAGCAGAACTGATTTGATTAAGAACAGATTACCCTCACTAACACAGCTACCCTGGGTTTTACACCTGTCACTTTAGCATGACAATTTATATTTATTCAGAAAGCCACCAGACAGTAAATTAAACATTGCCCTAATTAGAAAAATGTCATATGGTTACAGTCGGGAAGCAAATGGGTCTCATTTCAATGCAGGTCTGGGGCAATGCACCTTTTAGCATGGCGTGCCATCAATACGTTGACACCGTTATTTATGATTCAAATGCTGCTGTGCGGGCAGGGCTCGAATTATTTGGTATCGATGAAAAGCAAAGAGAAACTTACTCATATAACACTCAGATTTGGCATAAGTTTTTTGCAACTCGGAACACAGGTGCTCATGTGTCTTGGTTCAATCATTGTGGTTTCCCCCCTAATCTCAGATCTATGACTGGACACACCAGAAGATTTCTGGGAATGTAGTGCAAAGGTTTATGGACTTCAGCTCCCAGAAATCCTGGCCAGCGCAGCTAATGGCGAAGGCTTCTGCGAGTTTTAGTCCCAGAACATCTGGGGACCCAAGACTGGGAACCACTGCAGCAGAGGAAGAGATCTGAAGACATCTCAACACCAGTGACATTTTAGACAAGAACACAATTTGGGACCTCTTGAAAATCCCCCCACCCCTTTAAGAGATCTTGTCTCTGGCATGAGACTGAATTGGCAGATGGAAGGAGGGTTGATCGTGGTTTCGATCATTTGTGCAAAATGTTCTTTGCATACCGTTTCTCCTGCTGCTCAAAACCGATGCCCTTTCCCCTTGCAAAGCCAAGCACACACTCACTCTCACACACACAAAGGCAGAAAGCACAAAAGAGCAGGAGGATTTATGTCCCAAATCCTTCCGACTGTACTTTTACTAATTCATGCAAGAGTCTAAGGATGATTACATTTTTCAGTTTTATGGCTCCTCTGAAGGGAGTGTAGCAAGCAAGTGTGGCATCCCACACAACAGGAGCCCAGGGACATGCAATTTCCCAGGGTGCCCCACCCTGTTATAGCTCTTAGGAGACCTGGTGAAGTTAAACTTCCCATTTCTCCTCATGTGTGGGATGTTACTTATAAACTATGATATGTTTGTTCTTGTTAAAGTAGTGCGTCACTTAACAATTGCCCCGCATTACGACAAATCCACTTTACGATGATCTTTTTGCGATCGCAATTGCGATCACAAAACGATGGTCTAAATGGGGGAATTTCGCTTTGCGACGATTGGTTCCCTGCTTTGGGAACCAATTCTTTGCAAAACGATGCTTTTGGAACAGCTGATCGGTGGTTTCAAAATGGCCGGCAGGTAATTAAAATGGCTCCCCACTGTGTTTAGGGATGGATACCTCGCTATACAGGCAGCAAAAATGGCCACCATATGGAGAATCTTCACTGGACGGTGAGTTTTTACCTCATTGGAAGGCATTGAACAGGTTTCAATGCATTTCAATGGGGTTTTTATTTTTGCTTTACGATGTTTTCGCTTAATGGTGATTTCCTGGGAATGGATTATCGTTGTTAAGTGAGGCACCACTGTATTATGTGGCGTCAAGTTGCCTCCAACTAACGGTGTCCTCAACTGCTCTCCTCAGCTCTTGTAAACCCAAGTCTGTGGTTTCCTTTAGGGAGTCAGTCCATCTTGTATTTGGTCTTCCTCTTCTCCTGCTGCCATCCACCTTTGCCAGCATTAAAGTCTTTCCTAGGGGATCCTGCTTTCTCACGATGCGCTACATTGTTGGTCATTGCAACTAATCTTGAATCAGACAGTTTCAAAGGTTTTCTCTTGCTGCTTCGTACCCTGCTACCCCAAAGGAGGCTGGAGATCTTGTAAACAACGCGGGCACAATCATTCCATTGTCAGCTCTCAACAGTCCTGCATGACAGGTGGAGAACTTTCATCAAACCTGGCCGGGAATCAAAATGCTGTAAAGCAGGGCCAGAAATGTTCTACACCGTGGCTGGAGTGGCCCTCCGAGACAGGAATAAGCATCGTCGTCCCCGATGCATTTTCAGATTGAAAGTCGGTTATTGTCACAGCAAGATTGATAGCGCAATCATTGCCACAGGGGAGGCGGAGGAGAGAAAGGAATGAAGCAAGAGACCTGCTCGGGAGCCAGAAGGAAACAATCCATATAGGGCACCTGCTTTTCGTGCTTTGTGTCAGCAAGAGAGTGTCTGAAGTGAGAGAAATTGAAAAACAAGCACGCAAGGGAGGAAGGGCAAAAGCAAACAAACAAAGAACAAGGCCAACTGAGGGCCGTGCCCCATTTCCAGCTGGTTTTTTTTTGAGACGGTTTGAAAAGGAAAGGACATGCTGAGAGAGCCGTTTCAGTATTCTGCGGGAAGCGCTTTCGAAATGGTATCGCCGGTGACGTGGATCTGATTGGATGTCGCGCGAGCAGGAGTCAGCAATCTGCCATATGTTGCCACATTTCCCCACAACCGTCCAAATCGCCTCATTACAATTTGCGAGAAACTGTCGGGATATCACATCTCTCCTTGGCAGGCGCTGAGCAAAGAGCTATTACTTTATCTGTTTGGTGCTGACAAAAGAACTTCCACTGCTTATTCTGCAGTGGCGAAGGGGACAGCGAGCTGAAGGGGGACAGGTTGGCATGGCAGCCACCAGTCCCTCAGGATCGATTAAAATCATGGAATAACGGAGTTGGAAGGGGCCTCTAAGGCCATTGAGTCCAACCGCTTGTTCAAGGCAGGGATCCCAATCAGAACAGAAGATTGTCCATTTTTTTCTTGAGCACTTCCAGCGTTGGAGCGCTCACCACCTCTTAAGGTCATGAGTTCCGTTGTCGTACTGCTCTAAGAGTTAGGAAGTTTTTCCTGATATTCAGCCAAAAATCTGGCTTCCTGTCGCTTGAGCTTGTTATTACATGTCCTGCACTCTGGGATGATGGAGAACAGATCCTGCCCCTCCTCTGGATGACAGTATTTGAAAATCGCTCTCCTGTCTTCCCTCTCAAGGGCAAATATGCTCTCTCCTCCTAGGGCTCGGTTTCCGGTCTCCTGATCATCCTTGTCGCCCTTCTCTGAACTTGCTCCAGTTTTTTTTTACATCCTTCTCAACGTTGGGTGTCCGGAACTGGACACAGGACTCAAGATGTGGCCTGATCACTCTTGTCATGTGCCGGGTGGAATATTAGGCTATTGGAGAGGAGGGGAAACGTTGATGGAAAGGAAGATGCGGGGCAAGTTGCTTGTTCCACCTAGACCGCTGAATCTGTTCCAAATGGCATGCCAATACTTACAATTCAATGGGTCCTACTTCAGATTAGCATAGAAGTAGGACTAAAATGTGGTGGCACTGCGGGTTAAACTGCAGAAGCCTCCATGCTGCAAGGTCAGAAGACCTGCTGTCGTAAGATCGAATCCACACGACGGAGGGAGCTCCTGTCACTTGTCCCAGCTCCTGCCAACCTAGCAGTTCGAAACCATGTAAAATGTGAGTAGATAGATAGGTGCCACCCATTTTAAATGGCCAGGCAGAGGCAAAATTTCAAGAATCTCGAGCAAGGTTGCATTCCAAAGCTGCTCTGAAGAGCAGCAACCTCTTAAAAGTGAGGAGGAAGGGGCGGCTCAAGCTCTTAAAAATGAGGAACAGACGTAGCTGAACCCGGAGCCACTTCCAGAAGGGTGTAGCCACTACCAAGAAAGCCCAGCTTCTCAATGATGATCTTCCGTTCTCCTTCAGAGTAGCCCCCTCCCCCAAAGGAGCATGGCCTGGGAAGATCTGGTGGTGTGGGCAGATGATCTTGGAAAAAGAGACGGTTGGATGTTCTTGGACTGTATGCAGTCCATTTCCCTGAAAGAAATAAGCTCCTGATTTGTAGGGATAGGGATTCCTGTTGTGAGACTTGCTGTCTAGTCAGGCTTAAGTCTCACCGGTGACTTGACTCAGATTGGCTTCCTTTTTCAATGACTTGGACCGGACTCATGATTCAGAATGCACCCAACCCTCCCTTCTTTTCCCCTGGGGAAAAGAGCTATTTTTTTCATAGGGATTCAGACTTGGGACTTCAGACTTGAAAGTCGAACCCAAAAGACTCACCAAGATCCCTGCCAATTTGTATTTATTTATGGGTCCGCAATAAAACCCGGGTTGCTCTGGGACTTGAGCTTGGTCCTCCCAGCAAAAATGGCTCCGTGATGCAACAGTAGGACTTCTTAACAGGACCGATTCGCCTGATCGAGAGCCGCAGGGAGGCCGAAGAGGCGGCCTTGCCCATCGCCGAGCCATTTAATGAGACAACATGGACTTCCAACTCGCATGCCACATGCTATTCCCCCCCCTCCCTGCTCCTGCCTCGGCTCAATCTATATTAAGTCGATACAACACTAAAACCTCCTATTTGTTGCATTCTTTCCAATTTAGTTTCTGTCAATGCCCGCTAAAAATGCTGAGCCCATCAAAGCGGCTTCCACCCACACCAATTTCAATAACCAGGCGGTGGTTTGAGAAGGGGATGGGTGGGAGAGATGCCATTAAATGGTGTCTGTACTCGGCAAGGAAACAACTTAGCTTCTGATTCACTTTACATCTGGAAAAGCTGGTCTTTTCATCAACAACAATCAGATTCAATAGAACGGCAAGTGAAGGCAGGGATCTAAAACATCATGCGCTTTGTTTCTTTTATCAATTGTGCAATGAAGATTACCCTCTCTTCCTGTTCTTTTCCCCCATTCCTTTTCTACCAAGATGTATTAAGGCTGACAGCTGTAGTGAACGAGATTCATTTTTAGTTTCTTATTTTTTTTTTTTGCTGAGAAAAAGCTTGTGTGCTCAGTACAAGCAAATGGCAATGCTGGTCGTGGGCTCTACCGCTTTAATAGCGAACGGCGGTGGTTACATTCCCCCAAAACAAATTTCTTGAATACTGCATCTCCGATCCATTATTACCTTGGATGCTCTTTATATGGATCTCTGAGAGATCAATGGCTCGTGTTCTTTGAACACAGATCAATACATATTTATTGGTTTATGTGAATGTACGTAGTGCAGAATAATAGATACAAATGTAGATATTAGTGAAGGAAGGGGTTGGTTAAAATTTAATGTTATTTTGCTGCTTTTGTTGGTATGATTTTTACAGATATTCTGTAATGGCCAGGATTCTCGGACTCAAATGGAGTAGGGGAAACTGCAGTGGTGAATAGATGCTTGTTAATGAGTTGCTGTGATTGTGTCTCTATTTGCATACTAGCTTTCATAGTGAGTGGGATATCATTGCTGACTTGTTAACTAGAGGAAGTTCAGAATTAAGACTGTTGTCCCAGCTATGCTTGTGTAACACTATTAAGATGTATGAGCCTATTTGCTCACTAAGATGTCTGTTGATGAACTTTGCAAACACAATTTCACCAATTGAGTCTTTGCTCATTCACCGTTATAGAACATAAAACATGACAAACTTTAACAACAGTAAAATGCTACAATTTGTGCACCCAAGTCCTTGGCAACAGGACCAATACGAACATTGCTTGTTATGATGGCAAAGTCCAAGTGTCCCTTTGAATTCAAATTCTGTCAAAGGTCCAAGACATTTTCCCAAATGGGTTGGGTGTCCTTAACATAGAAGAATGGACTCCACGTGCGAAATCTTCAAAACCCTTGGCCATTTTGCCATGATGGCACAGAACTTTGAGCAATTTTAAGTCCTCCTGTGATTTCCTTGCATCCAGGCATGGGTTCAAGAGTAACAGGCAGACTGAACTGCAAGGCCTCTAAAATTCATGCTGGTATTTCTTCCCCTTTAAAAGACAAGGCACGAGCAGCACAGAAAAGGACTGGCTGACGGTTGAGAATGATGAAAGCAACCCATCCGTGGCTTCAAACTCTTAAATAAAGCAACAATCCTCCAGGTTTTCGTGCAATTCACACACTCCATTCAATTTGCGAATTGCTTCTTTTTGCACATGAAAGAGATATATATTTTTGCAGGAAAATGAGAAGTTTTGTTAGGTTTGGGATTTTTTTTTTTTTTTTTTGCACAAACCACTGCTCTTACCAACTCAAGAATTCTGCTGAGAGTGCCAGGAGATAATGTTTCATTCCTCATCCCCGTGCATGAAATGCGAGGATTTGTGTACATCTCTCTTCTCAGATCTGAACAGATTACTCACAGAGGGCTTCTGAAATTTGGTCAAGACCTACATGAGACCAGGGTGAGGCCCACATGGGGTGGGAGGCTGCTACATCCGGTGTGAAGTCTTCCACGGAGTACGAATGACTCTTTGTCGTATATCACACAGGCACCCCCCCATCACCATCAGATTCCAATTTCCTCCTTGATTATGAAGACTATATTTTATGTGATTAATGGGAGAAAAATAGCTGTTAGAAGCTGTTTACCCAGTGTGAATTAGAACACTAATTAGAAGAGACATGCATGTTAATGAGCAAAAGGAAGTTGATCAGTATGCAACTGAAAGTTTCTCATTTAATTCTGTGTTTGTGTGTGTTGCCGGGGGGGGGGGGAGAAGAAATTGGATAATGTATTTTATATGCAGAAATGCAATCACCCTAAACCGAAATGCCATTCATATGTACACCCTGGGATCAAAATAAAGACATTATACAGGGACTTTGTTTATAAGTAGTTTTAAACTAATTGTGTGGGTTTGTGTATGTATACTATACATAATTTTGTAGCTATTTTTTTAATTAATGCTTGATGGGGCGGTGGGTGCTAAAATCTCACACCACCTATAAATAATAATTCAATAATCCATCATAGATACATACATCAATTCCAGCATATCAGAGGATGTTTCAGCAGGCCACCCGTTCATCAGGAGAAGGATTTAGCAAGCAGTTCATTACATTCCTCCAATAAATCGTACAGATTCTTAATAAGAATGAAGAATCTGTACGGTCCTTATCACAAGAAACACCACTATTTTCCTCCTCCCATCTCAGGGGACAGGTCTATATGACTTTTTACTCCTCCGAAGAACCAAATAGGTACCTAGGGAGAACCTTCTTTCAGTGTTGACAGGAAGTCCCCGTAGATCCCATGTTTCAAAGTGCCTCGAGCTAGCCTCCTCTGGCCTGTTAACCACAGCCCTGTGTGTCCACAGAGCTGGCAGAAATGGTTAACCGCCTACAGTTTTGCTCCTATAGTGCCTCCTATATGGAGTTCTCCTTGAAGGATGAGTCTTGTCTAACACGTGTAAGCTACTTCTTATAGAAACCACCAGGGTGATAGTCAAACTCTCATTCTGCTGCACACACAAAGGCATGGATAAGTTTTAAAAGTGGAAACGAAAGCTATTTGCAGCTGCTTCATAAGGGGGAAGAGTCTCATGTCTTACCTTATAGGTAAAGGTTGCCCTTGACATTTAGTCCCGTCGTGTCTGACTCTAGGGCACGGTGCTCATCTCCGTTTCCAAGCCATAGAGCCAACATTTGTCCGAAGACAGTTTCCGTGGTCACGTGGCCAGCGTGACTAGACATGGAATGCTGTGACCTTCCCACCAATGTGGTACCTATTTATCTACTCGCATTTACATGCTTTCGAACTGCTAGGTCAGCAGGAGATGGGACAAGCGATGGGAGCTCACTCCGTCACATGGATTCGATCTTACAACGGCTGGTCTTCTGACCTTGCAGCACAGAGGCTTCTGTGGTTTAACCCACATCGCCTTACCTTATATATTATTATAAATCATGGGCTCTAAAAAACCCGATGCCTTTCACTTCTTGAGGGAGACCACTTCATTTTTCATCAATTTGCAGTGCATCTTTTGCTTCAGTTGGCTTTGCTGGATGAGCCCTAGTCGTATGAGGGGATGAAACCGTGTCCAATTGCAATCATTGGTCTTCTGCCTAACCAGAAAGGAAGGTGACTCAATCACGCCAAGGTCATATGATCACTGTACTAGCCCGAGATAAGTCGCTATAGGGTGATGAAGCTAAGAAATGGTATATTTCCATAAAAGATGCAATGTTTTCTACACCATTTGAAAATTCTCCAATTAAGGCGAGAATGGGCTCCTCAGAACAATTTGTTTATTAAGCAAAAAACGTGTTTGAATACATTTTTCTTTTCGGATGGTAGGAAGTTGTTAAAACGGGGAAGTAGTTGAAGATGGAAGACGTCATCAAAAGGGAATGCTCCACTGAGCAGTTAACATTTAAGAAATATAAATCTTTGCTTTAAGACGGGGCAATTTTAGCGGAGTTTCACCCCCCCCTTTTTTATATTTGTTATGAAAAATTCAAATTGGGCTGTGATTTCATTTACTTCAAAAAGGGTTTAATTGCTGGCCTCTTCAATTAAGTCTGGTGTGAGACTTTGATACTCCAAGTTGCAGTACTAATACCAAAAAACATTATCACCACAGGTGTAAGTAACATTATGCAGAATAATTAGGAGATAAATTAAAGACGTGTGAGGTTGCTGAAAAAGTAGAGAGGGGAACATAAAAAAGAAAGAAGGAAATGAAAAAAAGATTGCATAAAAATAAAAATAAAAAAGAAGTAATGTTGTTTCCAAAATGTGCCACCCTCACAGAGCTTGAGGTAAATGAGATGTTCATGCACTGATTTATCATTGTCTCTTCCTAGTGAGCGTCCATGGCTGAGTGCCGATTTCCTAGTCCGGCGCTCTATCCACTGCATGGCGCTGGGTCTCCAATAAACAGTATATCTGCTATTTAATGAGGAAAAATGTGAGAGAGACCTGTGGGTGAATTTGAGCTATACCACCAGTAATGGTTGAACACCCTCTTACAAGGCGTTCATGGTGGAAGGAATATCCATGAGGACTCCCACTGGCAGGGCAGTACAGTGGTGCCTCGCTTAATGGCCGCCGGGTACCCAAAATGGCCACCGCAAGTGTTTTTGCGCCCTGCCCTCGCTTACCGAGGGTGCGAAAATGGCGGAACTTCGCTGAACGGTGAGTTTGGGAGCCATAGGAACACATTAAACCAAGTTTAATGCATTCCTATGGCTTTTTCCGTCCCGTTTAGTGATGTTTCTGCATAGCGACGATTAATCCGGAACGGATTAACGTCGCTATGCGGGGCACCACTGTATCTTGGAATAATCTTAGAGCTGTGGAGCTGGAAGGAACCCTATAGATCATCGAGTCCAGTCCCTGTCATGGAAGCACAGTGGGTCTGGAAGTTGAGCCATGGCAACCGGACTTCTATCTTGTTGGGTTGAAATGTTCCACTACTTATCCAAGTAGTTGGTAAGAGATCCCTAATATATCCTCCATGTTGGTTTCACTTCCTCAGGTCTGAATAGGCTCCTTAGAAGGACAAAGCACCGGGAGTGAGAGATAATCCCACTTCTGCAGTCCTTCTCCACCCATTGTCAGGGGTTGTTGACGGTCATTAACAGTGGTCTATCTGGTGGGTGGGGTCATAATCTTTCTGGGGACAGATGGAAGGGCAGCATGATGAATAGGACACAGGTTGTATCTAAGACCTCCACTCCCACGGAGTGAGGGATATTCTATATGCATCCGTATGGCCTCCCTGCCCCCTCTCTCAAACCACCTCTTGTTTCGGTCCACAATGAGTACATCTTGGTCATCAAAGGAGTGCCCTTTGTCCTTCAAATACAGTGGTGCCTCGCTTAATGAGTGCCTCACTCAACGATGAATTTGCATAACGATGGCCTTTGCTGGAAATTTTGCCGCCTCACCTAACGATGTTTCCTATGGGGGATTTTCGCATAACTATGTTTGGGACCTTGCTTCACTTAACAATGACAGTTTTAGGTCCCCTGTTTCGCTTAACGTTTTTTTTTTACAGCCCTGTTTTCGCTATTTTAAAAATATTCTAAAATGTTTAAATTTTTTGAAATGCTTGGAATCATTAGTGCACCTAATAAAACCTTTGTTAAAGTAATTTGGCTTCGTTCTGAGTCTTTTTGAATTTTTGGTGATTTTATTTCACCATTGAAATGTATTGAATAGGCTCCTATTGGAACGGATTAACCGGTTTTCAATGCATTCCTATGGGAAATGGTGTTTCGCTTAACGATGTTTTCACATAACAATGTTTTTAATGGAACCAATTAACATCGTTATGCGAGGCACCACTGTAAGGAATACTGCTGATTGTGGGCTTGAGCCCTTGCCCTTTATGTGATGGGCCATTCTCCTGTTTAATGGCTGTTTGGTTTCCTCAAAGTAGGGGCATCGAATCCCCAACGTCTGGCTCCTCAGTCGGAGGCCTAGATCACAAAATGAGCTGCTTTCCACCAGCAGATGAGAGTCTCTTCCACATCCTGAATTGACTTAAAAGGCTGTCGAAGGAGTTTAGAATGATTATTTTTCAGGGTTTTTTTAGGTTGTTAAAGGCACTTTGGAAAGTTCCAAATCCCCCCCCCCCCCGGGAGACACTAGCATGGGTTCACTTTAGGAATTTATACCCAATATATGTATATTGGGTATCACATATATATATATATATATGTATCACTCAACATTTTCCAGCAGAACAGCTGGAGGTATAAACTGCTTATGCTCTGACTAATGTAGTAATTTAATGTTGTTTCAGCAAAAGTTTTAACAATTATGTTACTTGGAGGTTTTTTTTTAAAAGGTAACAACAGCTTGGATTGGCATTAAATGGAAGGGAAAATGCAAATACAATGCAGATTTATTTCCATTTCGATTTGTCCTTACTGCAGTTATTCATAAGCCTCGAATGCATGCTTGATGCAGCTTCTCACTGCAATATGGCAGCCGGATACAGTCAACATGGCTTGATGTACCACTTTGGATGCCGCAAACCTTCGGAAAAGCTTCTCCCCCCTTCACTTCTGGCAGTTATTCTCATTGTGGCGTACTTCCAAAGGTACTTTTGGAGATTGGTATGCAATACATTATCCGTACACCATGTGCATTTGTAAGAAGGAAGAATGAAGACATCAAAATCCATATAATACCTCTCCACCTTCGCCTCCACATAGAAATTGCACCCGAATGCTTCTGTCGGAGCTGCTGTGACTTTGCCACAATCCTATGCAAGAGCGGAGAAAATGCAGAATTAACTCTTCAGAGCTGACTTCCAATCTGCTGATGCCTCTAATTTTCTGTTCTTTTTTTAAAAAAAACAGCTCAGTTTCTAGATTCACAGCTAGAAAGTCCAAGAAGATCAGAGATCAGAATCAAGCAAAGGCTGAGTTCCTATATTTCCAGTATGATGGATCAGAGAGCAGGACTTTACGCAGGGAAGAGGTGGAAAGAATTCAAAGTAACTTCCTCATTTTCATCCATTTAGGCAATTCCGTTCTCCAAAAAGACCTCCAGATTATGAATATAGCATATTGTGCTTCTGTACCCATGATTCAAAAAGCCAAGAAATGGCCCAAGATGGCTGCACAATCTCATGCCCGTGTTGCCAGCAGGAAAAAGGATGCCAAGCTTTACAAAGCAAAGAGCCGAAAGAATGTTGAGGACACCCATGGCAGCAGTCAAGATGGTCTACGGGATCCCCTCTTGTGCTCACTACCATTCACAAAGTGACACCACGCAAGGGAAAAATCCCAGAATCTGCCTCCTTTTTCCCATCCGTTAACCACTTCTTAACCAAACACAAAGCAATTGTCAGAACAATTGTTGCCCAAACATCCCCATGTTTGGCACAGAGCAAGATCAGATGTTCTGCTACATCCATGCCAGATTTGGTGCTGCTCCAAATTCCAGATTCATAATTATAATGCTTTGTTTGGGGCACTCTGATTTTCTCAGTTGGCTAACAGAATGCTGAATGCTGCTGGCAACACAATATATAGGTGCCTGCCTGGGGACCAATAATGTAAACATCATGCAATACCTTTTAGTGGGGTATCCCTCACTTCCAGCTAAAAGCCTTTGGGGAAACAAACTATACACAGAACAAGTATAGCAACACTGTTTGAGTGTTAAAAAAATGCCATAAACCCAGAACCATAGTTGAACAGAAGTTACTATTATTTGGGGGGCAAGGTCTTTCCATCTATGTAATCCAAACTATTGTGTAAATTGCCCATTTTTGCACAATAAATGGCTTTTCAGGCTTATAGAAGTCTTGCTTGGTTCCATCACCCCCCCTTTCTTGGCTTGTTGGAAACGTTAGATTCTCCTTCAGACCAATCTACCTCACAGGATTATTGCAAGGATAAAATAGGCTTATGCCTGAGCTCTATGAAGCAAGGGTAGAATATATATTTGATTACACCTTTTTGATCTTTCCAAGATCTTGGAAAATTGCAAAGTAGATTCATCCCCGGATTCTGGAAACAGAGGCTGAAAAATAATGTTGCTAAACTCAACCTTGTTCTCTGAGTGCAATGAACAGAAGAGAAATACAGGGGTATTTTTTTTTCAATCATCATAACTCCAAGTATCTTTCGGCAGCAATGAAGTTGTAAACCTAGCCCAAAACATGTGGCATTTCTCAGTCATCATCTCAATTGTACATGACTAGAAGGTGTATACCATCATGCCACACCAAGTTATTTCAGGAAAGCAACGGGTTTGAGCAAGATTTCCTCACTAACAGTGTGTTCCAAGCTTTCCACCCCAGACGTTCCATAATGGCAATATAATAGGATTGCAGTAGCAATTAAATGATTGCATCTTTTAGGCCAATGGAGGGTATCCACCAGTGTATGAACCATTAGTGAAATGGTAACATTGTCATAAGGGTTTTTACGCTTGGGTTCTGTGATGGATGAGGTTCACATTTACACAATGGGCAGGTATTAATATTTTTATTTCTTCCCTCCCTCCTCTGCTGAATAACTCGGAATGTAGACTTCAGATTTTAATCCTGCCATCATATGCCCATTTAGTAAGCCACACTGGACCTCACTTGGTAGATCCCCTTCATGGAGTACTCCTCTGAAATGACAAAGCGTGTAGAAGGAAGCTTTGAGTGCTATTTCTCTGCCCTGACCTCCTTTCTGGCCCCTACTGTTCTCGCATCACCATCTGAGTCCTGAGACAATGGTTGACGAATCGTACTTCATGCAGAAGGTCGAGAGACCTTCTTCTCCTGGTGGGAATGATGACAGTTGTGTCTGAAACCCTACAGAATCACAGACCGTCAGTGTAGTCCATAGGGAGTAGGACGGACTGATAAGGCGTTCCGAGATACAGTAACAGTGGTTCCCAACACGTGGTCCCCAAATATCCTTAGATTAAGACTTCCAGAAGTCTTCACCACTAGCTCTGCTCCTCTTACAAATGAAAATTGAGAAGTAAGATAATAACACATTTAGGGATTTTTTTTCCTTGTAGCAAATGGGCACTGTAAGCATTGATTGGATAAATTAATTCCAACCGTGAAAAAAAAATCAATGTATAGAACTGAAGAGAGATGAGGGAAAGAACCGTTGCCTTGACTAGGTGAGGTGAACTTCTCGCTAGCTGGCGCAAATTTGTGTTTATTCATTTTTCCCAGTTACCAAATAACAGAACGACTTGTAGCTTTGAAATCTCTCTCTCTCTCTCTCTGCCTCCAGTTCCCAATATGTGCAGAAAGTTGATTCTGAGATATTCAAAACAGTTTTAACGAGACTGGCAACATTTCTCGTGGTGCTTCCAGTCATTTCTCAGTTCCCTTGTCATCTTCAGATTTCCTCCAAATTGGGGGTGGCTTTTCAGGTGGATGTGGAGGTGGTCCCTCATGTAGAAGGATGAAAAGATTTGAGGAAGAGAGGCTAAGGTACGTTCAATAACATCAGAGAGCTATCCCAAGGGGTTGTGTATTTTCTTGTGGATACGCTTACACTTTTCTACTGGGCAGTCAAGTTCTTTGATTGGATGAACCAACATTCAAAGAGTTCCCACCTTCCTCAGATATGGCTGCACAGCTCTTAAAGACCCTATTAACTAAGATACTACTAGGAATTGTGCCCCAACAAGGACAAATCCTCACTAACCAAGAAAATTGTCTTCTGGAATTTGCACATTACTACACAAAAGTACTGTCCAATGCCTTTGAACATCAAATTACATCAACACGCACAGAAAACAAGCTGATGAGTCTCAAATGTCTGATTTGCTAGCCCTTAAAAGCCCATGCAACGAATCAATGCCTGTGTTAGAATCAAACAGTTATTTTGTATTACTTGCATCCGTCAGTTATTTGTACAGTTTTGCTTAATTTGTGCAAATCCCAAACTCCCCAAAAAACACCATTGGTGTGTAGGACTCCACATTCCAAAAGCAACTTTCTATAAATTTTGAAATGTGAACCAGGAATAGCACCAGTAACTGCATAAAGCTCTAGGTCAGTGGTCCCCAACCTTGGCCCTCCAGATGTTCTTGGACTTCAACTCCAAGAAATCCTGGCCAGCAGAGGTGGTGGTGAAGGCCTCTGGGAGTTGTAGTCTAAGAACATCTGGAGGGCCAAGGTTGGACACCACTGCTCTAGGTCCTTCTGGAGAACCATTTGATCATCATTAATGCTAGCCCAGGTCCGATGGACCTGGCAAATGAAGATCTGTTGATATCATTGTTACTGAATGTGTCAAAATCCAACCAGCTTTGTCTTCTTAACCCAGTTACAGGCTGAATTGTGAGATCTTTTTCTCTCCACACGGAAATATGTATACAGTTTTAGTAAACCAGCTTTGAAGAACGTGCAGTTTTGCAACACATTCTTCCCAAGCTACACAGTTCTGCACAATTTCCCCATTGATCAAAGTGTGCTTTTTGTGCACCACAAATCCCAGTCCATGCCTTACAACCTGTCCATTTAACTAAATGGGCAGCTCTGAGGCTTTCTTGACAGTTCTTCCGGGAGATGACATTAAGACTTTACTGGCAGAAAAAAACAATGGCATTTGTAAAAAGGAGAACTCTCCTCATGCTGCAGTTTCTAGCTCTTGAAGAGGGCCTGGTCGAGTGTTTAACAATGCCATTGTAAAACGTTTTTCCAAACAGTGCACAAGAAAAGAGAACCACAAGTAAGTCTTTAAAGTTCTCATTAGCGCAGCAAATTGTCTTTAATGGTTGCAAGCAGTTATAAGTTGTCTGGTTCATCCCCTGTGACCACTTTGTTGGTCAACTGCAGATTGCTTCTCAACGACTTTGTAAAATACTTGGTCTGCCTCTTGAAGATGCAAATCTGTTTTCTTTCTGGAAATGTTCAGCAGGGACTTTCCAACAGAAGCATTAAAAACCATTGAGCAAGACAACAATCTCCCAGTTCTTTCTGGCTTGCGGCACACGAGGGACCCGCCATCAGAAGATGCTCCCTGGATAAGAACCACTCTGAAATGAAGAGGTTCAACCATTTCAAATGTATGAGCAATTTTGATCATGTGCCAGTATGTGCATAAATCTTTAGGTCCTTCTGGAGAACCATCCCACACTTTTGGAGTGAACACAAAACCAGAAACATGTTGTGTTGAATTACTGTGCAGCTTCCAGACTGAAAAACATGGTATGTTAATCAGTGATGAATACAATGAATGAATGAATGAATGAATGAATGAATGAATGAATGAATGGATGGATGGATGGATGGATGGATGGATGGATGGATGGATGGATGGATGGATGGATGGATGGATGGATGGATGGATGGATGGATGGATGGATGGATGGATGGTTGGTTGGTTGGTTGGTGGGTTGGTTGGTTGGTTGGTGGGTTGGTGGGTTGTTTGGTTGGTTGGGTTGGTTGGTGGGTGGGTTGGTTGGTTGGGTGGGTGGGTGGGTTGGTTGGTTATATTTTAATACTGCCTGATTAGTGTGAAGCATTATTCTGGGTGGTTAACAATCAATGAGGACAGACATAAAAATAAATCAGACAGTCACAATGATAGTAAAAATACAAGGATAAAACAACTCGGTTGCAGCAACACAAGACAACCAGCACAAGACCAGTGGCCCATAGTTAGATGGGAAAGGCAAGTAGCAGGTTCATGTGAGGTTGCCTTCAAAAGCCTCTATGAAAAGCAACACAGAGAGAAATAATGCTCCTTGTCTTGCTCTCATCTGAAAGCAAAATTGTGGAGCCTGGTAATTTTAACTGAAGTGAGTCATCAGCTTCATATGGCTTACAGTTCTGGACACCAGACTTCAAGAAGGATGGTGACAAGTTGGAACAAGTTCAGAGGAGGGCGACAAGGATGATCAGGGGACTGGAAACCAAGCCCTAGGAGGAAAGACTGCAAGAACTGGGCATGTTTAGCCTTGACAAGACTGAAGGGACATCCAATAGCACTTTTCAAAGACTTGATGGACTTTTAGGCCCCTTCTAGGTTCACAATCCTATGATTCTATACATCAGTGGTTCCCAGGTTTTAATCCTAAAACTGGGAACTACTGGCCTAAATAAATGACAGTGAAGTATGTGCCAAAGATCCTTTACATTCATAGAAACTGAACTCACTAATCAGGTTATGCATTGCTAGGGGCAACTGGATTTGCTTATGCTGATGACTGGGGGCAAGCTCTTTGGCTCCCCCATGGCATGGGGCTACAGCTATCCCAACCACTAGCAAAATGCTCTGGAGGGCAGATGATCCACCTCTAAACCACGATGAATCATTCTCAAAGGGGCACCTATCTATGTTTTTGGCAGCGGTGGTCTAATAAAACAGACATACCCCTCTAACAGTAATTAAGCGCTGCCCAGTTGATTCCCAAATTATGGTGACCCTTCTAGAAATCTGTAGGCATAAAATATTGAGAAGGGGCTTTCCAGTCCTACTCTTTGGGGAGTGCCACTTGCTCAAGGTCACCAAGGTGTAAGAGTGTGATATGCTGTCTGAGCAATCTTGGCTGCCCCCTCTCCCAAGAGAATCAGTGGGGTTTGGACCTCCCAGATCCTGGTGCTTCAACCCGCAGAGCTAAGCCAGGCTGTCTACTACACCCCTCCTGCACCTATTGATTCAATTTCGAAACTAAAGGATGGATAATTCAAAATCTCAAAACATGGGAAGGCATCCAGATGAGGTGAATTTCAGAAGCATCCTTAACCGGGACGGGACTGAGATACTGTATTTATTGGATGTATTAGCTTTATAATAGCCCACCGAGAGCTCAAGCTTTCAAACTTTATTGACTGTTGTCAATTGCCTTAGTGATGCAATCATGCACACCTGCACAACAATTAAGACCCATTTGTTACAGCCCAACAACCTCCTGTTGTGAACTTTTAAAAATTAGCCGAGCAGAATGGATTGGGCTTCCACATGGTTGTTAAAGGCAAAATTGGATTTTTGGGGGAAGAAAACCCCAGACTAAAGAAATCCACAGCAATCTGTAGCAGACAAATTTGACAGGTTCCTCTAGCTAAACATAAATATTGAGATAGGATCCTCGTGGGGCAGTGGTTCAACTGCAGTACTGCAGCCAAAAACTCTGCTCACGACCCAGAGTTCAATCCCAGGTAGCTGGCTCAAGGTTCACTCAGCCTTCTATCCTTCTGAGGTTGGTAAAACGAGTACCCAGCTCACGGGGAGGGGAGGCAATGTGTACCCTGCATAATTAACTTGCAAACTGCCCAGGGAGTGCTTTAAGTGCTATGGGGAGGTATATAAGCAGCACACTTTTTTTTTTTTTTTTTTTTTTTTGCTTTTTGCTTTTAGATGAAAGCTCTAGCATCACTCCCTTCATTGCTGTTTCAGCCATCTTGAGCCCATGGAGAGTGGCCATTAAGTCTTTCACAATCTGAAGAGGCAACAGCGATGCAGATCAACTCCTGGGAACGCTCAAGGCAAATGCTGTTGTAATTGTTCAAAGACACCTCCCTATCTTAGTGACATGATGACAAAGAGCAACCAGTCAATAGAGGTAAAGGTTCCCCTTGACATTTTGTCCAGTTGTGTCCGACTCTAGGCGGCGGTGCTCATCTCCGTTTCCAACCCATATTGTCCGTAGACAATCGTCCGTTCCAGGAAAATTGCCGTTAAGCGAAAACATTGTAAAGCGAAAATAAAAACCCCACTGAAACACATTGAAACTGTTCAATGCGTTCCGATGGGCTAAAAACTCACCGTCCAGCAAAGATCCTCCATACGGTGGCCATTTTTGCTGCCTGTATAGTGAGGAATCCATCTCTAAGCACAGCGGGGAGCCATTTTAAGCACCCGGTGGCTATTTGGAAAACCCGACGATCAGCTGTTTTTGATCATCGTAAAGCGAAAATTGGTTCCCAAAGCAGCGAACCAATCATCGCTAAGCAAAATTCCCCCATTTAGACCAATTGCAATTGCAAAAAGATCGTCGTAAAGCAGATTTGTCGTAATGTGGGGAAATTGTTAAGCGAGGCACCACTGTATCTCAAAACCCCTATTAAGGTCACCATACCAAGGAGGCAACTTGACAGCTTGTGAACAATAACGATACTAAGTCCCATGGATGACAGACGATGAAGAGAGGTTCATGTTTTTTTTTCTGTTATATGTTTATATACAGCCCAGGAAAGGTGGTTGATGTCTTTTTACATTTCATGTGACATACCATCCTTCAGGGGTCTTCCTTTCTAGAAAGCTATTGCTTGCTTGGCGGAGAGACTCCTCACTTTGAGGCCTGCATATGGAAAATCAAAACCCATTCACAGCAACCAGATGATCGTCAACCTGCCTGCCAAGCAGAATTGGCTGGCCAACCCTAGAGCAGTTGGTTGACTGTAGACGCCTCCGATATATATGAGCATTCTGAGAGTCCCGAACACCTGGCAAAAAACCCTGGTAATCTGGTTTATAGCATCGCAGACAATCTGCATTTCTACCCGGAGGGGAACATTCTGAGATGCTGCTAGGCAGATCCTGTGCATTTCTCTTGAAGCCAACAAGAGACACAGTGGCCATCAATCATCCTGCAGTCCCAAAACATGAAGGGCAGGGGGACAGCTGCTAAGCTGTATCAAAAGTTATATTTTGTGGTAGATTTTAGACAGCCAACACTCAAAAATATTAGATTTTTTTTTTGCTTGTGTTGCATGCATCATATATTATGAGCTGCTTGGTAAGTCAACCCTTCTAGATCCTTCTGATATGATCAATCGTCCAGCACCCCGTTTCCCAGCAACTCGTCTCTACACCAGATGCGGGTGTAGATCCTTGTTTGACATCCTCACACATAAGGCTGTGGAATGGCAAAACTGCTCCCCTAGCCTGATGATACATATGCATTTTGTGGTGCTCTCAGTAAGGGGAGTTGCCCATGTACGTTGGTGTGCATGTATGCAAATAAAGCAAAATTGCGCACAAAATGTTTCGATGCCAGTGCAAATTTTTGCAAAAACTGATGATGGCCAGGGTCTTCTGCACAGACTCCCAAGGATCGGAAGCATCGGAGAGATATTTGTGCTTTGTTCTGTCATCATCCAAACCTTTTGTCTTTTTTATGATGAAATTTAATATTAAATGAAAATTAAATAAATTAGGGATGCTAGGTTTGTGCAGAGATGTTTTGCACAAAAGACGGTGACTTTGATAAGAGAAATAAGCGCTCCTTGTCTCTCTCCAGATAACGAATCTTACCAGGTTTGAAAGCGCCACTTCAAGGTGTCTTGTCAAGGCAGCCTAAATTCTATACAACCAACTCTGCTCTTCCTCCGACCCACCTAGTAATTGTCGGTGGATTCACACAACCATTAAAACAACAACAGCAGCATACCTTTTTTTTAAAAAAAAAAATCTCACCTTGGGCGATCTGATCTGAAATTCTTTTCATCTTAAGCAAGCCGAAAGCATTTTTCTGAATGCAGGGGGCACTTGAAATAAAGCAGAATAATTCCCCCCAATAGGTGGGCGCAAGACAACATCTTTAAGTGGAAGAAAAATTATACTATTCCTTTAGGTTGGGGTGTTCGATAGTAATCTTTGAGCTGCAGAGCTGGATGGCTCTGCAGCTGTCAAGGAGGCATGATAGAGAATCAAACTCCCAACCTATGGTTCTGCACTCAGGTGCCTAAACCAGCAAGCTCATTCAGCAGTTGAAGGTTGATTCTTGGGTGTCTGATGAACCACAAGTGGCTTACAAACTGCATGTTGCCCACATCTGCTTTTGTTGACAATCCCAGTCCTCCATATAAAAGGTGAGCAGGTGTTCTGTTTGCAGACCAGTGGGGGAAAAGGCATGAAATAGAGATATTTCTATGATTCTGGAGTGACTAATGTGAAGAATAAGGAGGTGTTCTTCACCACCAAAGTGGAGCAAGAACCTTCAACGCCAATGTGGACCAAAAACATGGTAGATTCTTCTTATCCCATTCAGCAAATTGATGGGCATGGTAAGTGCTGACAGAGGGAGAAGGTGAAAAAGTTTCTACTGAGCAGAAAGCGGAGGGGAAATCTCCCCGAGACATAACACACACACACACACACACACACACAAATCTCTGGATGGAGGCCTGTAATTTGTAAGAGGAAAGAAAGAAAGAGCAAAACTTCATCTGTAAAAGAAAAAAAATCATTGCAGCAAATTGCACGGAGATGGACATCTAGAGCAGCCTTAGGAAATATCTACATTTTCTGGTTCAAATCATGTTTACCTCTTTTCGCAGAGAGTTCATAAAATCAAAGTCTCCTGTGATACTCAGACGCTCCGGCTTTCTACTCTGCTTCAGCTCCGCGCTACTGGGCTGATTCCGATGCCAACTCCTGGAGGCGATCGCTTGGCACGGGACGGAAATGAGTTAAAATTAGTCTGTAATTGGAATATTCGGTCTCATTTATTCTTGAGGATGTGCCATATTACCCTCCATCAGCCAGAGGTTATTGTTTTATGACATCGAGCTGCATCTGGCATCCTCTTGCGCGGAGCCATCAAACCAGTTTGTCCCCAGACTCAAGAGGTGACAGGGTAGGGTGGGGGTGATGAACATCTTGCCCTTTGAATGCAAGCGAGGACACATTTTTCAGGTGCATCGCTAAGAGCGCAACACATTGCGAATGCCTTTGGATGTGCACGGCTCTTGTGTTGCTGCACTTGTTTAGGCTGCCAATATCATTTATTTCTTTCTTTATTTATTTAAAACCCCTATTCTGGGCAATGCACACCAATTTTTATTGCAGTATCGAGTGGGGGAATGTACACCTCCCCACCTCCCCTCGCTTTCCGTGGCTTTTGTAGATTTCGAAGCAGCTTTTGATTCCATATCCCGACTCCTCCTCTGGAGCAAACAGGAATCCTTGAATGTAGAGGGTAGGTTGCTCAGGAGAATCTAGAATACCTCCTTCTGCCAAAGCATCAGCTCTGATGGCAATCTTTCAGACCCAATCCCCATAAATAAGGGAGTGTGGGATGTTTATTAGCCTCCCCCTTCTATTTAATTTAGATATAAAAAGCAGCAAAATCAGGGTGCTAGACGGGGTATAGATTGTACTTGTCCTAAGTGTGGAAGGGATTGTCACTCTTGAATTGCCCTTCTCAGCCACACTAGACGCTGTTCCAAGTCCTCTATGCAGAGCACGACACCATAGTCTCTCGAGACTGAAGGATGCCTATGATGATGAAATGATATAGTACCTTTCCCATCCAGCTCCCAATTTTTCCCACTCCATCTAAAGGGCAGGAATATATCGGTACATTTGTATGCAGATGATGCTGTTCTCCTGTCCTTCACCCAGGTGGGCTTGTGAAGACTATTAAGGGCCTTAGGTGCTCATTGTGTCAAGGAACATCTCCAGGTGATGGACACCACAACCAAAATCTGAGTCTTTGGGAAGAGGGGAAAGAATTACAGATGGCAGCTGAAGAGGAAACTGCTCAAACAGACCAACTGTGTTTTTCCCATGGTTGATTTTTTTGGTTCATGCCCAGCTGAAATCCTATGGAAGTAAATCCCGTTGAGTTCTCTTGGATTAAATCCAGAGCAGACCCATGTCCTGCTAGGTCTGCCTTATTCATCCTACAACCTCTTCAATATTCTGCTCTTCCCCGTTTCCTTTTTCCCTTCCATCTGAATGAACCACTTCCCTACACTTGGGAAACTTGCTTCCAGCTGTAAATGGGTGGTTTCCTTACTCATGGAAATGAAAACTATAGATATAACGCGCACACCCCTCTCCCCGCCGATGATAGCAGATTGAGAAAATAAGGTTTTTCTCTAGTTATAGAAAAGCCAGAAGCTGGGCTCAAAGGATTTGGAATGGCAAAGTTTAGGCCGGCTAACAGACTCTCCGGGGAGCTTTTCCAGATTATGAAAATGTGTTCTGATTGGGAGCAGAGAAGTTTGCACCGAGCTGTTACTTCAAAAAGAGATTTTGTCGAGAGTCTTTGGGAATGCAGAGAGAAACTCCCCTGGTTTGCTTAGCTGTGCTATTTACAATGCAGCATTTCATGTGCCGGAGTTTTTAAAAAAACACAAGTCGCCTCCAGTCTCTGTAATTCAATAGAGTGAGAACGGACCGACTTGTCATTATTTTTATTTCTGCGAGAGAGCAGTTTTCCCTAACTTCTCGGCCATGTCCTCTCCTCTCTGAATTCAATTTCTGGCTATTGTGTGTGGTTTCAAAAATAAGATCTCTGCTTCAAAGAAATGTATTATGAAAGCAAAGAGATAGGAGTTTTTGTTCCTATTCTGTGAGGGGGAAAATAAAGGATATGTATGGTAGCCCCATTCCCAGAATTTCCTTTTGTCCAACTCTTAACATCTCAACATTCTGTTAAGGGTTTGTATTAGATTAAAATCTATCTACAAATTTCAGATGCGGGAGTGAAATCAGAGATGGCGTCTTCGTGGCTCCGAAGTGGGGGAACATCACAGAAGATCTAGCAGACAGACATCATGCTAAGATCACATCGATTAATTGCGCAGATTCTTAAGGCAAAAAATAATTCAAGGTGGCCAACTGTTGTAAGAATACATAATGGAAGGAATGACAGCAAAGAACTGATCTTAGAACAGCAAAATAGGAAGGGACCCTGTAGATCATTAAGTCCAGCCCCTGTCAAGGAAGGGCAATGGGGAATTGAACTCCCAACTTCTAAACACTGAGCTATCCACCAGTTCATATAATAATCTTAGAAATGCAGAGCTGGAACAGACTCTATGGATCATTGAGTCCAGCCCCATGGGGGAATCGAACGCACATCCTCTGGCTCTGCGACCAGAGACCTAAACCATCAAGCTATCCTAAAATTGAAACATACATTCAAAGGTGGAGGTTTTTTTAACTTCCTAAAGAGTGCCAAATTTGCTTTTTGACTCCTCTTCCCTCAGTCTCCATTGGATTTTAATCCTGAGAGGATCTTTGTACATCTTTGTAAGCTGCTCTCTAGAAACCTTACTTAGGACAGGGAGCAAAAGGGGTGCCCGGGACAAAGAATTTATGAATATAGCTCATTTCTTCAACAATTTGATACAAACATCTTTTTTATTTGCACTGAAGCCGCTTCATGGCTCCATCGTTCTCAACAGGAAGAAGACCACATTGTAATTTCTGCCATAGAGTCACTAAAATGAGGGTTTCTCGGAATGGAAGGGGGAAATAGGACTATCTGAATTCAGTACTAGTGTGAATTTCCCTAGTAATTCATTGCTTAGAATCCTAGGATCATACAATCATGGAGTTGGGAGGGGGCTTCTAAGGCCATCAAGTCCAACCGCCGGCTCAATTCAGGAATCCAAGTCAAAGCAGATCTGACAGATGGCAGTCCAATTTTCTCTTGAAGGCCTCCGATACCTTGTTACTTTCTCCATTTCTTCAAAACACTTAGGATTACTTAGAGAATGGCATCAAATTTTAAAAACGACTTCTCCAATGCCTCTTCAATTAATCTTTTGTTGTTGTTTAGTCATTAAGTTGTGTCCGACTCTTCATGACCCCATGGACCAGAGCATGCCAGGCCCTCCTGTCTTCCACAGCCTCCCGGAGTTGGGTCAAATTCATGTTGGTCACTTCAATGACATTGTTCATCCACAATGAATCTTTAGTTCTGCTCATAACATTACTTTTGAAGTACAGTGGTGCCTCGCTTAATGGCAATAATCGGTTCCAGGAAAATCGCTGTTAAGTGAAAATGTCGTAAAGCAAAAATAAAAAGCTCATTGAAACGCATTGAAAACCATTCAATGCATTCCAATGGGCTAAAAACCCACCGTCCAGTGAAGATTCTCCATATGGCGGCCATTTTCACTGCCTGTATAGCAAGGAATCAGTCCCTAAACACAGCGGGGAGCCATTTTAATTACCCGGTGGCTATTTTGAAACCGCCGATCAGCTGTTAAAAAACCATTGTTTTGCGAAGAATCGGTTCCCGAAGCAGGGAACCGATCATTGCAAAGCAAAAAAAACCATTTTTCAATTACAAAAACATCGTCATAAAGCGGATTCGTTGTAATGCAGGATAATCGTAAAGCGGGGCATGACTGTAAGCCCAATAACGAATGGAGTAATCTATTAACAGCTACTGTACAATGCTATTAACTCTTCTTCTCAGTTCTTCCAAACTGCACAAATTAAGAGAAGTGAACAATCCGAAGTGTGAGTATATCTTGGAGTTCAGTCTTTATCACAGTTGATACAATTTCTCGTAATATGTTTCTGCTTTTGATGGGGATGTATTAATATTCTTTTTGTGTGCCGTATGAGAGATTCCGAAGAGGGCATTCATGCATATGTAAAATGAGAGAGTGTCTTATGATCAATACTAGAAGTGTGCATATTTTTGTGCTTTGACACGCAAATATGCACAGTTATGATTCCCAGAATTCCCCTAGCATCCTAGATCAATAACACAATTCAATAATTTGTTCTGACCATTAGCCCAGAGGGACCAGAAAGGAAAAAATGAGGACTCCATTTTCAGAAGTGAGTCAGGAGTCAACCCCGGGAAAGGTCTTTCACACAGAAATATCACGGCTGTCTACTAGGGATGTTGGCAAATCTTTGGGTCCAAGACCCAGGTATGAATCCCTAATAAAAACAAGCTTTTTCCTCCAGGAAAAAAGGGAGAGCTGGGTGGGTTGCGACTTGTGAATTGAATCCGAGTCATTAGGAAACAAACCAACCGAAGTCGAGTGGAGTCCTTGGTTTAGATTGGGTGAGTATGGCTAGATAACATGGATTAGGTTTTACTTCAGGAACTGGACAAGATGGGACTGATTGTGCTATGTCTCCATTTTGGCCAGTGCTTGGAACCAAAGCCATTGATTCTTCTATCATCTTGATGCCAGAGATCCCAGGTTGCTTCATTAAAACATAGCCTCATCAAGGATTTAATAACACTCTTATTTCCATAACACACTTCTGTGGCCCCTGGCGCTACTAAATTTCCCACAGATTCTTCTCAGCAATGTCTGTAGGTGTTGCCAGAAAAGTTGATCCAGTCTCCGCAGTGTGAACCGAGTCAGCTCCGTTCTGCTTTCTCAGGGATTCATAAAGTGACACATCAGTAGATCAGGCAAGCCGAGTGTCTAATGCAACCTGACGTGTCACACTTTGTGTTGCAATTTGTTTCATTAGTGTCAATTAAAGCAATCACTGAAACTATTTGGCACAGAGGGAGCCTGCCGCGCGATCCGAGGCACAAGCAAAAGGCTGAGGGGCAGAGGAAGTGTCACGGATTATATAATTGCCATTTCTAGTTTGCCAGGATGGCTTCTCACATCCTCTCACTTTGAAAGAGGGGGAGTGAAATCTATAGCGCACCATGCAGGATGCATATGAGAATCAAATAATATGTGAATAGGGAGTCGGTCCCATGTTGGTATCTATGTTTTCATAACTCTTCAATGGAAGATGGAAGATAAGGAATCAGTGTATCCCCTCCCTGGCAATTTAATAGGAGTCTTGTCTATTTATGATCTCTCTTTAGCCATATGATTATAAATATTTCAGGATCTAACCTATGGAGGCTGATGACTCCAGAGTCACAGGGGCAGTGAACCTTGTACATGTTTTTATTTTACAGCATTATAATAGTCTCTAACCTCAGACTATAGTAAGATCCCTGAATCCTCAGGGGATCAGTTCTAAGCGCCCCAGTGGATACTGAAAACTGTGGATAGTAGCAAACCCTATTATAATAGTGATGCTATGCATAGTATATTCTCTTGCTCCCTTTAGTGGCCAGTTCTGGTAACTATATCATAGAAATATGCATTTCTGGGACATTTTCTGACCACAGAAAGGTGAAACTGCAGATACTGATTCCACAGATACAAGGGTCCTACTGTACTTTCAGGACCTTGGAGAACTCCTTTTAAAACTCAGACTGAAACCCAGGAACAAGGACAAGTGACATCTCCATCAAACCCCTAAAACATCAAAAACGTAAGCTAGCTTTCAACTTAATACAGGTCTTCATTCGACTGGATGCCACAGAACTGCTGATGGTGCAGGGAAAAAACCCATAATACTTCCAAAAATCAGGACTAGGCGTGTATGCCAAGATTCTTTGTAAAGAAGTTTCATAATGTTTCATAATCAGCAGGTGCTCAGCCTTGAGATTTGGGACCTCATTTATTTTTCAAATGTTTGTTAGAATGAAACCTAGTGTATACAAAATGTCCCCACAATGCTGGAGTCCCCAGCATTGGCTAAATTTAACAACAACAACAACAACAACAACAACAACAACAACAACAACAACAACAACAACCAACAACAACAGAACTGCTTTGGAAAATTTGAGAAGTCACAAGAAAATGATCAAAGAATGGGCTAAACCTGTTTCTCATTTCAAAGTAGAATGGACCGACCCATGGAATGACTAGGGATTATTAAGCCAACACTGACATGTCCCATTGATTCAATGGGTCTACTGTAGGTGGCTCTTTAGTCATGCTTTCATCCCCAGTTTAGTCCAGTCACCTTTTCAAGAAACCATTCTGTTCAGACGCCTTTCGGAAAATGAGCTGCTTAAGGGCCAAAGTATTGCGTGCTTGGCTTCCAACAGAGGATGTTTGAAATGAAAGGCTGTCGCACAGAGGAGGGGCTGGATCTATTCTGGATCATCCCCAGTGCAAGACAATGGGCTCAAGTTCCAGGAAGTCTGATTTCGATTGAATATCAGGGGGAAAAATCTTAACTGTTAGCAGAATATGACTATAGAAGCAACTACTTCGAGAAATTATGAGTGCTCCATCATGGGTGGCATTCAAGAAAAACGTAGTAGACGACCCCCTGGAAAATATCCTTTGATTCGTATTCCTGCCTTGAGCAGGGGGGTTGGTGTCAGGATCTGGCCTGCACCACAATGGGAGCTGCAGGATTGGGGCCAGCCTGACCTGGGAATGACCTGGTGTTTGCAGGATCAGCCTTGGGTAGCAGCTGTTGGGCCACTCATGAGGCTCACCTGGAAACCTGGAAGGAAGGCCTGTTGGAGGACTGGTTCTCCCTCCCAGGACTTGCTTCAGCCACAAAGGTCTTTGGCTGTGTTGTGCTTATTGCTCCTGAACTCCAGAGTCTCTGCATTCCAGTATTCCTACATCTCTGTGTCTTGATTCCAGTGTTCCTGCATCTTGATGCCTTGTTCCAGCTCCGTCCTCCAGCCTTGCGCAAGGTCTGACAACCTCTGCTTGGTCATGACCAACTGTACAGTGAGTATCTTTGGACTTCATACTCTGTGTGGTGGGTGGGGTCCCGGTGCCCTCGCCCCTGGTGAGGGACTGCCTACCCTGTTTCCCTGAAAATAAGACCTAGTATGATTTTTTTAAAGGGGGACGTGGTGGCGCTGCGGGCTAAACCGCAGAAGCCTGTGCTGCAGGGTCAGAAGACCAAGCAGTCGTAAGATCGAATCCACGCAACGGAGTGAGCGCCCGTCGCTTGTCCCAGCTCCCGCCAACCTAGCGGTTCAAAAGCATGTAAAAATGTGAGTAGATAAATAGGGACCACCTCGGTGGGAAGGTAACAGCGTTCCGTGTCTAAGTCGCACTGGCCACGTGACCACAGAAGATTGTCTTCGGACAAACGCTGGCTCTATGGCTTGGAAACGGGGATGAACACCGCCCCCTAGAGTCAAACAAGACTGGACAAAAATTGTCAAGGGGAACCTTTACCTTTACCTTATGATTTTTTTTCAGGATGCTCGTCATGTAAGCCCTACCCCCCCCCCCCAAAATAAGCCCCAGTATTGCAGTCAGGACTCTGTGCATAACCTGTTTGACAGGTTTAGATAGGTTTAGGTAGCTGATTCACAACCTTCCATCCTTCCAAGGTTGCTAAAATGTGTACCATGTTTGGTGGTGGAAGGGGCAATGTGTAGCCTGCATAATCAAATTATAAATCACCCAGAGAGTGTTTTAAGTACTGTGGGGTTATATAAAAGCAGCACATTTTGTTTTTGTTCCCACCTTTGAATTTTATCATTTTTGAATTCCTTCTATGAATAGATTTGCAAATTTTAGAAACTGTTCATAAAATATTCAGCTCAACTCCCACAACCTCGTCATCCATGCAACATGTGGATTCAGCTGTATACTTATTTTTTTTTTTAGCTTTAATGCGACCTTTTAACGATGTAAACCACCATTGTAATACTCATGGTTTTCAGCTTTAAATATTGTCCTTCAATGATGCAAACTACCTTGGGCCCTTTTCAAGGAGAAACATGGGATTAAAAATATTTTAAAGAAAGAAATTGAGCAAATAAATAATTTTATTCTTCCAACTGGGTACCGCTGGGTGCTGATCCTATTTGTCTGGGGCAGATGGGGAGAAATTCATTTTTTTCCATTTTTGGCAGTTTTTACAAAATTCACAAATTCCTTCAGATTCGGGAGGGCAAGAACTTAGAAACGTGGAAGATGGGAGGTGTCTGAAGGATGGAGATATTTTTTTTCTCATTCGTGTTTGAGTTTGCCCCATAATCTTGATGTATACACCCCCATCTCCCTATTTGGTGATTTGTTCTATTAGCAGTTTTATTCCCTTCAATTCAGCATACAGGCAACCTAGTACGATGGGTGCAATTGAATTAGGCTATCTTATCACATTTCCTCCTAATGAAACTGAACAAGTGTCTTGTTTGTTCGTCCCTCCTCCCCCCGGAGGTGGCAATGTGATTTTAACACCATGGGGGAAAAGCGACTCGAACGAGGACCCGTTCGAGCATCAGCTGTTTATCAGCAATCTTTGCTAGCTTAATATCGCAAAGTCGCTATAGCGCTTTCCCCATTTCGCTCCCTCACACCCAAGGGGAAGCGCTACCAAAGAGGTCATCTCTGTGTTAATCTCCTTTGAGGAGTAATATGTACATATATCTCTGCACAACGATCCCAGAAGAAATTTGAAGTCATCTTGGATGGCTGTGTCAGAGCAGAGATATTTCAGATAAAGATCGGGCAAGTACATAATTACTCTGATATCTCGCCTGCTCCCCAGAGCGGCCTTTTGCTAAATATTTGTTGTTCAGTTTGGGTTGTTCAAGAGAAGGATACGCAGGCTGATATTTCCCCCCTGACGGTATTGAATATTGAAGTGCTCCTACAACGTTTGTCACATTTAGTGCCTGCCAAATAGTTTTCAGAGGGTGAGGAGGGGAGGGGGGAAAATCTTACTTTACTTAAACAACAGGAAGTCTTCTAGCAGACTTAAGATTGAGAGGCAGGGATCCTGTTGCGTATGCCCGCCACCATAGGCCGTCCAGTGTACATCAGTGGGGCGAATGGTTCAGAGTTCAGAAATCACCCTCTGGATCCTGTTGCATCCTTCCACAGCACTAAAACCACTTAGAGCTCCAGGTTAGACTTTTAGGAAACACAGAGGGCTATACAGTGGTGCCCCGCTTAACAATTACCCCGCATTACGACAAATCCGCTTCATGATGATGTTTTAAATGGGTTTTTTTTGCTTTGTGAAGATCGGTTCCCTGCTTCGGAAACCGGTTCTTCGCATTATGACGATCAAAACAGCTGATTGATGGGTTTTCAAAATGGCCACCGGGTGCTCAAAATGGCTCCCCGCTGTGCTTAGGGATGGATTCCTCGCTATACAGGCACCGAAAATGGCCACTGTATGGAGGATCATCACTGGGCGGTGAGTTTTTAGCCCATTGGAATGCATTAACTGGGTTTTAATGTGTTTCAATGGGTTTTTTATTTTCACTTTACGACGTTTTCGCTCTACAGCGATTTCGCTGGAACGAATTAACGTCGTTAAGCGAGGCACCACTGGAGGTGGAAAGGAAAATGACTGATTCTGGCCAAAGCTGTGGCATCCACTGGAATGAATGCTACTGGATCTAGAGATCTCACCTGTTGTTGTCTGTTAGGTGCCATCAAGTCCCCTCCAACCTTATGGCGACCCTAGGCATAAGCAATCTTGAAAATGTCCTTCCCTTAACAGCCTTGCTCAGGTTCTGAAAACTCGTCAGTGGTTCCTTTAGGGAGTCAATCCATCTTGTATTGGGTCTTCCTCTTTTCCTGCTGCCTTTCCCAGCATTATTGTCTTTTCCGCAGAATCCTGCCTTCTCGTGATGTGTCCAAAATAGGACAGCCTCATGTTCAACAATTTTTTTTGCCTCCATAAATAGTTCAGTCTTGATTTGATCTACAACCCTCTTGCTCATCTATCTGGCAGTCCAAGGTACCTTTCACACCCCTACATGGCGATATCAAAAATTCAGAAATGTTGATAGTAATTTTAGAACTGCAGAGCTGGAAGGGACCCTGTGGATCATCCAGTCCAGCCCCTGTCATCCTCTGGATCCTGTTGCATCATTCCATGGCACTAAAGCCTCTTAGCGCTCCTGGTTAGATTTTTAGGAAAGATTTTAATTCCTAGTGGGGAATTGAACTCCCAATGGTCTTTCTCTCCAGTGATGGATCCCCACGCTTGGTCATCTTTTCTAGTCTTCCATGTCTCCATCATCTTCTGATTTCTTAGCTGCACCTCCACTTGGATTGATGCTCCAACCAAGGTTATATCTTAAGCTGCCACTAAAATATCCATAAGTCATTTTCCATCCTAGAACTTTCCATGATGATTTGTTTCATTTTGTTTTAGACTTTTTGTAAGATGCACTTAGAGTAATCCCCGTGTCTTTCTCAGACAACGGCCTCGCCCTTACCTTCTGCACAGTGCTATACAAAATTCTTCCTTACTTGTGATTCTGTCTGTTTTATCTTGCTGTACCCCATGACGGGTGAGTTCTGGCCCTCCAGATGATGTCATACTTTAATTGGAACTGTTGTATTCCCTCCGTGGTTATGCTGATAATTAGTAAAAGGTTGGAAGGACCTTTTAAGCAGGATCCATTCACCAGTTAACAGAGCAAGGTCAGAACCAAATACTGTAATATTTTTCCAGTCCCAACTGGAGTAGACCCACTAACTCATGGAGATTTACTTAATCATTGAGTTGGAAGGGACCTCTAAGGCCATCAAGTCCAACCCCCTGCTCAAGGCAGAAATCCAAATCAAAGCAGATCTGACAGTTGTCTCTTGAATGCGTCCAGCGTTGGAGCACTCACCACCTCCCGAGGTGACTGGTTCCATTGTCATACTGCTCTAACAGTTAAGAGGTTTTTCCTGATATTCAGCCTAAATTTCGCTTACTGTAACTGGAGCCCGTTGTTAAGTGTCCTGCACTCTTGGATGATCGGGAACAGATCCTGCGCCTCCTCTGTAGGACTTAAGTGACAATGTACCCACTTACTATTTAGTAAGAGAGTCAGGCTGAAATCCAGTAACTCTCAAAAGACATAACTTTTTGCAGTGAATTGCTATGAGTTATCTCCAAAGGCATTATCTGTTATGAACCACACTACACAACAGACAATGCCTACAGAGATTTTTCACTTGTGACAATTGACCATTAAAAGTAATGCCTTTTGTGTAACTGCAGGGTCAATGGGTCTACTCTTAGTTGGGGCTAGTTTGATATATGTTACTTTTTTAACCAAAGGGGTCGTCCTTCACCCCTGGAATTCTTGACTGTTTCTTTACAATAAAGCTCACAGCACTGTTGACTTTATCATTGCTCAAACTGTAAACTCCGGGAAAGTAAACTAGGAGCTGATTAGTGCCATTAGAAAACGGTGGTTGGAACAGAGGCACAAATAAAATATCTTTAGGAGACACCAAATAGCTGTGCTAGGGCTCATATTTTCAATTAACGGCTTCTTGGCATCCACCAGGAGTGTGACCTATCGTTATGTATACTGCCCTAATTTAGAATTCATTTCCTGCTATTACTGAAATGCTCTGGCTAGGAAGTTTTATATTTTTCACATGTATTTTGATTGATACACTAAAAGCGTTGTTTCAGAAAGCTGTCGTCTTCTACAAGTCTGCAAGAAGCGCTTGCATGCGGCACAAACTTTAGTTGAAAAGAAGGAAAGAAGCCACGTAGAGTGGTCATATTGACCAGATAGGCGGGAATGAATGAATGAATGAATGAATGAATGAATGAATGAATGAATGAATTAATTAATTAATTAATTAATTAATTAATTAATTAATTAATTAATTAATTAATTAATTAAAGTCTGGAGCTCAGTGCAAACTTGGCAGCAAACCTGAGGGCTAGTGAGCATGGGTTACCCGGTCTGGATGCAGATACATCGAAGAAGCAGAGCACCTTGTAGATATAATAGTGTGTCGTGATTTTGCAAGGCTCTTGACAAAGTATCACAAGATAGAGTGAAATATTCATGAGCAAAACCAGGAGCAAGGGATTTACCTGTTATTATCTGGCAATCCTTTGAAGAATGTTCACATTTAAAAACAACAGCTGGAAACTACATGAGTACCATCTTTTTCAGGCTGTCATGAACTCCCTTGCGATCTTGTATCAACCAGTTCAAGATTTCTTGATCTAAGTTTTCCCCTGCCATGTTGTGGAATCGGTGTGATCATATGGGGAAATAGATTGCAATTTGGACTACTTCTGAATCAGTCAGGTATAATCTGTTTCCCAGTGAATCACACAACCCATGAGTAAATACACTTCAGCCCAACTCTGATCCATGTCCCAGTTGGCGCATTGAACAGGGAGTATGAGTGGGGAACCTTACATATACTCAGTGACCTTATAGGCCAGTGGTCCCTAACCTTGGGCCTCCAGATGTTCTTGGACTACAACTCCCAGAAGCCTTCACTACCACCTCTGCTGGCCAGGATTTCTGGGAGTTGAAGTCCAAGAACATCTGGAGGCCCAAGGTTTGGGACCACTGTTATAGTTATAGTTGACCACTTCAACTCAAATAGTCCATGAGTCTATGGACCTTTTTTGTTCCATCTCTAGGGCTTCTACTTTTGGGGGTTGGGTTGAAATGATTCCTTGGCAAAAGAAAGCATCCCTTTAAGGGAGAGTCGCCGCGTTAAAGCAGTGGTTCAAAGCCTTGGGTCCCCAGATGTTCTCGGACTACATCTCCCAGGAATCTTGGGAGTGGTGAAGGCTTCTGGGAGTTTTAGTCCAAGAATACTTTGGAACCCAAGGTTGGAATCAGCATTAAAGTAGCCTTTTCTAGTGTGATCAGATGTGCACCTTTCCAGCTGTCTGATCTCACCCTTGATAAAAATGTGTGTGCACGTGTTCTGTGCGGTCAAGTCGGAAACAACTTATAATAACCCTGATAGGGCTTTCAAGGTAAGGGAGATATTTAAGGAGTGGTTTTAGCAGCTCCACTCCCCCAATGAGTTTTCGTGGCCAAGTGGGGATTTGAACCTTATTCTCCAGAGCCCTAGTCCATCATTCTCTCCACTAAACCACACTGGGAAATATACCGAGATATTTAACCCTTCACATTTTTCTCGAGGTGCACATAGTTTCATGTCTACTTTCATTCTCAAAACCTTCCCTGGGGCTGGAAGATATGCACATTCTTGAGGTGAGACTGAGTTCTTCTTTTGGCTTTGTTGAACCCAACCAATTTCTTTTTTTTTTTTACCATCTCAGGAGCCTTTTAACTTCCATCCCTAATTGAAATTCCTGACCATTGTCTTTGAATAATTGTATCTCTGAAGGTGTAGCATTTCTCACAAGTACCTTTTTGTCAGGAGAAGGTTGTGAGGCTGAGCATGTGTTTTGAAGGAAGGTGTTTCTCCCTTAGTTCCATCTGATAGGATGGACACGAAGAAGTTTCCTGCCAGGGTTAAGAGCATCTGAGAAGAACCAACGGGAAAACCCTCCTGATCCATATTGCTCTGTAATCTGTGTTGTAATGCCAACTTCCCGTGATTTATGGTATTCAGTGTGATAGGTGCAAACTTCATAATCTTAGAACTACAGAGCTGGAAGGGACCCTATGGATCATCCAGTCCAGCCCCTGTCAAGGAGGCTCAGTAGGGAATCCAACTCCCGACCGCTGGCTCAACAGCCAGAGACCTAAACCATTGAACTATCTGCTAGTCTTAAAAGTGTCACAATCATCACCATCATTATCATCGACATCTTGGAACAGCAGAGCTGGACAGGACCCCATGGATCATGGAGTCCAGCCTCTGCCAAGGTGGCCCCGTGGGGGGAATCGAACTCCCAACCTCTGGCTCTAGAGCTAGAGACCTAAGCCACACACCATCCAGCAGTTCTTTGGTTTACTTCATTTTTGTTAAAAGCTGGCAAGATGATCAGAAGAGAATCGGCACGCCCAGCGTGGTGTGAATTCCCGGCGTGGTAGTGTAATGGATGAGGACTCAGGAGGGCTGGTTTCAGCTCCCCACTCATCCGTGGAAACTCACTGGGGAGAAAAAATTGGTGAAACCACTCCTTAAAGATTTCACGGACCTTGAAAACCCTGCTCGGGTGACTATAAGTCAGTTCCAACTTGATAGAATGTGAATTGAAATATGTACTGTATCTTGTTTGTACAACAATTGTCCTTGGGCCTTAAGAATAAGCATGTCTATGCAAGAGGTATCATTCTTTATTAAATCTACACATGACCAAGGCAATCTTCCTGGTTCTCCCTCCCGGGTGTATCCAAACCTCACAACATCCTTGTGAGAGTGGTTGAGTTGAAATAGGATTTCTAGGAACAACATAAAAGCTTCCCATGGGTTGGAACCCAGATTCTTTGGGTATCTCACCAGCGCTTTCAGAGATGTTGATGGGATTTTTGGATTTATTTATTTATGTACTTCTTTGGACTCCCAATGATGCAATTCTCTCATCTTGGAGTTCTGCCCAACAGACGGACCTCTAAATGTGGCTCATCTGGGAGAAGGGCCTGAACAAGAAGACCTTGAGGCTGAGCTCGGCCTTAGCTCCGCCTAGCGTCCAGTTTAGGGAGAAAAGTCACAGCTAACCATGGGACAGGAACCAGGAACATGGGCAGAGCTAGGCCTAGCTGAGCCTCAGTGCCTTCCAGTTTAAACCATTCTTTCAGGGGCTACCATTTAACCCTACAGAGTCCTGAAATTTATACTTGGGCAGCTGCTTAACATTGTTTGCTATAGCGCTACAAGTGCAGTTTGCTGAACTATTCCAGAGGATTCCAAGTGACTCACCAAACTACAAATCCCAGAATCCTTTAGGATGCAGAATGCAACCCTTGAAGTTATATCAACCCACTAGATGTGTAGGCGCCCTTCAACCACGATAACACATGGATCTTCCCATCTTCGCATGGAAGGAGCTACCATAGGCAGCTCAGTTCTGCTAGATGAGGTCAAAGCCACTATAATGTAGTAGAGTAGACCATGTCTAGATGGGCGGCATATAAATGCAATCAATCAATCAATCAATCAATCAATCAATCAATCAATCAATCAATCATGCAACTTGCAAACTCAGTTGAACTTCTCATTGTTCCACACTTGCAGTAGAGTCTTATTTAAAACTTCCCAACAAAAGACTGTGCCCCACAGCCTCGTTGGTGCCATTAATGCACGAAAGGAGCTTTCATCTTGTATGGAATTTTGCTTTGTTTACCTCTTAGCACCTGCACCCAATTAGCTGGAATAGCAAAACTGAGGGGGTGGTGGTGGTTTCAGAGTTGGTTACAAAGGCTATGGGGAGCTCATACTGAGCTTGTGGGAAGGTAACGCTCTTGATGTGAAGGCTGGGAAGGAAATCAGAATCAACAAGGTAATTAACAGGTGTCACCGTAATAAGCAAGAGACAGAATGACACTCATTAAGCTTTCTATAATCAAATTCCGCCTGAGTAAAAATTTTCAAAGGATGCCATCGCATATTCAGAGAGGCTGCAAGGGTTCAAACACAAACCAGGAGCTAATTCAATTAAAACGGGGGTTGTGAATGATGGGGTGTGTGCTCAGGGCTGAATTGAACGCTGACTAGAAAGGGTAGAATAAATAATCCTTTGTAAGTGGAACAAATACCGGGATCAGTGATGTTGGCAAAACAGCCTGAAGTGGGATAGGAAGAAATGAAAAGGAAGCGTCAGCAGGTTGGAAACACCAAGGTCTGCAAAAACAGAAACCTCTTTGGGGAACTCTTTTCTCCAAACACAGATGCAGGAGGATCTAGTGATGTTAAGTATCTGTTTGTGGGAGTGATAAAAAAAAATCACATGGAAAGAAGCTAAGGAATGGAGTCTGCGGAAAGGAAGCATGGCCTGCCGGCAGACTGGCGGGAACGCTGAGCAGGAGCACACCGCTCGGCTTTCATGCCCAAATCACCATTTTTCTGTTGCTAGAGTAGGAAAAGTGAAATATTTTTTAGCCATGAATGGGCTTTTCAAAAGAAAGAAACGGTGGTCGGACAGCTAATTAAGTGGCTGAGCCTGGTGGTGGTAGGTTGTCCCATGAAAAAATATTGCATTGGAGTTCTTCCCAGTTTTTATTCAATATACTGTGGCTTCCAGAAACAAATGAGTACCTAGATTTTTTTGGGGGGGGGATTATGTTTAGAAACAAGGCAGTGGGGAGTGCCTTAATCTGTTCCTGTGCTCGAGAATGTACTTGCCCATACCTAACTAGGTCTTCCAAGCAGATCACTATATGGTTTGGTGTGCGTTAGAGATGGGCATGAACCACTGTTTGGTGGTTCATGTTGGTTCGCTTATTGGCTGAAGAATATTTGGCGCTTCAAAGGCCCATCTCCTCCAGTGGCCACCCACTTGGAGGGGGTGACCTGGCTTCCCTCCTCAGGGTGCTGTCTCTGAGTGGGTGCCCACTGAAGGAGAATGGGCTTTGAAGCACTGAACACCAGTTTGGCCAATAAACAAACCAGCAGGAACCACCAAACTGTCAGTTTGTGGCCATCTCTGGTGTCCATTCATGTAAAAGACCACCACTTCTCATTTGATCCTATTGAATCACTTCATTCAACATCTCTGGTCTTGCTCTGCCTCTTTCAGAATAATTTGTCAGGATGGGGCTAATTTTCTCTGCAGCACTTGGATTTTATTGCTTCCTCTGTCTGTCTGGTCTGTCTGTCTGTCTGTCTGTCTTGTGTATCAATATAAATCCCCCTCACCCAAGAGGAGGAGAAGCTTCCAAATTATTCTCCTTGCCTTCTGGCAGGGTGTGCCACTTCGCAGTGCATTTCACAAGAGAAGAGAGCGAGCTTTGTGATTTGTGCGGATGAAGCAAAACTGCACAAGTAGTGCTTTTAGCGCATACAATGCAAATTCCAGAAACTGACAAAGCTTGCGGTTTTGTTGTATTGACTTTTAAGGGTTAGATGTAGACGGGTTGATACTGTTTGCATCTTTTTGAGCAGCCACTTATGGGGAAACTCCATGACCCCAAAAGCATGGATTTTGCTTGATATCAGAAGCTAAGCAGGTTACAGCTTGGATGGGAGGTCACCAACTGATACTAGAGATATCCAGGTGGAACCTGGAAAAAAAAAGCCCTCTCTGAAAGTTTTAGATGTTGGTAAAACTGAACTAGAAGGTCCATTGATTTGACTCAGGGTAAGGCAGAATCCTGTGTTCCTATAGTCCCTGCTTGCTGTTTCTGTATGCTTTGCTTCTCAAAGGCAAGCAACGCTGGTTTTGTGGAGAGGGCATTTACAGAAATCATGGAGACCTTGGCCAGGAATCCTCAAGTTGGAATAAAGAGGGAAGACGCAGTGATGGAATGCACTAAGCCCATCTATATTAACTATTTTGACCAAAAACCCTACATTTCGATCAATTCTAGAGTAGTATCTCTTACAGGTCATGGGTTTTTCACCTATCTCCTCTATTCTTCAAAGAGAGGCATCCAAGCCATGGAACGCAGGTGGCTCCACTGAGGAGACACTCTTAGATTTATTCTTTCTCAGGTCCCATGATATTTGTAAGCCACCCCGAGTAGTCTAGAGTGGGGTGGAGTGGGGTAAAAATCGAATGAATGAATGAATGAATGAATGAATGAATGAATGAATGAATGAATGAATGAATGAATGAATGAGTGAGTGAGTGAGTGAGTGAATGAGTGAGTGAGTGAATGAGTGAATGAGTGAATGAGTGGTTTTAATAATAATAAAAAACCAACTTGGTGTCTTGCTTTTTCATAGGCTTTTCCACCTGCAAGCTTGATTCTAGTGACTGTTTTCTCCATCTCTCTGTTGTTCTATCTTTCTTTAGAAACCAACTTACCAACCAGTGCTATAGCCGAGAGATAATATACATTTCGAAGTGCTTATCCCAGGCGGGATCATGCTTGCATGATTCCATTGTTGCAGGTTTGATCCACTCCGTTCTCTCTTTTTTTCACTAAATCAGTCACATCTCCGTGTCGAGACAAGCCGCTTAATCTCCCTTAATGCTCAGTGCTTTCAGAGCATGACGTTTCTGGTTTTTCAGCTTCCAGACCTGCCAGGAAGAACTAAGTGGAAAAATAGAATTCCTTTCATTGATACTTCTTGGTATGAATAGAACTCGTCCCAATTAAGGGCCCTTGTTTTCTACTCTATTTCTACATCTTTTGTTAGTCTACTGAGAGAGAAACCCCTGAATTATTTCTTTCTGTCTTTCTTTCTCTCTCAGTATACTGTTTGTTGATCTGTAGTGCAGTCTGTTCTGATATCAAGATTGTCAAGATGTTTGCCAGCCCTTGCTTGGTTGTTTAAATACAACCCAACAACAGTTTAGGGGTGTTACTAGACATGGGCACGGGTAAGAAAAATAGTGATTAGTCTTGATTCGTGATTTGTCAAGGTCAATGAAGCAAGAATTATGAATTAATGAATTCATGTTTTACTTTAAACTCTATAAAATGCCTCCCCGGCACCTAGAGATCCCAAAATCACAGGAGAATGTACCCCAACTCTCCTCTCTGTGGCCGGCATCTTCAGAGGACAGGAGTAGCACTGGCCACAGGAGGAGTGACCAGAGCACAGATTTCTGGCTCCTGTCCGCTGAAGATGCCGGCCACAGAGACTGGCAAAACGTTAGGAAGAACAACCTTCAGAACACGGCCAAAGAGCCCGAAAAACCCACAACAACCATCAGATCCCGGCCGTGAAAGCCTTTGCAGAATTTGTATTAACTCACCATGTCTGATATTTAAAAAACTTGCAGGTGTCAAACCCTGAGCTATTTTTCTAACATGAGGAACAGGATGTGTTGAATGTGCTGTGAGAACGGGTGACGCTGGAAGGTCATAGATGAGAAAGCAAAGAGGGAGAACCCAAAACATAATAAAAAGGGCAGAGGCCATCTAGGGTAGAAGTCAACTAGGGTAAAAGTCAGCGATACGAGCCGGATGCAGAGAAAGTCAGTGATGCATGAGTAGTAAGGTATATAAATGCTAGCACACACCTATAAACTCTGGCACACATTGTTTGGGTATCAATCCATGTGTCCCTCTTTATTCTGCAGAACAAACAATTTTAACAGTCCTTTCATAATGGGTGTTTTCTTTGTCTCCCACCTTGTGGTTAATTGGAATTAGCCTACCAGGTCTTCGAATGGTTAATTTTTTTTGCAACTTTGTTTCTCACAATGTACCTGTGCGAGAACATTCTAGACAATGGTCATCATCCTTTTGGAGGTACACTACTGGGGGGTGGTCTTGTGAAGTGGGCGAACATCATTCCTGAGAACAGGCTATTGTATTCGCCAAGAAGCAGGAAGGAACTCCGATGTCAATAATTCTTAAGGCCTACAGACAACAGTGCAGAACAAAAGGTTTTTTTTTTTTTTTTGAAAGATGAGCTATAAAAAGACCATACAAAGAGTGTGGTCTTCCATTCAGTGGCGGCAGAAACATGGCTGCTTTGCAAACATGTTTATAATGACCCCATATGACAGAACATCATGGCATGAATAATTCAATATTTTCATATTTTATAACACCCCATCCCCCACCCACTCACATTACTCTGTTTCCTTGAGTCCCGTCTTCTTTTAAAAAAATAAATAAACTGGACATAGGAATGGAAAAGAAATAAAAGAACATTAAAAGAGCTTTTGATATGATCCATGCTTAGCTTTGATTTAACGCATAGGCTGGCTGCCGTGTGTTTTATTTTATTTTATTTTCTCTCTCTCTCCCTCTAAGTTAAGTGTTACTTTTATATCCAGGAGAAGCACTGAGTAAACAAATAAAAAATTCATTAGCAATAGGCAGCTTGAGGAAGATGAAAGGTTTTACAATGCGAAAAAAAATCTCGTTTCCGATGCTAAAAAGCCACACATAGGATCATTAGCACGGCGTGGAACCCAGCAGATGTAAAAAAAGCATTACCACGTGTAATCTTTGTGAGATTTACTAATGTTTCGTGCAACGGTACAGTGGTATTATTTTTTAAAGTTGAACAGCTTCCCAGGAGGCCATTAAGCATCCAGAAATGGAAACGCTGGATAGTTATGGTCCTCTTTTTTAGTAGTCTAGATGCTCACCGACAACAGACAGGTTTGGGTCTAAGTTGCTTTTCGCATATGTCTTCCAAAAACTTCTTGGTGTTATTTTGCTACCTACAAGAGAAGCGGACTGTGGTTCTCCGGAGCAATCCTCTTTCAAGGTGGGCCTGAACGGGGAAAAACCTATGGTTTATGATGGTTCGTGGCTACTTACAAACCACCACGAATCCTGAAAAATGAATCTGTTTGTGGCTTGGTTTTGGGGTTCATGTTGAAGAGGACCACCTGAATCTCCACCCCTTCCCGCTGCCCATGTTACCTTCCTATCAGGTCCAGCCACCCCCACCTCCATCAGAGACAGTGGCTCAGCTTCCCGTCCCAAAGCTGGCCATGGCCTCTGCGCATGTGCCTACCTATCAGCTGGCAGTGGGCACATGCGCAGAGTCAGTGGACCCAGCTCTGGAAGGGAAGCTAACGCACTGTCTCCGATGGTGGTGGACACAGTGGTGGCAAGACCACGGAGGGAAGCCATGGGAACAGTTGGAAGGGAGTGGGCAGGTGTCCATTTTGTCAAAGCCGAACGAAGCGCTGAGGAAAAAGTCAGTGCTTCGTTTGGCTTCAGCGAAACAGGATCCCTGAACTGGATCATCACTCAAGCCACAAACCAGCCCAATTTGTTGGCTCTTCTGGTTTGTGGGTTGATCGGTGCCCACGATGTCGAATCCTACAGAAAAGTTACACCAAGAGGTCTTTTAGGCCGTAATGGATCCATATGAAAAGGCATCATAAAGTCAAGCTGAACGGTTGCTCAGGTGAAGGAAATCGTGAACCTATGGCTGATCAACATGGTGCATCTCAAAAACTCCTAAAGTCCTGGGTGACTTTCAATGTATTAAGCTGATCCTTGGACCTACCGGTTGAATCGCTGTCTTTTTGCTAAGGTCTACAGGGCAGCTCCATGTAAAGGTCCATCCAGCTCTGAATGTATCATTTTTTTTTCAACGTATGACCGTCTTTCCCAGAAGGGGACAAATTGCATGGAGTCAGCACAGTCATCTTCTAGAAGCATCTGGAATGTTTTAAACCAGTGGCTTCAGCTTACGAAAGAAAGAGCTCTCTGCTTGTTGCTTAGGGTACATGCAAAGAATAGGGACGTGGTGGCAATAGGGACGTGGTGGTGCTGTGGGGTAAACCGCAGAAGCCTCTGCGCTGCAAGGTCAGACGACCTGCAGTCGTAAGATCGAATCCATGCAAGGGAGTGAGCCCCTGTCACTTGTCCCAGCTCCCGCCAACCTAGTGGTTCAAAAGCATGCAAAATGTGAGTAGATAAATAGGTACCACCTCGGTGGGAAAGTAACGGCGTTCCGTGTCTAAGTCACACTGGCCATGTGACCACGGAAGATTGTCTTCGGACAAAAACGCTGGCTCTATGGATTGGAAACGGAGATGAGCACCGCCCCCTAGAGTTGGACACAACTGGACAAAAATTGTCAAGGGGAACCTTTACCTTTTTACATGCAAAGAAGTTTGTTGGAACCTAGCTATATTTAAAAAAAATTACAAAGACTTTCCTTTCTCTGTGAAAGTATTGAAAGAATGTTGTGACTCGCCATCCATAGTTTTGTAACAAATAAAAAACTAACAAGTTGGGGGAAAGAAACAACAGCCCAAGAAACCACACATGAACACAGGTCAACTCTGGACACAAATTTATTTACACCGTTTCAGACTAAGTTTTATTTTTTTTTTAAATATTACAAACCATTTTTTTTCTTTATTCACAAACCACTGTAGTGATATAAACACTAATTTCTAAAGACAGATATACACACTTGTTGGGTTTTTAAGATTTGTAACTGCTTTGAAGTCACGATATTCTACATATGGTATTAATAATTTTTTTAAATCATAAGTCATATTATCAGTAGTATTTTATATAACTGGAAAGAAAAGAAAAGAAAAAAAACCACATTCCCTAGATCAGACATACATTTGGATAAAATGAATGATTGGAGTGTCGAAGGAGTTTTCACAAAAATATTTTCCAACAGTATTTGACAATCTCATCCATACACAATTTTCTTTGAGAATTGAACATCAGATATCTATTGGGGGCTACACCAAGTGCTTGAAGTTAAAAACATGGCAAAAAAAGAACAAAGAAGCCACTCATATGATACCATTGGAGTGCAAAATGATTTGGGTTTTTTTTTTGGTAAGAAAATAGATACTTTAACAATTAATTATAATATATATATTTATATATATTAAAGATTTCAGACTGCATACAGACGTGCATTATCTGAGCAATCAAGACACAAGAATCTATCCAGAATTGCAACAGCAGTTTCCACGACTGAATTTAGAAGACTTTACTTCTACCAATTGATTAGATGTTTCTGTCTATGGAGCCGATTGGCCTGTGCAGATAACATCACCAACCTAATTCCAATCGTAAAGGGGCCGAGGAATCTGTACCTGGTTTCAATCCAGTCTTTAAAGGAGATATAGAAGGTGCAGAACTCAGTCTCCAGAATCGGTTCAGTATCTTGGATAGCTCCTTTAAAGTTCGGATTAGAAACTGGAGTGGATCAACCACTATCATGAAACCTGCGTGAACAGCTTCCATTGCACCCTTTTTGTGGTTCTGGAGCTCTTAATGCTGGTTCAAATGATCAAGACCAGCACATCATATATATATATTTTTCCCAAGGCTGACAGCTCTTCTGGTGAAAGATATACTGAGATTAGCAATTAAAACATGAATAAGTATGTCTGATGATGAATACAGTTACAATCTAGTTTTGAAGGTGCTGGAAATTAGGATTTTTCCAAAAGAGAATAATTAACGAGAGAGCCCAGCTTTGGGGGTGGGGATGGGGTTAATTCATTTTTTAATCCAAATTTACCAATAAACCTGAACAGGGGAGGAATTTAACAATTATTCAGTCCCTATGGGCAACTACAAAATTTGTTCCCAACTGTTTTCAGGAGTTGCTAAACACCATGAAACTCAATGCAAAAGAAGAAAGAAAAAAATGACCAATTTGATAATTCCTCATTGAGTTTTAAGGTACGTCTGTATGCATTCTTGGCTTCTGAACTCAAGAATCTTGATATCGACTCAACATTTCCCCCCCACGTTCATTAAAACAAAAGTCTACATTGAGTACCACTATCCTGATCTTGAACATTCAGATTGCCCTCAAAGACTTCCTTTCCTCTAACGTTATTGGGGCATTACAGGCTGAACGTGGGCAAAGTCGTGACCACAGGAGCAGATTAATCCGAGTTTTGTGCATTCATCCTAGAGATTTGGGCTAGACGTACAAAGGTCTTATTGAGATCCAGGTGAAAGAAGATGTTGGGGATCATACCTACACGCATAACCCCAGTCTCCCCTTAATTAAGCCAGTCCTGCTTTCAAGGTATAATGTCTGGATCAGGCCTCTGGCTATGGAAATGTCATGGGTGGAGGTGGGAAGGAATGTCCTACTTATATTCCGTTGAACTCAACAGAAGCTAAAGATCAGTGCTTTGCTCCTCTCTCACACACTGCCCTTTCTATCACAAAGGTAGACATGAGATGGTGCTACCATAACCCTATGCCCTATGACAATGGTCTCCAACCTTGGGCCTCCAGATGCTCTTGGACTACAACTCCCAGAAACCATCACCACCAACTCTGCAGGACAGGATTTCTGGGAGTTGAAGTCCAAGAACGTCTGGAGGCCCAAGGTTGGGGACCACTGCCCTATGGGGTGGGTGGGATGCAATCTTATGAGAGTCCCCTCGCTCCAAGAAGCTTCCCATCACACAACTGGTTGTGTCACTGAGTTTGCATCTAGTGTCGGAACATGACTGCCTTTCCATTCCTTGTTCAGACAATAGGACACTAGTCTGAACGTTTTGTCAGTTATGCTAATAGTATGGAGATGAAGACCTTCCCTAATTATTTAGGGAAGCTTATGAACATCAGACCCTGAAGGCCTTGTGATGAATAAGGGTAGATGACAAAGGAGCCCCAAAGAGTCAGAAAAACATCTTTTGAGGTTAAGATCCTGCAGATCAGATACTCTTGCCTTCCCTGACATCCTTTCCAACTTCATTCTGATTCTCCACCTTTGGAGGCAATCTCAGTCCCAAGAAGGACCTTGTGATCCGGTGGATCATGTCAGAAACCCTAACATCTGGGTGGAAGGTACACGTGGTGAATGTTTGCATTTTGGATAGCATGGGTTTATTAGGATGTAGGTTTGGAACATGACAAAATCAAGTCCTCTCCTGACTGAGTGGGATATATATATATATTTGAGTAGCCCGTGTTATTGTTTCATGTATTTCTCTCTCTCTCTCTCTCTCTCGTTCCCCTGTCCATCTTTTGAGATAAATGCTCCAGAAACCTTGTGTTCAAATCTTGCGAACCTTTATTGATGGTTCTCGTTCAACTGATCATATTGCATGCACATTTACGATGACAAGAGAAAGCCAGATCACAAATAGTTTGTAAAAAGCAGAACTGTTTATAGCAAGTTGGCAGGTTCACAGCGGTGAGTTGATCATTTTAATTTTTTTTTTAAAAAAAACTAAAGTGCCTTGCCGGTTTTCGTTTGTTTGTGTTTGGTTTTTTTTGGCACGCACAGTACACATGAGAATATACCTATTCTTCAGCAAAAACTGCAGTTGGACAATTTTTTCGGCTTTGATTTATGGTAAATAGAAAAGAAAAACAACCTCAGGACGACCCCTGACAAACAGCCCAACCGGTTAAACAGGACAACAGTATGTACACAGCAAACTGCAATTTTTTTTTAAAATCTTCTTCAAGCTATCTCAGAAAAGTGCAGCTTTACGTTCAATTTTAAGGGGTTTGAGGGGTTTGTGGAGGACACCAGCATCATTGGCCATCCAAAACTTGATGTCCATCTTGCCATTCCATGTTTTATTTTAAACGTGTTGCTTGGGACCCAGTGAATTGCAACAAAAGATGGTCCTGGGTTTGGAAATGTAGATGGTGTCAGCCTAGCTTGAGAGATCCTCTTGAAAAACTGCAGTTTGCATACACAACAGTCATGTTTCAAAAAATTACTAAGCTGATGAAAGTACCAGATTCAGTCTACTCCATGGCTGCAGAACTTGTAAAATGCATATATAATTTGCGCATGTGTATGTGTTTGTGTGTGTGCTATGAGTAGCAAGTGATTCCATAAAAATTATCATGGGTTTTTCGCCCTCCCCACTAACTCTTGATCTACTGGATTTAAAATCTAAAGCAGCATAGGCGTGTAAATCTCTTGAACTGAATAATTCCACAACACAGATGTAAATTTTTTTATACACTTCGTTTTTTTTTTTTAAACTGGTACAAAGAATTTAACTTTTTTATTACTTTCTCTCTCTCTCTTTTTTTTTTGGAAAAAAAGGAAAAAAAATAGAAACAGTGCTTTTTATTACCTTTTATTATTATTATTATTATCATCATTATCCTCCCATAATATAAAAGTCTGCAATGATATCAATAATTTATTATATGGAAGAAATATATAAAAAAAACAATGCTTGTTCTTGATCTAACTAGTAGGTATTTCTTTTTATTTATTTATTTATCTCTCTCTCTCTTTTTTTTTTTAATTTTTATTTTATTTATTTTAGTAGCCTAAACAACTAGTTATGGTTAGAGCTGAATACTGCCTGGTGGAATGAATTATGAGCTGTGCCTTTGGACAGCTTTTAATTAGATTTTTTATGTACAGGTGTCATATCAAGTGCCCCTCTCTACACGCTCCCACCCCGATCCCCATTAACAAAATTAACAACATAACCTTTGGCTTTGAATAAAGAGTGAGCATTTAAGACAAGTTGATATCTGGCTATGGGTGCAGTGGGGGGGTTCAGCGTTGCATTTCTATCGGGCTGAACCCCCCCTCCGCACCCCCATCACCTTCTCGCTTATTCTCTCTCCCTCCCGTTTTGAATAAACAAAACAAATGTTCTATGCAGGAAAAAAGAAAAACATGTCACACTCTTACAAAACAAGTGACAAGAGTCCCAGTAGCTTAATATTCAGCATATATAATTCATTTACATGATATAGCAGTCTTGATTGTGGCCCCCAAACAGTATTTTTTTTTTCATTTCTAGCAGCTTTCTAGTTCAACCACAACAATGAAAATAATAATAATATAATAATAATAATTAATAATAATAATAATTAATAATAATAATAAATACCTTCTACAGCCAGCAATCAAACTATGTAACCTTCATAAATTAAAAGACCCACAATATTAAAATACACAGAACAAAATATCTGAGGTATAAGATAAAAAATGTAGATTTTTTCCTCTTTTTTATTTTTTTATGATTTTTTATTTTTTTTATTATTTTTTTTAGAGTTGCTAAAATGATGCACTACTGCATGTATTGCAATACCCAGGCCTCGGAAAGCTTCCTTTTTTCCCCCACATTGGAAGGAGTTTTTATGGTTTTTGTCATTTAGTATGGAGCAAAACGGCTGTATCCCCCTCGGTATATACTAGCCTGCAATGAAGAAAGAACGAGACCGACATCATCACCATGGCTCCTAGTCTTGGCATCAGTCAAGGGTGCAAAAGCATTCTGAAACAAAGCAATTTGATGGAATTTTTTTTTAACTTCGGCTTTCTCCACAACTTAGATTCGCAACGCTCATTCGCTGGCTACAACGGCTGCCCCGCCTCTGGGTGACAAGCATAGTTCAGGACACACCATCGAGAGCTGTACAAATAGGCGCCAGTCTGGACTCTTGAACAATTAAGGAATATTTAGCTGATATCACATCATCTGCTCAGAAATGAACACATGAATTAGGTTTATATACAGTAGGACCGCAGCATCCACAGGGTTAAGGTTCCAAGCTGCCCTGTGGATGCCGAAATCCGCGGATATAGCAAACCCTATATATCGCATAGTCTCTGATTCCCTCTAGTGGCCAGTTCTGATAATGCACCTTTGAAACATGTATTTCTGGGGCATGTTATTTAATATCATTAGTGAAACTGTGGGTACGGCATCACTGAATTCCGAGGTAGAATTCTGCAAGCCAACAGCATAACAGTCTGCTTGTTAGTGCAAGAAAGATGGATCAGCTTATCTGGAAGTTGAGTCATGGCCACTGGCCTTCCTTCTTATTAGGTTGGAACGTTTCGCTACTCCTCCAGGTAGCCTCTTCAATCTGAGTAGAGTTGGTAGGAGATCCCTGATGGATCCTCCACCTTGGTTTCACTTCCCCTTGGTCTGAATAAGCTCCAGGACCACACCCACCACAAAGACCACCATTAATGACTGTTAACGACCCATGATAATGGGTGGAAAGGGGCTGCGGAGGTAGGATTTCACTCACTCCTCCCCGTCCATTGTCCATCGAACGAGCCTATTTTTCCAATTTTCTCTTGAATGACTCTAGCCTTTCTTTAATCCAATTAAATATTATTTTCTCCAGCAGCCAGTATCAACAAGTGGGGTTTGCATTGTTTCACCGGCACAATTTTCACCCTCTAAATTTCAGCACCCGGGGGCAAGACGCCTGTTGTCCCACCCTAGTCACGGTTCTGCAGATGATACTCTTAACTTTGCCTGCCGATATTTCTTTTCCCCTTGAGGAAATCTACTTCCAGAGGGTCTCCATGCTTGTCCAGATGGGGGGGGGGGTTTGAAAAGCATAGCCCTCCATACTATTCTAACCCCTGACATCTTAGTCCAAGCCGCTAGCAACCTCAGACCTTTGCAAGTTAAGCCCATAAACAATATTTTTGTCCGCCAGACTATATGCATGAAATAAAAAGCTAATATTGTTAAATTTTTTAATTGTGAAAACAAATAAAATTGTGGCTTTATTTTTTTTTCAGATTCATTTCTGTTCAGACCTAAACAGAACCTAATTACGTCCGATCCGCTTTATTTATTACACGTGTAATTTGTTTTATTGCTCAATTTTAGCTTGCCACCTCAAGCTCAAAATGGTAGAAATTGAACTAAATGTAAATCTAATCAAATTATCTGGGGGAGAAAAAGTGAGAGCAACTTGACATTAATATTTACTCTCAAAGCATGAAAAACGTGTTTGTTTTTTAAAATCAAGGGCAGAAAGCCTGGTAGCTTTCTTATACTTATCACCACATGCAGTGGTGATAAAATGGATTTTCTTTAAAGGGTCTCCAGGTCCACGAACCTCCCCCCCACCCTTTAGTTCCTCTGGTTAATCAAAAAAAGAGATGGGCACAAGTCACCAGTTTGGTGAATGAATTCAGAAATAAACTTGGGTCTGGAACAGAAATTCAATCAGACATGGAGCAAATTGCTTCAGCCAACCATTGTTCTTTTTTAAAATACGTTTTTAAGGTGTCTCGTACACAAACATCTGGCACTGCACTCATTCATCTAGTTTCAATGAGCAAATAATGTGAAATTAAAATAATGAGATAGTAGTTACTATAGATAGAAATCCTTCACTCATTCTCACTAATGAGAAGGTACTACGATATTTGTTCTCCTCACCAACAAGGATGAATTTGCATCCAGTGTCAGTTTTGTTCTGTCTCAAGCAAGGAATGTCTTGCACAATGTGTCTCGTTTTTTCACAATCATCCAATTTTTGCCTACCATGCGTAATTTGCTTAACTTGTGCATCTTGTGTACAATTGCTTTTTTGTCTTATGCACATTTAAGGAACTAAAGGATCAGATGGATCTTTTGCATCTTTTTTGGTGCTTATCCAGTACTTTTCTCATGGACATCTATGAAACTGAAGCATCGGATGGGTCTTTTGCATCTTTTTTGTGCTCATCCAGTACTTTTTATGAAACTGAAAAATCAGTTGAGTTATCATTTGAAATAATCAGCCTGTCCTTCCAATTCCTTCCTTGTTTCTCAAGGACAACAGATTCTAGCGTTGCAAAGATACATTTTGCACACATTAGGTGTGGTTCTTTCAAATTCTTAATGCAAGTGTCTCATCGACTTAAAGGATGAGGAATCTATCAAATATTCTTCATCATCCTACTTGTTTGTCATTAGTTTTCAAGCCATATGTTATTGAAGAATTCTGTTTTAACTGCTTTACAAAAACGTTATTGATCGTTTTATTCCTTCTTTCCTGGAGACCTTGTGACAGCTTTGAGCAAAGGCAATGAAGTAAACCAAACTGTTCTGCACACACAGTGGAAAATACGGATAAAATGATCTCTCCCCTACAGGAATAAATGGAAGGTCTTTCAAGGTGGGCATAGAGTGTGCTGACGTACCATATGACACTTTCTTTATATACTTGACTTGGGATGAATCAACTCTGGAGAGGACTCCAATATTAAGTCTAACTCAAGTTGACCCAGTGAAACCAATGGGACTTGTATCTGACTAACAGACTCCATTCATCTCAATGTGTCTATTCTAGGTAGCACCAGTGTTAGGTTCAGCATTCTTGAATTGGCTGCATATTTCACAATTATAGCACGGAAGTGCTATGAACACACAGCACAACCGGAGCACAAGTAAAACTTGTGTGTAACTTAGTTGCTTAACTCAAAAGGAGGGAGTTAGTTTCAACCAAATACCATTCCAGTCCTTTCCCTGGAACTTAGTTGTGACTTCACTTTTGCTGGATTGCACTCATTATCTTGATTACAAGATGAATGTGCTTCCGTGCGTGTCTCCTGGAGGGATATTTTCTCATAATGAAAAGCCAAAAACACCCAGCACAATTTCCTAGTGAGACTTTGATGAATACATGTTTGTTTCAAGTGTTAAACCACCATCTCTAGGGAACTGAAATGTGGATTCTAGTTTCAAAGGTGAAAGAAATGGTCAGCCATCTTCCCTCCTCTCTTTTCTGCACGCCACTAATTTTAAATATTAGTTATAATAAGAGAGGAAAAATTGCAGAACACTTTGGGCTGATTGATAGCCGAGGCCTGGGAATCTTGGTTTCAGCTCTGTATTATAAGCACTGGTGTGACATGAACCTTGGGGCAATGCAAATTCGGGGCAAAAAAATGTAAAAGAAGAGACAAAGAATTGCTGCTACTGTGAAGGCATTCCATTTGTGATGGATTTAATTATCAAAATGACTAATTATTCCATTAAGGTAAGTGCTCGGCTAGGTGATACTTGCAAAATTAAAAAATATAATAACTTACATGCAGTACATTGCCAAGAAATTAAGACATTTATCAAGTTTACTGGGAAGGATTAATGTGGCATTTTAGCTGCCGTTAGCGGAAGAGACAAATTCAATTAAGCAAAAGTGAGAAGATGTCAACCATGCTAAGAACGGAGGAGAAGGGGAGAGGAGGGGAGGAGAGCGGGAGGGGAGGGGCTGGGAGAGAGCAGGGGCAGACTGAGATTTAAAGAAGGGGGCAGAAGGCAAATATGGGTACTTACCATGGTACCAACGCCGTAGGTGGCTGCTGGAGTAAGTGTGTGGTGGTAGGGTTCTGCAGCATAAAGTCGTCCGTAACTAAACAGGAAGAAAAGGAGAAAGCAGAACCGAGGGTTAAGAAAGGAAACCCAAGAAAACCAACCAACGAAAAGAACACTGAGCGAATTTGCAGAACGAACGCAATCAAACATTCCACGGTAGCCAATTAAACTGGGAATGAACTGACTCAGCACTTTATGGAAGCAATATCCCCTAGGAAAATGTGTTTGGTCTAGAAATGGGAAATCAGGCGTGGGAGTCGAAATGTATAATTAGCTTTGTGAGATGACCAGTTGGCGACTAACACCCCTGGCTGCAGAATCTGGGGAGGGGAAGAGTGTGAATGTCTCTATTTTCTTCCAGGGAAGCGGGAGTCCCTGGTGAACTCGAAGAGGCGGTTGCCAAGACCAATTGGCGAAAGAGAAAGGGGGGAAAATGAGTGAAGATCTTTCTGAAATGTTTCTGCAAGAGGCAAGGAGCTTTTCGGCAGATGTGTCAAATGTCCAGCGGGAAAACCGGCTGCTTTTACAGTAAGCGGTCCAACGGGCAGTGTTCAAGAACGCTCAACAAAGGGATGGATGATGGTCACAAACAAGTGGGCAGAGCTGGATCCGAAGGTGGGGGAACAGGCAAACAAAAAAAGCATTAGAAAATGGCACAACGAGAATGGAGAGAAGATGTGTTCACCGTGGGATGGGTTGATGTAGAAGCCGCCCCACTGGCCTACGGTTACTGATAGGAACTGCGCGTCCTAACTAATTCAAAGATTCATGGGTCATGGTGGGTTAAATTTATTCACTAGCAATTTCTGTTGAGAAACGAGTCCTTCAGACGGCGGAAGGCTGTGAGGTGGCGGGCAGAGAAATGGAAAAGCTGAAGCTCTCCAGATCCAAATCTTAGACCAAACACCGGAGGGGTTGTGATGGACATGGAACACTCCATTCTGTGAGTGTTCATTTTAATCACACTTTATTAAAATACCTAAATAGAACTTAAGCCTCCACATAACTTGACACTTGTGAAAGCGGCAGTGGAGGCTTGTCCGCAAGGGCTACCACTAGCCATCCTATGCTTGCCAATCTCTTTACCTTGGAGAAAGCTGAGGACCGTATCCCTCCTATTCTGTCTTTGCGGGAGTATATAAAACATGCATGCACTTTTAGAAGAGGTAGCCATGTGAGCCTGGGCTAACATATCAGGCAAAAGCAAACAAAATATTCTTCTTTTGTTTTTTCCTGATATGCCTCCCGTATGTGTGTGTGTGTCTGTCTGAGTGTCTCTGTGTGCAGCCAGTATCTTGTTGGTGAAACATAGAGTGGAATGGCAATCTTATAGATATTTTCATCCACTCTGGCAGCTCCTTGTCACATAGTTGTAAGATGGCCTTAGTTTGGTTTAGTTTCTGGAGAATTTTCAGGCCCCGTTAAGTGAAATTTCAACTGTCTTCCCCCTTCCTCAGCTTCTCTATGCAGCTTGCTTGACCTCTCCTCTTTCGCTCTTCTCTGTCCTGCCTCTGCTCTCTCGCAGGCTTTGCTGGATGCTTCTCCTTGCCTCCATTGTCTCCTCGCTTCTCCTTCACATCTCTACTCTCTTGCTGGCACAATTCCACATGGAATTGAGCCAGGGTCAGCCACGATGGCTGTAAGGGTGAGATTCTGACCATCAGCTAATTTTGGAATGGTTGCGGAAGTTGGTGTGTGTGTGTGTGTGTGTGTGTGTCTGTGTGTGTGTGTGTGTGTGTGTGTGTGAAATAAGCTATTGCAAGTTGTGGGTTTCCTGTACGAGCAGTGGCTACTCCTCTCTGAGGAACATAGACAAGACATGTCTGTTGTATTTGTTATCTCAAAGAGTTAGAAGTGCAGACATCAGTTTGTTACAGGTTTGTTTTACCAGTTTCTTACAGAAGTGTTTGCACCAGTTTGTTACAGGTTGGAGCGCATGAGAAACACAGGCTCACCCTTTTGTTGTCTGCTGTCTTCCAAGGTTTCAAGGCACTTTATTCCAATAAGCTTTTAATTTGCCCAATTATGTTTTTTTTTAAATGGTTGAGCCTCCTATTTTTTTTAAAGCTTGCTTTTTATCTGCTTATACTTGTCTCTTTTATTGATGGCTGTTTTGATTTCCAGTGATATAAACTGCCCGGTGACATATTTTACAGAGGAAAGATGGGATATAAACTCACATAAATAAGCAATTGAAGGTGCAGGAGAGGGTAGGCATAAGCACTACAGGTTTTTTTTTTAAGCCATTACTTTAATTGACCCAGTGAATTTTCATAGATTATTCCACTTGATTCACCCATTAACACGACATACTCCCACAATCATGAGGGGAGGTGGAATCCAAAAGCCATTGCAGGATCATAAAAAGTCACATCAAAATTGATTCAAAGGTAAAGAGAAGTAAACAGAGAAGTAAAAAAAAAAAAAGAACGGTAGCTGGCTTTCGTTATGAGTGTGCATGTGTATGTGTGTGTAAAAGAAGTGGGCGAACATACATTAAGGGACAGTGAGAACACCATACCTCTTTGTACATTTCTGTGCAAAAAGAAAAAAGAGAGAAAAGGCCAGAATCCTACTGAGGATTTACACCTGAGGAAGCGTGACTGCCCAAAACAAAGTGATAAATTGCTCCAAATTAACAACCCAAATTGTGGCCTAAGGTTGGCTTGTAACCACAAATCTGGACAAAACTTGTTAATTAGCACAAACACGCCACCAGGACTGACACAATCCCACTTCTGTCTTTGTCTATCCCCAAGAGGATTTTGGCCGTATTATCCTGTGTGAGGTCCCATTCAAGGATGTTACCAGACTCCCAGAGAGTAAGGGGCAGAGGGCAGTTCTTAACCTGACCTTATGTACAGTGCCCTGCTCGTTCCCATAAGAACGAACTCTGGCCAAATGGAAGCAAAGAAAGGGGCGTGCTTTGGAATACAGGACAAAGTGATTCTGGAGCCTTCAGTCATCAACAATCAAGGTTATCCAATCTGTACCAACCTGCCCTTCTTTCTGGGCTGCAATTAAGAACATAGGAAAGTGCCTTGTCTCAAGTCAAACCATCGACACCCAATGGCACCAGGTCTCCACAGACATGACCAGTCCTGCTGGAAATACCTTCAATTAAACCTGGGAGGTATCATGTAGAAAGCACCTCCTCCACTGATGGGATGGAGAAAGTTCTCCATTGCACATCCAGATTTATTAAACTTCAAGTTGTGCAGTGTTGGATGGGAAATACAGTGGTGCCTCGCTAGGCAGTTACCCCGCATGACAGTTTTTTCACTAGACATTGACTTTTTGCAGTCGCTATAGCGATTCGCAAAACGGTGATTCCTATGGGGGAATTTCGCTGGACAGTGTTTGGTCCCTGCTTCGCAAACCGATTTTTGCTAGACAACGATTTTGACAGCTCCCTCCGTGCTCGCCAAACGGGTGTTTTCGGGACCTAAGCTTCGCAAGACAGCGATTTAAACAGCTGATTGGCGGTTCGCAAGCGGCTTTCCTATGGCCGATCTTCGCTAGACAACGACGATTCTTCCCCATTGGAAACACATTAAACAGGTTTCAATGCATTCCAATGGGGAAATGCTTTTCACTAGACAATGATTTCGCTAAACAGCGATTTCAGTGGAACGTATTATCATCGTCTAGCGAGGCACCACTGTAATTTCCCTTAATAAACTGAGCTGGCAAACAAAGGGCAATTTACTTGTGCATTCAGGACTCCCAACCAGCTGGACGGACTGCACGTCAGCTTTTGAAGAGATTATTCCCACCCACCCTCTACAGAGCAGAGGCTCAGAAATCACGAGGAAACAGAGATGTTGCCTTACGAAGGAAGATATTTCGGAAGGACCCACACATAGAGATTATCCCAGCATATGCATCTTTTCTTTTTCCAGATGATGAATAGACTATTTTTTTTCCTCCTCAGGGTGACCTCTACCTTCAGAATATGATGGTTTTATTATGATTAATAAATTTCATTTCCACAGAGGAAAAGGAACGGTGTCAGCTTAAACTGAAAGCATGCCGGCTCCCTTCTTTTTAAATGCTAATTTTAAAACACGCCTTTACATGACATGAAAATTGAGAAGCTCAAAAGGTTAGCCTTGTGGATGCAGATACTGTTCTCAAAGGGATGACAGAAGAGGCGGTATTGTTAGTTTGGGAGCCAGGAAACCGGGATTTGTCAACTAGCTTTGTCAACGGGCTGTCTGTTGGGTTTCTTTTGTCATAATCTTTCCTTTCAACAAGACGTTTGGATTGTTGCTCTTCGTCTGATTCATCTCTGGACTCTAAACGGCATTTGTCTGTGCACACAGACTTCGCTGCTGCTGCGAGGGAGATGGTGGAAAGGAGAGGAGAAAGATAGGGGGGAAATGGTAGGAATAATTTTATGGAGCTGAACTTCACTTCTGAACTGGTCCCACTGCGACCAGTCTCCCCAACTGAATGATTTTGGCGAAACATGGACTTAAGAGGCTTCGAACAAGGGTTCTTCTAGAGTAGAGTTGGGCAATGTGTAATTCCTTATATATGCCATCAACCTCCATCAGCTCCCAGCCCAGAAATGCCAGTAGCGAAGGATGCGGGGAATTTCAAATCAACAATATTTGAAGAGTTGAATATTCACTTTCCACCTAATCTAGAGTCATCACGAGTGCCTTGTTTACCCACATACCTGTCCATAGGGTCTTAATAAACCTCTATTCCCCCCCCCCAACCTATCTAGGATTGCAAAACCAGAAAGTATAGAGGGTCAAACATGATTCTGGTCACTGGCTTAGCCTGAAATCTAAACCACATGACTTCTGAGGACACGTCCTCAAACGGATGAGAGAGAAGGTTTAGGAGCATAGCGCTATCCCTGAAGCCACAGAGCACTGGTTCTCAACTTTGGGTCCTCAGACTGGACTGCAATTCCTAGAAATCCTGGCCAGCACAGCTGGTGGTGAAGGCTTCTGGGAGTTTTAGTCCAAGAACATCTGGGGACTCAAGGCTGGGAACCAGAGCCATAGAGGGCTGTTACAAGATTTCCTACAAGCAGTGGTGTTCCCTGGGCATCTCTCCTGCTAGCCTGTCCTCATGACTTCCTTTCTTTTTCCTCTTTCCCTCCTCCTTTGCAAGTCCCAGACTGTTGTTCTACTGGACATTCAATTATGCTGTCACTTTGTTGTAAGAGCAAGACATTAACCCACCCTATGTACACGTGACACGTTAAGGCCTTTGATGAGAAGAAAAACTGTAGTTCAATGGTAGAGCAAATGCTGGGCTAGATGAGGGCCCCACGTTCAACTCTAGCATCACCAGGCAGGGCTAACAGAGAAACTCACTTGAAAATGTGAGGAACCAGCTAGAGGTGACAATATTAGTCTAGAGGACCAATAGTGTTAGTCTAGAGCAATGGTCCCCAACCTTGGGCCTCCAGATGTTCTTGGATTTCAGCTCCCAGAAATTCTGGCCAACAGAGGTGGTGGTGAAGACTTCTGGGAGTTGTAGTCCAAGTACATCTGGAGGCCCAAGGTTGGGGACCACTGGTCTAGAGGACGAATGGCAATATGTTCCTGTATGGTGCTAAACCATATAGGGCAACCGAACCAGTTAAGCGAATCAAGATGCGTGATTAGGATCATGTGGTCCTAAACTAGTAGACAGCGCCATACTGGATTCAGGCCCAGATCTGTACAGATCCTTTCTGCAGTGCCATGTGTTTCTATGTTTTCCTTGTGGCCGATGGACTTCATTTTTGCTTAGTGGGTTCACAAGTTCAGATGGGCAGAAGCCATTGGTTTGTGCTGGGTCTTTTAACAGCCAAACAGCTATGTGATGCTTCAAAGCCTTGCCTCCTCTAAGCGGGCACCCAATCAGAGGCAGCACCCTGAGGAGGCAGGGCAGGGCAGATGCCTCCAAGTGGGCCCCTGCCAGAGGAGGCAGGGCTTTGAAATGCCAAACACCTGTTTGGCCACTAAATGAACTGGCACGAACTGTCGATTCGGTGGCTTGTGCCCATCTCTATTCACAAGTCCTCTGGCCCTCTCCTAAGTGCCTACATCCATACAGATGTGACATTTAACTTTGGGTGTCTGGCAAAAAGTGTCTCCCTTTGCCATATAGCTGTAGAACCACATAATTTTGGGATTACTCATAATCTTGTTCTTCTCTCTCTCTGTGTGTATATATACTCTCTCTCTCTCTCTCTCTCTGTGTGTGTGTGTGTGTGTATGTCTATATACATCTATTTTATGTTTCTTTTGCACCGCTTTGTTATCAACAGACCCTAGGAGTACAACCCCCCCTCCATTTACAAATTGCAGAACCCCAGCTCGCCTTAATCTTGTCAAGTTGTCACGTTTGACTAGCCATGTGAACTGACCTAGAACTGCGAGAGCAAGAAAGGCAAGCTGTCAAAGAGATAATGACAAAGATGCCAGGAAGGTTTGCCAGTGTTTCTCACCAGGCGGGGGAGGAGGATTAATCAAATTGCAACTATGCAGGAAGAAAGGATAATCCCAGTGTTTGCTGGTTTAAAACCATCCACTCCCCAGTTGGGCATCTTACCCTTAAGAGCTAACATGCAGTGCCTGCAAGAATATAAGTCAATTCCCATGTAAGCCAAGCACCTCTATTTACTGCTATGATGAGTAATGTTGAAAGTACCAACAGAAGAGATTGCTGAATTCATTGTGAAAATTTAGTTGTGTGCTTTAGTGTAAAAATGTCAATATACAGGGATGTACATTTCAGATGTATTTGGACTCCAGATCTCTAATTCTTCTTTCAGAAGTACTACTTACTGGTCCCAGACCCCTAAATTGTGCTCACCAGGAGAAAAGATCTAGTTGGCAGATTCCTCACACTGGATAGGATTAACTTTCTGTTTGAAAAGAAAGCTTCTCAGCAACCACTAGGATTGCAAATAGCTGTTTATGGCCAGTTTGCTACATTCATTCATTCATTCATTCATTCATTCATTCATTCATTCATTCATTCATTCATTCAATCATTCAATCATTCAATCATTCAATCATTCATTCTTGATTGTGTGAAGGCTATCCCTGTGAATTATAGGTAGAAAAAGAGAAACCCACTTTGCAATGGGAACGTATTATCAGGAGTTTACCAGATTAGCTACCAGCATCTAAAGGAATTGAACTAGTAAACCAACTAAAAACAGGTGAAGTTCCAGCTTGTGATGCTAATCCTCCAGAATTAATTAAGAGAAACATTGGGTGGTGGGGTCCAATATTGGAAAAATATTTTTACAAATGTAGACTGGAATGCCCACATGCTATCTGATTAGAGTATGGCTATCCTAATCCTAATCTTAATCCTAATCTTGAAAAAGGGAAAGAAGGATAATCCAGCAGATTTTTATCTAGTTAGCTTGTTGCCTTTAATGAATGAGTTCTACCCTAGACACCTTTACCGGAAACGTCATAGCTGGATAGAATCTGGAAATATTTGACTGACAAACAAGCGGACTTCAGAACAGTGAGATCCACCCAGGATCAGGCTCTGATTTGCAGTATTTAGTGGAAAAATATACCAGTAAATCTAAAGGGTCCCTGATGGCAGCTTTTATTGATCTAAAGTCTGCTTTTGATTCTGAGACAAACTTTGGCGTAAGCTTGAGGGCTCTTCAACAGACCCACATTTATTATTGCTTATCGACAAGCTACGTGTAAACACAAACCTGAACATGAGGTGTAATTGGGAGAATGTCTAGTGAATATTCTACATATAACAGTTAAGCAAGGTTGTGTATTGGCCCCATTGCTATTTAATTTCTATATTAACTCACAGGGCCCAACTCTTAGTCAGCCAGATTTCCAAATTTCCACAATAGTAGGAAGGCACCGCTCAGTGTTATTATATGCTGATGATGCCGTGCTATTGTCGGAGACCCCTGTTGTCTTAAAGAGAACATTGCATGTCTATAACGTTAAAGGCATGAGGAAATCCTCCAAATAGAGTATGAAAAAATGAAGGTAATAATGCCTGAAAAAAAGACCGAAGCTTTATAAATGGTTAATAAACGTTCGGATGATTGAGCAGACAAGGGCCTTTAAATACGTATGTGTTGTCTTTCAAGTAGAGATGGCCGGACTGATGGTTCGTGCTGATTTGGCCAAGGGCAGAACAGATGTTCCATGGATTACCCTGCCTCCTCCAATAGGTGCCCACTTGGAAGCAGTACCCTGGCTTTCCTGCCCCGCCTCCTCTGGGTGCTCCCTTTGAGTGGGCGCTCTCCAGAGTGGGCAAGGCACTGAACCGCAGCATTCGACTGTTGGTTGAACCAGCACGAACCGATGAACCAGTGAACCATTTGAAGCAAATGACACTTCTTGGGCAGATGCAGAACGTATTGCCCAAGCAGAACGGAGATTTGCTTGTGAAGTAGTAAAAAAAGTTTGTTTTTTTTAACCAAGGGGGGAATACACACTGTTGCTTTCTGCATGTATAGATGGCACATACAGATGAAAACAGTATGGAGACTTCAGCAGGTTAAAAATGTGGCAATAAATTGATTATGTGACTAGTACATTCAACCATAAATCCCCGGTCCTCACACGCCTACGTTGTCTCCCTGTCAATTATTCCATAATCCAATTCAAGGTGCTGGTTATGACCTATTGAGCTCTATATAGTTTGGGACCTCAGTACTGGGTTATCTCTCTTGGAAATTAGCTCCTCTCCATCCAGGTTGCTAAATGTGGCCACTCTGAGAGAGGCCAAAAAAGTGGCAAAAAGGAATTGCACTCCCTTCGTGGTGGCCCCTAGTCTCTGGAATAAGTTACCATCTGAGATACACTAGGCTTCTTGTCTATTTCTGTTCAAGAAACTGGTGGAAAACAGCATTAGTCAAAGCTGCCTTCAACAACTGATTCTCTCAGATGCTCTTCATGTTTCTTGTTTCCATAGACCTAAATGGTTAAATCATCACATTGTTGGATGCATTTTGTCACGTGGGGCTTAAGGTTTTATCCCGTAAACCACCCGGAGTAGCGTTCGCACTAACAGGGCGGTATGTCAATCAATCAAACAAACATGTACAAAACACACACTCTCTGTGTTCTTTCTCTAGCATGCTCAGCATCATTTTACATATGGAAATGATCAGCAGAGAAAGGGAAGGGTTTTATCTATCCAATAGCCACATGATAGACAGGTAGCCATTTCGTAAGGGGCCCATTCACTTAAAACCCAATTCCTGAAATTACATTTCAGAACCAACCCAAAGGCCATCAGACCCTTTAAAACAGGACCAGTCTATGAAAAATAAATGTAAAAAAAACCACAATGAAAAAATGGAATGCCATTTTCTCAAAGAAAAGAGGGACACCCACCCCAGTGCATTCTGTTCCTTTTTTTTCCAAAAAGAAATGTTTGTCTTCCTCATTATGACAATGTTTTGCCAGCAAAATCTCAAGAAGGAAGGGAGGAAAGGCTGAGTAAGCAGTTGAGCATTTCACTGTAAGATCAAAACCAATGCAATAGTTGGCATTTGCGGCAACATTTAAAAAGAAGAATATATTTTAATTGTTCTCACTACTGCTAAAGAGTAAGTGACCCGAAACAGGTGAAATCTAGGGTTCTTATACATTCGAGAGTAGTGCATAGAACTTCACAAGATGCCAGTTTTTCACACTACTCCTTGACATATGGAAACATTCCCATTTCATGAAAGAAACAGATGCATCACCATCTTTTTCTTCTAATGACCATGTGTGTGTGTGTTTTCTGTGCTGTTGATTTGGAAGTGACTTACAGCGATTCTAGTAGGTAAGTGAGCTATTTAGAAATGTTTGTTCGAGTTGGTCATGAACCAGAAAAAAACAAATCAAAAGAAGGGTTCCTGAACTGGTTCACAAATGAACCCCGAACCAGCCCGATTCATTGGTTTTTGTAGTTCGTAGTTTGGAACCACAAATGAAGCATGAACCAGGAAAAAAACTACGAAACGGGTTGCTTCGTGGTTTGGCTTTGTGCTCTTCTCTATTGGTTTTATCAGTTCTGCCCTTCCAGGGCTTGAGCAGGGAGTGGATCTCTGTTCTCCAGAGTCCCAATCCATCACTCCATCCACTACACCCAATTGTGGATTCCTCTAATGATCACAGTAAGGATAAAAGATTTCCTTTTTTGTTTTCAAAAGTCAGCATGTGCAACAGAAGCCAGTACTATACATATATATCCAGCGTTGGTCACAAAAACCAGATCCAGTTTTGAAAGTACTGCCAAAGCATGCCTGAACCATTTTGCCCTGTCCTACAATCCCAGAGAACACAGTGAAATGTATCCAGCAATTATTTACAAATTATAGTACAGAAGACAGAAAACCAGTAATAGTTGTAGAAGTGAACTAGGAGTTCAAGTGACAATGAAAACATAGTTCAAATGTGAATACGATTGCTTAGCTAAGGACTCTTAAGATAATTCTTAGTGCTAAAAGCCCTGGAAAGATTGCATTGGAGTGAGAAGTACAATGGCATCAGCTGATACCAGGCTTCGGTCGCTGTTAGAGGTGGGCACAAACTTTGGTTAGGAGGTTAGTGCTGGTTCGTATGCATGGCACCACAGGTGCTGAACATCCTCTGCTTCCATGGCTGGATCCCCCACTCACCAGCCGGTGTGCTCTCCTCTCTTCCTCCTCTTCGGCTGTTCAACCAGTATCCCGCAGGAGCATGGGCATCCTGCCCAGCCACCTTGGCTGATCACCCACTCAGGCAAGGAGGCAGGACAGACAAATGCGTGCTCCTACCAGGGACTGGTTGAACAGCTGAAAAGGAGGAGGAGAGGAGAGAGCACGCTGCTGGTGAGTGAGTCGTTGGCCAGGGAGGTAAGAGAAGGGAAAATGTGGCATCTATGGATACCAACCAGCATGAACCTCCAAACTGAAGTTCATGCCCATTTCTAGCTGAGGTCCTAAACCCACTTGGAGTTGGTCCCATTAAATGAAATAGAACTTACTTCCAAGTGTAAACATGGATAGAACTGCGATGTTAAATTGCAATGCAAAGCTTTCCTTGGGCTAAGAGAAAACCCAATATTTCATTGGTGATTAGGGATGTGTTCTGTGACAAAAAAAAAAATCAGAGGGTCAAATTAGACATTAAAGGGAAGAACGTTCTCCACAATTAACCCATTTCCCCTCCTCATGATGGGATTTCTTTTGTGATAACAGCCTCGGCAATCAGATTTTCACATTAAGTCAGACTTTACCTTCCCGTGACCAGTTATGACCCAATGAATACTAAATGCAAGATACACAGGTGAAGATAATTGTGTGCTATGAGAAAGGGACTAATGTCACTTGAGGGAGCACCTCTTCTAAAAACATACTGAGGGTACTGTCTAGTTTGACCCGGAGATAAATGTGGCTCATGAATCATGATAACAGAAAGGGAGTCTCATCATTTAACAGATGTGCTGCCCCTAAAAGCAATTTTTGCCCTAAAACATTAGAGTAAACTCTTAGAGCTTACGGTGACTTTTCCATTTCCTCAAAGTCTGCCATTCAAGGGAGCAACAACATCTACTACCTTTAAACTGTCTGTGATTGTCTGAGGAGCCTTACAGTGTTGTCATCATCATGACACTGCCATGCAGTAACCCCAATTTCCAGACTCCTACATTGCTTCCAAAGAGTGCCTAGGTTTTAGATGATCTTACACACTTGCCACCCAGTTAATCTAAGAAGAATCTGCTGCTGGTCCCTCTAAACTGGTCATGAACCCCCATGCTTTTTACCTTCTGTGTGTGTGTGTGTGTGTGTGTGTGTGAGAGAGAGAGAGAGAGAGAGAGAGAGAGAGACAGAGAGAAAGAGTTGGAGGGAGGGAGAAACTTTAAAACAGTCAGGCTTGGGCACCCCCCATAGCTCTAAGAAAGACCCTCTCAAGAACCTACAACTCTGCCCCTTGAGTTCGGGAGCTAAGGATTGCCTTCCTATTGGTGCAGATAAAGCAGCCTTGGTTGAAAGTTCTAAAGCCCATGAAGTCTCCTAATGTTAGGGTAATTCTCAAGAGTACATATACTCAACATGCATGTGAGTGTTTAGGAAATATGCCCTGAGAGAGAAGCCTAGATGGAGCCTAATTCTCTGAGCCTATTTGGAACATTGGCAGAAACAATGGCTACTACCTTAGTTGCTATGACTCTGTTAACCACACCTGTGGATTCTTGTTACTTTCCTTCCTTCCTTCCTTCCTTCCTTCCTTCCTTCCTTCCTTCCTTCCTTCCTTCCTTCCTTCCTTCCTTCCTTCCTTCCTTCCTTCCTTCCTTCCTTCCTTCCTTCCTTCCTTCCTTCCTTCCTTCCTTCTAACAGCAGCTCCTTCCTTCCTTCCAGCATCATCTTCCTTCCTTCCTTCCTTCCTTCCTTCCTTCCTTCCTTCCTTCCTTCCTTCCTTCCTTCCTTCCTTCCTTCCTTCCTTCCTTCCTTCCAACAGCAGCTCATTCCTTCCTTCCAGCATCATCTCTCTCTCCTTCCTTCCTTCCTTCCTTCCTTCCTTCCTTCCTTCCTTCCTTCCTTCCTTCCTTCCTTCCTTCCTTCCTTCCTTCCTTCCTTCCTTCCTTCCTTTGATTTTATTTTAAAGAAAATTGCAGTTGCTTTCCTAGATCATGTAACTGTGAAACAAAACACCAGCGTCAGCAGAAACACTGAACGTGTTCCCTGCGCCGAAGCCTAGAGGCTCTGAGCTACAACTGAGTGAAGCTATTCCAAAGATTTATCTTACGGGCTTTACTAGGCTTTCTCTAGTGATTAACTGCAGCATGTGTAAAAGGATATTGAGACTCGGATGGATGCATCAAGAAGTATCAATGATTGTTACCTGCAGAGGTGTTACAAGAAATTTCATCTGTTGCAACGAAGACGAATTGATTTCTGCAAGAGAAGATAAAATTCACAATACTGCTTGCTGACTAGGACATGCGCTAGCTGCCGATTGAATTTATGTTTACAGATGGGTTAAGGGGGAAGGTGCTTAATTTTAATGAATGTAGAGAGGAGTGTTGACATAGCCTGTTAACCTAAGAGTTGCTAAGGATCTTGATGGAGACATGCTGGGATCCTTTCGATGACATCATGGTGACTCTGAAAGGCTGTATACAAACTCCAGCATCAAAAACTCATGGTATAAGGCTAGGGGAAAGATCTCATACTAAATTGGGCTGGAAAAAAAAATCCCTTTCGTCAATGAGCTATGTTGGACTAATGTATCAGCTGGAGGAAGGTGAACTATGATGGTTTTCAAAGGCAACAATTTCTTTTTAATAATAAAGGGGGTGAGAAGGATAATCAAAACAAATTAAAAAACATAGAAAGAAAGAAAAAGAAAGAAAAGAAAAGAAGCAGCAAACACCGGATGCTTAGAATTTCTAACCTGAAACATTAAAAAAATGTTTCTATATACTCCGCACAAGCATTCATAACATATTACATTCTCAGACACAGTCATTTCAGCACTAATATTAATTGTCCCCAGATTATCTTAAGATGCTAGGACTGACATTCAACCTTCTCTTGGCAAAGTCTTTTACTCTGCCCCCTAAAAGGGGGGGGGGGGAGGGAAGGACCCCTGTAGCCGAGAACATTTTAATGGTTTGGAATAGGACAAATTATCATAATAAAAGATCACATATCCATTCTGGCTAAACATGCCTCGTTTACTCATGCAATCATTCCGCTGGAAGGCTAGCAGAAGTAAAAGTGTGTGTACCAAGGGCGTAGACAAATGCACCATGCATGACAGCTTGGGTGTACTGCACAAGCACCACTTAATGAATGGCAGTAGCGCAACAGCGGCGGCAGTGGCAGAGCAAAGGAGACAGTGCTGCGATTCGCACACGAGGTTGGACCACTGCAACATAGAAGCCAGTCTCATGCTCCACAAAAGCAATAAAAACGGAAGCCAAGATGCGGATTGGGTGACTGCTTAAGAGCTCATCCTTGGGGTCCTCTATCCACTTAAGTCAAAGTACTCAGATTTCCAAGTCCAGGATCATCCTTCCCTCCCCACAAGCCACAAAAATGCTCGTCTTATGAAAGCTTGACCACTCTTGAGAGGAATGGGCAGTGTCCGTCCTCTTGTTGTTGCATCAGCCTTCTTTCTATCTTAAGAGCAACTGGAATGTGACACATGGGCCCCGTTGTGCAAGGAGGTTGTGATAGGTAAATGTCCCATTCCAAGTCAACTTCGAGCCACACACACGGCATCAGGCAAAATTTTTCTAGCACCCACAGAAATAGGGAAATTGCAAATCACACAAGTGCACTACGCACTTGAACCTATGATATGGACTGAGGATTTAGTACTGCAGCTGTATCTTAAGTACAGATGTATCTTAAGTAGCATTTAGTCCTTGGGAGCAACAATCACAGACAGATCACAGTGCGTTCACCATTAGCCAGGTCAATATGTCCTGGACAGATATTGTTTTTGTTTCTGTCTCTCTATCACCCAGGCTACAGAGCAATCAGGATACGTGTGGGAATTTTAAAATGATGGGGTGTAGTGTAACACTGAGGTGGACTGAGGGTGTCTGTCTCTTCAGATGGGGTTGGATTCCGGAGAAGCTGGTGTGTGTGATTTCATGGGGGCAGCGAACCTGTCCTGAGTGTGGGTCTGATCATTGTGAGAGCTATCCAACGGGCTGAACCCATTTTGAGGACAAGGTTCTGAAACTCGGATCGCTCATGGACATTTCGGACTAAAACGGGGAGCGCATTCGCCACCCCCAGCAAAACAGTCATTAGAAGCTAACGGTGGACTACAGTTTCCATCATCCTGGCTAGGCACAGCCAAATATGTGTGGGGAAAGGCTGCACTGTGTCTTTCAGAGTTGTAACACTTGAATGGGGCTATAATAATACAGTGGTGCCTCGCATAGCGATTGCTCCGCATAGCGAAGAAACGCTTTGCGACACTGTTTTTGCAATGGCCCCTATGGGGAAAATTTGCTTTGCGATGATCGCTTCCCCGCGATCATCGCAAAGGCCCCATTTTCAGCCAGCTGACAAAATGGCCGCCCACTGTGTTGCCTCGCTTTAGAGGCACCGAAAATGGCCGACGCAACGGAGGATTTTCGCTTAAGGTTAGTTTAGGAGCCCATATGAACACATTGAAGGGGGTTCAATGCGTTTCTATGGCCTTTTAAAAATCACTTAGTGATGAAATCGCTTAGCAATGATTTTTGCTGCACGGATTAACGTTGCTAAGCAAGGCACCACTGTAATAATAATAAAAAAATCTCTTACAATTAGCAAAGTCTAAGTACATAAACTCATCAGACCGATAGATGCGTTTAGAAAACAGAACTAGAAACACATCTGTGTGGTATCTTGTCATGTACTTCCCTTTTCCCTCACTTAAAACCTCTTCCCCATGTTGCTGGATCAATTCAGGGCGTATTTAAACTCTGCTAGAACATAGTCAATGTGTTTGATCCTTAATGAGGATTTGATTGGTTTCTGAAAAACTAACATAAGTTAGAATCCAGGTGTTCAGAGAGCCGTGGGGTTTTGTTCTGGGCTATTAAACATGAGAAAAGAGCTCAAATATGTTATCGCTGGCCATGTGTAAAAGCAGTCAGAAGCACTTAATCACAAAGGCCTTTGCAACTTTTCAGCGCTTTGCAAAGAGTATGAATTTTATACAAGGATCACGAAAGTGAGAAACTGCATTGTTTTGTGGTCACGTGGCCCCAGAATTTGGAGATAACACTGCATAAGCAACACCCTGCAAGCAAAAGATAATAAATTACTTGGCGGGGGCGGTCGTTAAATGTAATGAAATGAAGGTACAAGAAGTGGGAATGTAGTTACTGTAATGTGTAATATTTTCCTAATTATGTATCGAAGTCACATTTAAGGGCATCCTCACAAACATCTGGAAAAGTCTTCATGTTTCCTATGATTCTCTTTCCCCTAAGTTTTCTTTAAGTAACAGAAATGTAATGGAAACATAAAGAATTACTTTACAAATGTTGTAAAGAGTTTAAAAATTACTTTGTAAATGCCTAAGACCAGCAATATGAGTGAATAAAAGGTAGTTATACAGAGGGTGGGCAGGATCTGTTCTGGATCGTCCTAAAGTGCAGGACATGTCATAAGGGGCTCAAGTCACAGGAATTCAGCTGAATCTCAGGAAAAAAAAACTTCTTCACTGTTAGAGCAGTACGACAATGGAGCCCATGATCTCAGAGGGACTGGGTGAGCTCTCCAATGCTGGAGGCCTTCAAGAGGAAATTGGATGACCCTCTATCTGATCTGCTTTGATTTGGATTCCTGCACTGAGCAGGGAATTAGACTTGATGACCCTTCCAACTCCATGGTTCTATGATCAAAAGTAAAATCTGACAGTCTGAATTGCACTGGGTTTTAGCCAATTACACCTTATTCTGAATGGCCTTCTCTTTAGGATGGTGGTTCCCAGTCTTGGGTCCCAGATGTTCTTGGACCATAACCTGCTAGCACAGCTACGTAGTAACGAAGGCTCCCAGGTGTTTTAGTCCAAGAACATCTGGGGACCCAGATGTTTTAGCTTTGAATTACCTATTTCAGAACCCAAAGACTTTGGAGATGGTCATTGTAGGTTTTTCGGGCTCTTTGGTGGCCATGTTCTGGAGGTTCCAGAACATGGACACACAGCCCGAAAAAACTACGACAATCATTGGATCCCGGCCATGAAAGTCTTCGAGAATATTTTGGAGATGCTTTCCAACGCTACAATTCTGTGAACGTATGAGCTGCAGAACATGGCTCTTTGGGTGGTTTACCTTTTATGTTTAAATCTACAATCTAAACAGGAGAGCACCGTACCCCAAAATGGAAGAGTAACCCACCCCAACCTCTTGTTTTCAGGCCCGACTGGTTTTGCATGGAACTGGGACTCAGACTGGGACAGTTTTGCATGGAAGAGGAATATTGAACTCGGCTCCTTGTGATGTCAGGTGGAGAGGATGAATTTGCTCTGGGTGTTAGCCTGATTGTCAATACCTACTGCAAAGTGGTGTGTGTGTGTGTGAGAGACAGAGCCAAATAGAGTGAATGAATAGCCCTCTGTGTGAATTCTTCTAACAGCAGAAACTCTAAAGCATGCAAGGCAATGAGAAAGGCAAGAGTGTTTTTGAGCATGTGTCAAAGCCATAAGAATGAACCCCAAATCTAGGACTGTCAGGTTGGTTGCACCCTGTTCGTTAATTTTTCCATTCCAAAGCCTTAGAGCTCAAGAACAGGTTTCCAAAACTGGCACCTCTCATTTTGGGCAACTCACACCCTTTTCTAGGATTTCCTGTTTTCAGAAGGACATGACCCCTTCATCTTTATTTCACACACACACACACACACACACACACACACACACACACACACAGAGAGAGAGAGAGAGAGAGAGAGAGAGAGAGAGACCTCCAAACCGTTTCCTGTTGGAAGGGGTCCTGGGGAGTGGCACAGCAACAACCTGGCCAGCGACCAGACTAAGAAGCAAACAGATTTTCCCTCTCTGCTTTCCCACAGGTTGTTGAGAATTTCTGTCTCCTCTAGAGCAAGGTCCTGTTTCCCTTTGGCAGAGATCCATGGATTTCTGCACTGAGCAGAAGGGTTGAATCATATCGCCTTATAGGCCCCTTCCAATTCTGTTTTTCAATGGTTCTAGAGAGGCTAGGGTGGTGAAATGGGGAGAATGAAGTACTAGGAGAGCTGTTTTCAAATCCCCACTCAGCCATGGATACTCACGGCTATGAAAACCACTCCATATATATCTCACATGCCTTGAAAACCCTATTAAGGTCGCTGTAATCTGGCCGTTGAGTTATGGCAACTGGGCTTCTGTCTTTTTAGGTTGAAACATGTCACTACTCATCCAAGTGGCTTCTTCAGTCCGAAGAAGCTGCTTGGATGAATAGCAAAACATGTCAACCTAACAAGAAAGAAGCTCAGTTGCCGTGACTCAACTTCAAGATAACCACACCTGGAAAACAGGGGGTCTTGGCTGAGTTGCAGCCCATTCAGCCCCTGCTTCATCAGTGTAATCATCTCAGATGCCTCTGGTATCCCAAGACTTTGCCTGGGGTGATCCCCCATTGCTCTAGGGCAGTCAATCAGATTGGGAGAGGGCATTGAGAAATTCAGCAGCAGCTCCTTAAGATCAAGAAGCTCTCAGGAACACACCAAGGGCATTCTTCTGCTCCTTCCAGTGTTCTTCCATTGGGCAATAGACCTTCATCACAAAGGTCTCTACGGCTGCTGAAGGAGCTCCTAAGGTGCTGTCTCATGAAAATAGGTTCCTTGCCTTCCTCTTTATTTGACTGCTGTCCAACACTATTACTGAGAGACAGAACATTGCCCAAGGGACTCAGATCAGAAACGGTCCCTCTGCCATGATGTGGTTCAACGTCAAGCCATTGTGTTGGCCCTTAATGCTGGCGTTGGGTGTTATAGAACTGCATTTCCTCACCTGCATCCCCTATTCTCTTTCTGTTCCTCTTCCAGGGATCTAGTGAAACCTCAGCTTGTGGGGTCAGAAGCTTGGCATTTTCTGGACTGCAGGGATCATGGCACCATCTGCCACTGCTCCCAGTTTCCCTGTTCCTTTTGAACCTTATCTGCAATCCTCATAGTCATGGGAAAAGAATACCCGCCCCCAGGAACCACAGATAGCTGTACGCTGTTCCTGTTTTAATGCAAGGTATTTGCCTGAATTAGTATTTAAGGGCCATGAACTTTACAAAAGACCCACTCCTCATTTGATGACATAGACTGATCCAGCTGCTTGCATTTTGGATTCTCCAGACAGTCAAGATAAGAGCCTGCACTTGCAAACTGACCACTCCCCTACTGCTCTCTTGTCTTTTTCCATTGGTCTTGAGGTCCTCTTTCCTTCGTTCAGTCATGTTTCTCTGCCTTTTACATTTGAATTGTAGGCTCTTTGGGTCAGGAGTACATCTTGTGCTGTGTGTCGAGAAAAAAAAAAGGAATGAGATTGCACAGCGGTGGCTAGAGAATGGGCCTTCGGCACATCGCTCACCAGTCTCATTATCCGAAGCTACTAGACCGTCAACCCATAAGTCTAAGAGTCATCTTAGCAAAACCAACCATGAATCAAATTGCAAGGCTCCAACCAAGGTATGCCTGCATGTTTGTTTGAAATGTTATGGACCCACAAGGACACCAATAGTACGACTGGCAGTATAGCTTGCTGGATGAGTAGGATCAGAAAGTCAGCATTTGACTCCTAAGGGTACTGCTTCGTCTGGTCCAGGCTGCTAAAGAAAGTCCAAATGTTTGATCAATGGATGGGTGGATGGGGGGGGGCTTAAGAAAAATGACCTTGTGGACTCATGAGCCATGGGTGAGCCCAAAGGCCCTTGGGCGTTGCACATAATTTGTCAATCCTTGTCAGGACATAGTCCATCTGGACACAGAAAAAGAGGATAAAGCAAGTGGAAGGTGGCTGGTCTTGTCCTTCTCAGTAGGGAGAGAGGGTGAAGTTCTAAGGAGAAGAGGTCCAAAATCCAAGCAGCTGGATTAGTCCATGCCATCATATGAGGAGCAGGTTTTCTGTAAAGCACAAGAACCTTCATTACCAGTTCAAGGAGGAGGAGAAGGGAGAGGAGGAGAGGATCCATGGCTTCTTCAAGCTAGCAGTAGCCTCTCTGGGCAAATGCCTGATGTTCCCAACCAACCCTGATCATTCGTGGTCTCGTCGCTGAGCAAAAGCCACCATCTCCGGCGACAACACAGGGCAAAGGCTCAAGCACACCTTATCAATCACCAGTTCTTTAGACACTCAGAGGGGGAACAGAAGAGGACCTGCCTTTCAGTGCTGACTGAACAATATCTCTTTTTAAAGAGGTCACTCACTTTCTGGTGGCTTGTTGGGGCCATGCGAGCTATTCCGATCCGCCGATCAGTAATGAGTGAGCATGCATGTGTGAACCAGCCATTGAACTTTGTTCATGTACATGAAAATCTTGAACAGGTCAGGGATAAATGATTTGGGGAAAACAAGGTTTTTTCTCTTAGGTAGCGGACAGCACAGAGGCTAAATAAATAAATAAATAAATATAGTCCTGAAGCATGCAGATGAAACAGAAAAGCATGCACTGCCACTTTTGATGATATTTGCCGTGCATGTCCGGGCGCTCACTCCAGTCTTTTGATACCTGTCTTATAGAATATCTTATCTTGGGAATACAGGATGGTAGAGTGTCTATAGCTGCATAGTAACACCCTGCTGAACATTCATCACAAAATGAGGTGCTATGTATGGAGACAATCTTGTGTCACAACCTCATGTCTATAGGACATGGAACAATTCGGTTGTTGGCTGTGTGCCCGAGATAACAAGCTGGAGGCGATAGGTATTCAAAATTCTGGAAAAAAACAACAAGCTGACAACCGCCTGAATGCAAACAGAAAATTTCTCTCAAGTAGGAAACTTGGGGGAGAAAAAAAAACCCATTTTCTGTCATTGTTGTGTGTGTAGATGTGCCCCTGTGTGTGTGCAGAAAACATGTCTCCGGACGCTGTCCCCTGCTCTTAAATGCTTTGAAATGGGGGCAAATAAGGCTGGCCAGAATGCAGGGAAGGAAAAGATGTACACAAAAGCGGATCCGGTTACCACTTTAAACAATCGTTCTTGACCTATAAGAATAACAATGCAAGCAGTGCATATTTCTGTTGAAATACAATTCAACAGTGTTGCATTGGGTTCCCCCCCCCCCTTCGGTCCAAAATCTTTGCTTTCTCTGATACCTTAAATAATTACAGCCTGAAGCTACGAAGAGCGCAGGGGAAATGCAACACATAGGTAAGCCCTGCTAAGCAGGAGACAGCGTTTTGAACCTATGGGAGAATATACAGATTGAAGGAAGGGGAGACTCTGTCCCATCGGAGGTCCATATATCCCTGTTTGAAAACCCCCAGCCTACAGCATGTGTATATAATATATAATAAACGTCATGTCCTGTCAAGTCAGGGTTTTCCAAGTAGAGGGAATACTCAGAAGTGGTGTCCCATTCCCTTCTTCTGGAGGTACACTGGTACACTGGGACTGTGCTTTTTTAAATGATATTGCTGTTGATCAAGATGGTCAAGAACAACGTAACAGCAATGTGACACTGTGCTTGTAAGCTGTCATTTGGAATTGCCAGGGAAAGGGAACGGGGTAGGGCAGGGGATACCAAATGGTGTGTCGTAGCATTGTGGGGTACTGAGAAATCCAGCCTGGGGTGCCACGGGAAAAGGGGCAGAACATAGAGCTGTGTAGGCTATAGAAGAGATGTTCATAGTCCTATGTCCAATGGGAACCAGAAGTGGAAGTTGGGTGGCTCTCTCTCTTTTCCCCATCTCTATGGTCCTTGGTGGAGGTGCTTGCCAGGTGGCCTGGAAGGTGGTGGGTCCTTGGGGATAGCTGATAGGAAGAGATGGGATGGCTGGAGAGAGATGTCAAGATCCTGCCCCTGTTGGCAGTGAGACCCCTGATGGCCCCTCCAAGCAAGGGGAGTGACAGCCCGTGATCAATAAATCAAGGGAGATATTTGGGAACCACTGATGTAGAGTAAAAGAAACTACCCAATGTATGTCTGGAGGGAAAAGACCTTGCATTTTGTTGAAATATTGCACATGCTGAGAGATACACTGCTGGCAGATTTTCAGAGTACAGTGGTGCCTTGCTTAACAAGCGCACTGTTTAACAACGAATCCGCACAGCGACCCGTTTTTTGCGATCGCTAATGCGATCGCATTGCGATGTTTAGATAGGCTAAACATCGCATTGCGATGATCGGTAAGCATTTCTTTGGGCTGAATCTGGCCCCCTCTGCTACTCCGTCCCTCTCTTTTTTGGCTCTTCTGCCAGCAGATCTCATGGTCATCCTAACAGCAGCGTAACTGATGTAAAACAGCACCAGTTTTGCAACTCATTGTGGGGCAGGGGAAAGGAAGTCATGGAAATTATCATAACCCAGCATTAATTAGGTCGCTTTTAAATTTGTCAAGCAATTTCCTTTGTTAAACAGATGCATGAGTGAGTAGACCCAGTGGGTTCTCGGTGCTCAGAGAGCCAAGGATTATTAAACATATGTATTACCCACATTAGCAAGTTGTACAAATGGAAAAATGCAGTATCTTTTAAGTGAGGAGGCCTTTTATAACACAGAATGCACGTGTATTCCTGACCTGCTCCCAGTCCCAGCTCCATAAATATTTACCATTTGCATTTGTATGAGAGAAAGGAACGTTGTCTTATTCAGATCAGAGATGCAACACGTCACGTCATAACACAGAAATAAGGGAGGGTGATAGCCAGTCATGGTAAAAGAGGTCTACGTTGAGCCTCCACTCAAGCAAGCCATTCCCCGAGCCAATGTGATGGGCCTCTCAAAATCCAGTAACACACATTCTAGCGACACATTGAGTGATCATGCAATGACAAAATGACAATCTGCCCCACTGCCATGCTGAGACTGGTTTTACACCATGAAGGACAACCCTGGGGGCCATTCATCTCAGAGCCACCTGATGGAAGTCAATCCTGGCTTTCCTGCCCCAGCTGTCCCGTTTCCTCTTGTCTGCAAATGACACTGGAAAACCCTTTCATTATCCCGTTGACTTGCTCAATACCCCCAACAACAAGAGAGCTCTCATCCCTCATGTGCAGAGTTGGGTTTATGGGGTAGCACAAGATGGAAGCTGGTGGCTCCAGCCTCAATGGGTGGCCAGTCCATGCCATCCAAGCTTTTCAGAGCTGTCCAAGGTTCTGAACCTTGAATTTTCAGATTAATTTCCAGAGTGTATTCATTTTCCTAGTTCTGTTAAAGAGATGACACCGGCTCCCACAGCTTCCACCAGTTCCCATAGCTTCCATCCTGTGTTGCTATACCACCTGAATATTTTTTGGGGTTCTTCTGGATATCAGTCAATTTTTTAGTCAAAAGAAGGTGAAGCACCAGCCACAGCTTCTAAGGAAACCTGAGCTGTATTTCTTGCTTGGGAGAGGGGGAATAAGAGCTTGGTTATAGACACCATCAGAATTGAATGTATGTGTTTCCTCACCAAGAAGGTGACATGTGAGCATATGTCTAGTTGCTTCTCTTCTGTTAGATTAATGTGTATTGAGGGATGGAGGGGGGGCACATAAAGATCATATATACAAACATGTATATACCAACATAATATCTAGAAAAAAATGTGTAGAGAATTTTTTTTCATAACTCACTGCCATGATGACAAGGTGAAGCCAAACCATGGTGTAATAATATGTTTGGATCCAGAGCATCATCCTATCACTGACCCAATAAAGCCATCCTATCATTGTGGATGGTTTCATTGGGTCACTACAGTCACTCTTCCTAAATGTAATTTTCCTAGCTTCCTAGTATTGTTTCATCCATTTTAATTCATGTTCAATCCATACTTTTCATCTCTCTCGATCGTTTGACATTGAGACACACCTTCTCTCCCTCAGAACTATTTATCTATCTTTCAGTTGTTCACCCCCCAGAAGCTCTATTTCTCTGCTGTGCTTGCATTCCTCCGCAACTTCCAAGCCTGATGAATATGTATATCATTTGATGTCCTCATAATCAATGTGCTATGGAAGCTACCATTATTATTTTCTTTTTGATCAACTTTAGACTTCCAGTTTTCCATAGGTAGTCTCCTGATCACATATCCAACAACTCTATGCCCAGTCTGATGATATGTCTAGCTAAAACCTTGTCCTTCTCTAGGTTTTTAAATTATAAACCCGATAGAAGCTGTTTTTAAGAAACCAAATCTCTTACATGTGTTGAGGTTGGATGTATGTAAATGTACATACACAATGTTCATTGCCTTAATAATAATAACCATGTGCTGTCAAGTCCATTCAGACTTATGCCAACCCTTTCCAAGGTTTTTGAAGTACAGGGAATACTCAGAAGAGATTTTTCATTGCCTTCTTGGGGTACCCTTAGATTGTGCAGCTGGCTCAAGGCCACACAGAATGGCTCTACTCCCAGGAGGTACAGTGGGGGAATCGAACTCCCAACCAGAGGAGGAGGGAAAAAATTCTTGTGCCTGGCTAAATTATGCTCATTTTAAGCAAAGAACTCCACGGGTAGGTTGAGAATATACAAACTTGTTTGAAACTGGTACTTAACTTAGATGCAGAGTTAGCAATTAGCAGAGCTTTTTGCCATCTTAAAAATGTGTAAAGCACCAAATATCCACAGGGAATGAAGAAACTAATTTATTCAGATGCAAAAATCTAGATCTTTCTTTTAGTGTGTGTGTGTGTGGGAAATCATTAAAAAGTTAATAAATCGAATCAACCCATTTGCCACTAAAACGTAATTTGAGGTATCCATGTTTGCATAAAGTTCCATTTCTGCACAGTAATATTTGCATAGGTTACTTATTAAAAGTAGTGTTATAATTTCCCCCAGAGAGAGAAGCAATTAAAATTTTATAGATTTTTTTTTCAGCTAACCTCCCCCCAAAAAATCTTTATTCAGCTGGGGACAAACACATTTGAAATCATGAAGCTAAATAAAACTCGCGCAAAGTAAACCCGCTCAAAATACCTACGATTATGGAAAAGGCAAACATTATTGCAATTCTAATTATACATGAAGGGTACATTTGGACACTTAGCATGGCGGAGAGTTTCTTATCGTTAAAAACACCACCCACCCACCCCCATACTGTTCAGATAGTTGTAACTGCTGCTCTGCTATTACGAGATTCAGCAGGGCCTGATGAAACATCAATGTGCTCAAATATAATTCTCAAATTGATATAAACTGGAACATAGGTGGAGTGTACACACACTGTTCAAGGTCCGCTGAAGTCCCGTGCATATTTTTGGGTGCCAAAGTTTCCCTCTAAGTGATGCTCAGATCATAATTATGCAGCATCATCCCAATTCTGATTTATGGTGACCCCTTCTAGGTTTTGGTTACTTGGAAGTGACCTACCATTCCCTTCTCCTGCGGTTCTCTGGGACGGTGCAAACTTCTCAGGGCTGCACAGGCTGGTTCTCCTGACCGGGCTGGGGATTCAAACTCCCTACCTCTGCAGCCAGGTACCTAACTCACTGAACTATCCAGCCAGCTTTTTCAAAAGCCTTCAAAGAGGACGAAGGAACGTTCAATGAGCTGAAATGTGGACAAGGAGTCCTGGAAAAATCCTTGAGAAAGTTGTCCTAACGTCACACTATAGACTCTACCTTTATTGCATGAGTAGCTTGATCCAGTCAGGATTTTATCTATGGTTCTTTGTGTCACTGGGCAGTTGACTTCTTTTTAAAGCTGAATTGGTGCAGTGGTTAAACCGCTGTACTGCAGCCAAAACTGTGCTCACGACCTGGGGTTCAAATCCCAGGTTGGTAAAATGAGTACCCGGCTCACTTGGGGGGGGGGCAATGAATAGCTTTCATAATTAACCTGTGAACTCCCCAGAAAGTGCTTGAAGCACTATGGGGCAGTATATAAGCAGCACACTTTGCTTTGCTTTGAATTGGATATGTTGTGTCTTTCTGCTTTGACTGTCTGTGGTTTAGAGTAGCATCATGTTGATTTGGCAATGGTGTGGCTAAAAAATATTGTAAATAAATAAATAAATTAATAAATTTCAACATGACTATAATAAATATTGACTGACTGGCACTGATTGGGCAGACAATGGGCAGGCACATGTGTGTCGGATAATATCCTTCAGTTTAGTGTGAGCAGTGGGAGATGGTGTTGACCTCTCCTCTATGACACATACATACTAGAAGACACTTGGTGCAGCCATGTTGTGCAGCTCAAAAGATAACATTATGTAATTAAATAGGAACCTCATGGCGCAACAACCTCATAGCACAGTGGTTTAAACTGCAGTACTGCAGTCAAGACTCTGCTCCCAACCCGGAGTTCAATCCCACTCAGCCTTCCATCCTTCCAAGATGGCGCTTGTAAACCATCCAGAGAGTGTTTTAAGCACTATGGGGTGGTATATAAGCAGCACACTTTTTTTGCTTTGTGATTTGGGGGGGAATTGAAAACTTCCTCTCCACCACTAGGCTCTGAGACCGCCCCCCCCCTAGAAATCCCCTTTATCCTAGGAAGGCTTCAGGAGCTGTGGGAATGATTTAAAGCCAGAAAACTGCCACCGCCAATGGGAAACTGAGGCTATGGAAGATGTGGGAGAATGTAGAGGGAAAATTAAAGGAGTAAAAGGCGAAAATGTTCATACTTTGCACCGTGGACAATCAAGCCACACTTTCTGTTCAAGGATGTATGACACTCAAAATCCCTACAGTATGGCTCAATGTGGCCACTATTTCAGATCTCAGTCTCCCACTTGATGCTCTGAATGATGCGTTTTCCCCCACATCAGCTATGTACAATCTCCAAGACTCTTCACGGCACCAATGCTCAGAGGTGCATTTCTGGGTATTACCCATAAGGGTCAGCACATGAAATGAGGGTCCTTGATGCACTAAAATCTACTTGGATCTGGGAATCTTCTGCAGAGCACCTTGAAAGAAAATCAGATCTCAGCAAGACAAGAATGTGAAGTAGGTTCTGAGTTTTCAGGGGAAATGTCGAACTCAGAAAATGGAAAGGAGATTGGGGCTGGAGACTGAATGGAGGAAGATTTTGGATATGAAGATAAATTGGTAGCAGCATTAGAAGACAGCTTAACTCTTGTTATTCTTAAGTTGCAAGAGGCCCCATGCGGTAGAGGCAATGTGGAGATCCTTTATAGGGACCAAATGCTACAAGAAGAAGTGCTAGAAGCTGATTTTACCAAGTTTACAGTCACTAAAGTTTGTGCTGAAGATCAGAACAAGAAGCAGCTGGTGCTAAGAAGGTCTACCATCGTGAGTGGAGGATACAAACTTCTGCCCACTGAAATGTCCTTGGGATTAACAGTATTTGTGAAATTAAGACAAAAACACAGAACTCAGATCTGCAACTTCCTATTCCAAATTCATCTCAAAATGACATTTTGAGTGAAACTTGATGATAACTCTAAGAACACACTCATTCCAGCCTCCAGCCTCTTCCAAACACCTGGAATAAATATGTATTTCCTTGCCAGGGAAGATTGCGGCCACTATCTCTGGACTGAATTGAGGACTGGACAGTAATCTTGTAATATCTTACTGAAACACACTCAAGCAGTCTGCTTGGGTTTACCCAAGGTAGGTCCAGAAACACTACCACATGCTCCTCTACACAGAAACAAGAGATAAATTGTGAGTGTGGAGTTCTGTATATGCTGGAGCATGCTGATTTGTGTGTGTGTGTTTGTGTGTGTGTATGAGACTCTTGTAAAATGTGGCTTCTCACTGTAACCTTTCACAGCCATTTGTGAAGTCTAACAAAGCACTGAAGATGCTCCTCCTTGCCAGGCAAAGACTTTAAAACAGGACAATGCGCCAGTTCCTGCCAACCTAATCTGGAGGCCATTTTAGGGCTTTGGAAAGCATCACACTTGAACCCGGAGCAATCCGGGCACTCCCTGATATGGTTTGCAGCCTGAACGTGAGTTTCTGTGTAGCCCTCCCGTTGAGACATGTTGGGAAATCAAAATAGCTGTAATTATCTCTTTTTTTGCACAGATATGTCTGAGACTTGGAGACGGGACAAATCTTAAAGAATGGAGTAAACTGGAGAAATTTCAAACCACAGCTTCAGATGTTTGCATGCTAGCCACATCTAAAGTTTGTTAGAAGAAGGAGAAGAAATGAGTTTTCCCTCCCCTGATTCAAGGTGGGCTTCAAACCCAAACTGATTTCTAAATCCACTTGGCCCCACCATAGAAGATCCAGGCTTCGTAGAAAACAGCGAGGCTGAGTCTGTTATTAAGTTGGATTGTCCTAATCCAGTGTTCCTCTACTTCCTTCTCTTTTCTCCATAGCCCTTTTCTGTTGGATGCTGACTCTTTGAGAGAGGAAAAGACACCGAACGGTGCCTTAGCAGCACCCCTGATTTGTCAAGGGTTCATCATTTCTTAATTAAGCATCATAGTTATTCTACAGCCTCAATAAAGGAAAACTAGGACTCAAGACTTGGAGAGAACTTTGTGTTCCCTCACTGTTGTGGGCAACCACACCTGTAGCAGGTGTACCAGCTACACCCTTTGTACATTGCTATGAAATTCTACCAAACGTCTTCCTGTGCCTTTCTTAGGAAACCTCAGCATCTCTTCTTATGCTTTTCTGGGGGGGTTACCTGTGCACCGTGGGGGGTGGAGGAAGTGGATACCATGCAGGAACCCTCATGGATGGCCTTGAATGACTCTAACAGCTGGGTTACCTAGCAGGTACCAGCCTTTCTTGTAGCTACTTGATGGGAGAGGAATACTCAACAACCTACGCTCAACCTCTGTAAGGTGTTTCAACACCTCTATAATCATCATCCTCAGAGAACTGGAGAGCTGGAGGGGACCCTATGGATCATCAAAACCAGCCCTTGTCAAGGAGGCACCGAGGGGGAATCGAAGTCCCAACCTCTGGCTCTACAGCCAGATGCCCTCAACTACTGAGCTATCCAGCAGTTTATGAACACAGATGTCACACACCAATCCCAGCACCCTCCTCCATATTCAAGCACATCGAACCCAGGGGGAGGGCCTAAGAAGAATCAGAGAATATCTTCCCAAAAATGAAGTCATACATTCAAGGTCAGAGGGGTTACCACCACTTCCTCTCCCTTCTTTTGATGATTTAATTCCAAATAACTGTGGGGAGTGCTTGGGTTGGCTTTTTTTCAGAACCAGGAATTATGTCCCTTTTTTTGTTTTGTTTCCAGCACTGCAAGCTCACAGAGAAAACACTTTTTAGCTGCTACATGCGAATGGCAGACCTTTGTGGAAATGAAATGAGAATCGTTGAGTTGCGCTCCGTACATTCGGTGGTCCGACTCAGGAAGGAACGAACCGAAAGGAACATAAAACCTAACTCTGGTTGCACGTCAGGCACAAACAGCAGAACGGGAGTGAGAGAGAACTCGTCCGGAAGTCAAGGGGGGACGGGGGAAAAAAAATAAGTTAACTTGCTTACCTGTCAGACACAGCATGCCTCAGCCAGCTCATGCAAATTGAATGTATTCACCAAACATGTGTGTGTTTCTTCATTACCAGATTAATAAGCACATTGGGAAGGCAATTATGCATGCAGAGCAGTTCAACATTCATTCCTTGATCCGTATGGATTTGGTATTTTTTTTCCTTTCCTTCAGAAACTGAATCCATGAGCAGCACTTTCAACGTCTACGAAAGGAAAGCATGGGCTCTGCCTTCACGAGCTCTGAGCTCCCCCTCCAAATGGGCTGGGACACAAAATTCCTTTAGGATTTCTTCCTCAGGGCTTCCCAACCTTGGAACTTCAGATGTTTTCAGAGGACAACGCCCAGAAATCCTGGCCAGTACAGCTAGTGGTGAAAGCTTCTGGGAGTTTTAGTCCAAAAACATTTGGGGACCCAAGGCTGGGAAACACTGCTCTAAAATCTTTCCAGTGGTCATTCATTAAGCCTGATGGGAGTGTGAAGTGTTCCAAGATATTTTGAAAATTAATCCTGATTTAGCTTCCTTCCTTCCTTCCTTCTTTTCCTGCCTTTCTAACTTCCTCCTCTCTCTTTTCCTGCCTTTCTAATTTCCTCCTCTCTCTTTTCCTGCCTTTCTAACTTCCTCCTCTCTCTTTTCCTGCCTTTCTAACTTCCTCCTCTCTCTTTTCCTGCCTTTCTAACTTCCTCCTCTTTCTTTTCCTGCCTTTCTAACTTCCTCCTCTTTCTTTTCCTTCCTTCCTTCCTTGGTTTTAAAGTTCTGATTCTATTCTATTCTACTTCTATTTCACAACCATTGTTTTCTGCTCAATCAGACTTTCAACATGGTTGCGGTTGGTTTGAACTGGATTTATTTCAAGGGCGTTGGACATGATCCAACTGCAATGAGTGTCTCTAAGTTCTGATCCTAATGGAATTGGCAGTCATTGGAGACTAGGAAGGACCTCTTTCATTGAAACATTTTTGATAGACCAGGCAATGCAAAACCACGTACAATATTCTTATTATTTTTGGTGTGACTTTTGTTATTACCTTTGGTCTAGATGGGCAGGGTATGACTCTAATAAAATAAAATAAAATAAAATAAATAATAAACTACAATTATTAATATTTTCAGGAAGTGACTTCAGGTACCTTTTTTGCTGAATTTCTTCAAGAGAAGGATTATTATGATTATTTTGATTGTTGTGATCGTAGTACGGTAGCAGTGGTAGAAGTAGTAATAATTGTAACAAGCATTGTCTTGGTAGGGTTACTCATTTTTACTAGGATAACAGTTGGGTACATGTTGCCATTCAGGGGTTCATGGATAAAAACCTCCATCAACTGAAGCCAGTGAAGCAAATAGTGAGGGATTATGGGACTTGTAGTTTAAATCTGGAAGGGCACACTTCCACCAACTGACAAGCAGCTCAAAGAGGCTGCTGGTCTAACCCTACATTAAGGAGAAAGTATTTCCTCTGCTGTTTGCCCATTTTCATTTCATTAGTCCATGCAAGAAACATGTTTCCCAGGAGTAAGATCTGCAAAGCCCATGTCTACCTGTGAATGAAACAATCACAAAACAAAGGGTGGTGCAATGCAAGAAACAAGGTAAAGAAAATCATGTGCCGTGATTATAACAGATAGCATTCACCACTGGAGGGAGCACTCTTACTAAATATGTGTTGAACGGTTCATCTGGTTTGACCCTGAGCTTGCCACAGTTCATTTACAAAGGCAAGTAAATATAGTGGTGCCTCGTATAACAAGCGCCCCGTTTAACGATGAATCCGCATAGCAATGCGGATTTTGCAATCGCAAAAGCAATCGCATTGCAATGTTTCCTGTGGAGAAAAATCGCTTTGTAATTTTTCCCCATAGGCCCCATGTCCCCCCAGCTAACCGGCAGGTGCTTCAGAGTGACCACGGTGGAGGCTTCCCCGGCGGTCACTCCAAAGCCAGCACCGCCCAGCTGGGGGGAAATGGCTGCCTGCAGCGTTTTCGCGCCTCGCTTACCGAGGCAGCGAAAATGGCGGCTGGATGGGGGATTCTTTGCTTACCGGTGAGTTTTTCCCCAATAGGAACACATTAAACGGAGTTTAATGCATTCCTATGGGTCCCCCCCCCCGCATAGCGAAGAATCCGGATAGCGACGTTAATCCTGGAACAGATTAACATCGCTATGCAGGGCACCACTGTACTCAAAAACTGAAAGCTCTGTGCTATGTGTGGAGCACAGTCTTAGGTCCATTCCTAAGCCGTTTTAGGACCTGGTGTTATTTTTGGTGAAGCACCTGGTGGATTCCTTAAATCTCATTAGAAATACAATTCAACTTGTAAAGCAATCCTCATCAAGTAAAAATATTTGTGTTACATCCAGCAAATGTGTATGCTCTCTGTTGCTTCCTGATGGTGCTACCTTTGCTAGATTCCTTATTTTCTTTGACCCCAAGGAATTTCAGAGCAAAGTATAGGGCAGTAAGAAATATGGTGTTACTACTGCTAATACCACTGTTATTCCTTTTAATACTGAATGTATCCAGTAGGCACTTCCTTAAAAAATATTTAAGAGCTATTGTTATTCTGACTTGATCTCCTTTGGAAGAAAAATGGATTATTAATAAATTGAATGAATTACTGAGTGAACCAGTCATGTCCTAACAGATCCTTAAGCTTTTCCATGTTTCAAAGCTGGCCCTCCAGAAATATGTCTTAAGTCCTCTTTGGGACATCAATCATGTTTCCGCAGTTCCTTCAAAGAGTAATTGTACTTTAATGTTTAATTTTATTTTATTCAGATGCTCCAGACAAATGTTTGTGAAAACTCAGTGACAGCCTTCAAAAAAAAAAAATCAGCTGCAGTGATATTTAAATCCATATGGAGGTTTTAAAGATGTCTAAAGAATTTTGGAAAAGAGCAAGTTTTTTAAATTAGATATTGGGGATTTTATTGGATTATTGGATTTCTTAGTTTTGTATCAAGTTAGTGTCCCCCTTTTTTTGTACACAACCCTCACTTCCCTATTGTCATGTTTAATTTCATCCAAATCGAACCATCTGAGGTTCAAATTAAGGTAGCTACCAAGTGAAACAAAGAAATAATACAGTTTTTTTTCCTGGACTCTGCCAGTCCAATACAAAAACATTGCAGCTAGGACAGTTGTTCCCAACCTCGGGTCCCCAGATGTTCTTGGACTCCAACTCCCAGAAGCCTTCACCACTAGCTGCGCTGGCCAGGATTTTTGGGAGTTGTAGGCCAAGAACCCAAGGTTGGGAACCACTAGGAGAATGATTCAACCTAGCTTTTTTCTCAAGGGTGTCCATTTCTGACTGATGCGAGACATGCATGTACACATATGTTTTTATGGGAAAGCCACATTCAAACATGCAACCAGCTTCACCCTTAACTGGCGCAGTCCAGGAAAAGTTATCTTCACCATCCGTTAACTGCTCTCAAGGACGTTTGGCTTGAGGCACATCAAACTGAGCTTTAGTGAAGACTGTGGAACTTCTCAAGGACAAGATGGGTTGGGGTAAACCTCCGGTGTCTTTTTATGACTTTCTGTTGCATCTGAAAGGCTCTTGTTTCTTAAAACTACATTGGGCATGTGACACGGATGTGATTTTATTCAAGGAAATAAAGGGAGCAAAATGATCTGAATGGGCAACGCTCACATGTGGCTACGATTCAAGTGTTATGCCTACAGTAGCTATGATGGTGCCCAGGCAGAAATGCTAACCACACAACACTTCTACCAGTGCACTGGTCATGCTGGTGATGCCCGGCCGATTGTGCAGCTCAGTTGCACAGTTCCTTAACAGAACTTCACAATATACCTGCACGAGCAGGATTTTACCCCTTGTGAGACAGAGCAAAACTGTCCCACACTTATGTCCTCAAGATGTGATGAACTCAATTGTGATGGCTAGGGTTGTTGCAGCTGTATTCCAACACTTAGAGAGGGCACCAGATTAGAGAGAAGGCACATGTAGCATCTCAATGATCTATTTGCATTACTCACCGCATCCTTAGAAAGGTTGGTGAGCCTTTTATTCATAACAAACATTGTTCGTCTGTTACTACACACTGGTGTGTTCCTTATGAGGTGAGCAACTAGGTTTACAATTAACAGTGCTTCCTGGATTATAACAGTGGAGGGCGGAGGCTGCTATGTTAATGGAGTGGCGAACCCATTCTGGATACAAAACAGAAATTGAAAGACGCTGTCCAAGGTGCTGAATCTATTTCAATATTGATTTCAGCACCTAGGAGATCTCTTGTAAAGTTCAGACCAAGAGTGGAAAGCCTCACCACCACCTCATCAATTCTGGAGACACCAGCTTCCACTGCTGTGCATCTCTATAAGCTCCATCTATGTGTGGAGCCAGAAAACAATTGGGAGACATTAAAGAAAGGCAGTTTTCAAGACCGCTAAGTCCCAAAAATGTCCAAGTGATGTAACTATTCAGCAATAAAGGCTTTCTTACCTGTCACTGTAGGCCGCTGCGGTAGCTGTGGTAGGCTGGGCGTACCGGTAGGCAGCATAACCACCCTGAAACACAAACCACTTCTAATCAGTTTGGAATTACAGACAGCCTTAACAAACATTATTTTAATTAGCAAACTGTTAGATGGTTTATGATTTCCACGTTCTGCAACAGAGATTCACAAACGGTGTCATTCTTAATGACAGCATCTAAAACTGGCTTGTGCATTAGCTGGATGCACGGAGAGGCATAAAAAACCCGCTTGCAACATACCCACGGAGGAAATTGTGGGAGATTAGTTTACATAGCAAGTCAACAGATGTTTCTTCAGAGGTATATCTGGAAGAAGACAACACGGCTTGCCCCTACCAAATGGTCTGTGAAGGCCATGAAGATCGTATGGAGTTCTGCAACCTCAGAAGGTGCCAAGGTCCACCACCACCTTGGGCAGCTTCTGAAGTGAGCTAGATATAGTCAGGAAGGAGAGAAATGAAGGCTGAAATGAAATCACACACACCCATATTTGGAGTGGGCAGCAGTCACATGCCCTGAGTCACAAGCAAGCGATGAATCACATCAACATATGTTTTCTCTCATTTCATTTGTTTGAAGAAGAGGAGGAGAGACGAAGTCAGTTGGGCCGAGGTGCTTCTTCCTTTCTCCATCTCCCTCATCAATGGTAGTCCCTTTTGGTTTCCTTCTTCTCTCAGAGGGCACAGGTGAAGGGATCAAAAGGTCCAATATAGAGGCTTCCTGAACTGGCCAGACGCTAGACTGGTTCAGTTTTTCCCTCTGTTCTCACCCAAGAGATGCAATTCTTCCAGTCAATTCATTTGAGTGAAAGCTGCTCGTTCTCCATTTGAGAATTTCTTGAAAGTAGAGTCTCTTCTGAGGGACAGTTCTTTCTTCAAGAAAGACCACCAGGAAGACCACCTACACATCAGAGTTGGCCAAAGGCCTGTAGCTGAACCATCAGTAGGACTCCAGCAGCCAAGGACTTTGTGTTTGTTGGTGATCATGTTTCTTCTAACTCTGGATTGTGCCTCCAGTATATCCTTCATTGTGCATCATCTTTGACTCCTCTTCTTTGTTGACCATCACTACTGACCTGATTCTAGACTGCTGTTTGATTTTGGTTTTAGCTTTTTCTCCTTGTCACTCTGGTAGGACCCTGCTTTAACTCATGACCCTGTTTTTGGATTCCCCTAGCTGGGTTTGCTTATTGTTATATCTGTCTCATCCTCCCAAGAATTTGTCACTGTGAGCTGCTCACCTGGGAGCAGAAACAGTGAAACTTCCCATATATGTTTGGTCTGAAATGCCCATCATCTCAGTTACCATATTGACCTGGAGCACCCTGGCCTGTTTCAGTAGAAAGTAGGTCCTCGTGATCTCTATTTTGTCATAACCATTTGTTTGGGTGTGATAGTATATAACCTTTAGGTTTATACATCTCCTTACAACTGTTACACATCAGGCCCAATCAATCAATGATTAATCAGCCTTATTCAACCTGAAGTAATCTCCTTTCTGTATACACAATACATAATTCAAGATATCTTAATTCATACCTACTGTTAATATTTTTATTAGGTTCTTAGATCTTCTTAATGACTTCTAAGGTACATAGTGGAACAGTCAATACAGCATGAGTGGATAAACAAGAAACAATTTATGCATAATAATAATAATAATAATAATAATAATAATAATAATAATAATAATAATAATAATAATAATAATAATAATAATAATAATAATAATAATAATAGTAGTAGTAGTAGTAGTAGTAGTAGTAGTAGTAGTAGTAGTAGTAGTAGTAGTAGTAGTAGTAGTAGTAGTATGGCTCACTGATTTGAAACAACTGGTTGCAGCACTAGGAGTTTGATTCCTTTCTCTGCCTCCTGGAAGAAGAGATAGCCTGTTGAAAGCTGCACAGCCCCAGGGCACTGTCCCTCAAAGCAGGCAATGGTGGACCACTTCTGAGTATTTTATACCTAGGAAACCCTGAGAATTGTCACCATAATTCAGAATTGGCTTGATGGCAAAACTGAAGCTGGCTGGATAGCTCGTAGTATCTGGCTGTGGAGCCAAAGATAGGGAGTTTGATTTCTCGTTGTGTTTATTGGGAGAAAAGGTAGCCTGTGTAGCCTTGGGCATGTGGCACGGCCCTAGGACAGAAGAAGGGAATGGCAAACCACCTCTGAGAACTTTATACCTAAAGAACCTTGGCAAAGGTTGCCATAAATCAGAATTGACCCGGAGGCATGCAAATATTTATGACTTCAGTATATAGATGCCAACATTTCCATTGCATATCCCAAGGCTCAATCCAACCCTTATGGGATCCCAGCCTGGTGCCCTGGGCAGTTTCTTCTATGGGCACACATGTGCCTCTGTGACCATACAAGGAAAGATCACGTGGTTTCTCTGAGTTTTAATGCCAGATTTTCTCCGAAGTCAAAATTCCTTTTTAAAGTTTTAGCTGTTGGCAGCAAGGGCTCGAACATGAAATATAGCCTTTGTAAACATACTACCGTATTCTTCCATGTATAAGACTATACTTTTGTCTAAAATCTTTAGAGTAAAAATTAAGGGTCGTCTTATACACGGAAGTACGCGGAGGAGAGAACAAATACAAGTGGAGGGGGAAGCAGGGATCAAAGTGGTCCTGCAGCGCTTTGATCCCTTCCCCCTTACACTTGCTAAGCCCCACTTAGATTTCTTAATTTGGGATTAGAAAAGTGGGGGTGTCTTATACACAGGGACATTTTATACACAGAAAAACACGGTATCTGAGATTAAAGTAATCCTCAATGCAGCCTAAAATAGCATTTTCCTTTTTTGTGGCCACATCACCTTGTTAGCTGATATTCAGCTTGTGAACTGCAAGAATTCCAAGTTGACACGGCCGTCATTATAGCTGTACTATAGAAGTGAGGGTTTCTGAATATAATTGAAGAGGCAAAACTTCAAAATCTCCTCCAACCATGTAGCTCTTATGGCACTCTTAAGAATATCACTAACTCTCGTCTACTTCTCCTAAGTTCTCTTCAGGCATTTTTTTTAAAGGGTGAATTGGAATGAACGAATAAGGAGGGATTTCTAGAACTTCCTGGTGCCTGACAATCAATACACAGAGAGAATCTCCAATAAATTAATAATTTGGCACAGAAGCGTCCAGCACCATCCTGTGTGCCCTTATTTGGGAGCAGACCAGACGTTACTGGTATTTAGGCTGATCTGAAGTGAATTGTGGATAGATACCGTACTTAAAGAACTAGGATGATCTAGGTTAATTTTGTTGCTGCTGTTATTGTTGTTTTGACTTATACACCGTCCGCGTAGCGCTAAAGCACTCTCTGGGCGATTGACAATGTAATAATGCAGACAATGCTTTGTGGAGATTGTACCGGTTTTGGATCTGTTGAATTTATGTCACGCTGTAAGTGGTTTCGCCACCATGGATTTTAAATGGAAATGAAAGAAAATGCAATTCTTGGAAAATATGAAGAGCCTCTCTCTCAGTGGTGTTTTCCTGGCAGGGGGATTTTTTTAAAAGATGTATCTGAAATCGGTCACCACTGACCCTGCAAATAGCTCCTGCTTGCCCCTAAATTTCCTATCGCTCACAGAAGAGACCAACTGCATCACAGGGTTCTGATGTGAACCACAGTTGACACTGTTTAGGGATCTGCATGGCTCTCCTGTAAACAAGCAGAAGGATACAAATACCCAGATTTCTTTTTTTGCCAGGTTGTGAAAAGCCTCCTGAACAAATGAGCCCTTTCCCCACAGAATTAGCATCCCTTCTATGTGAGGAGGAAAGCTGTTCAATTAAGCCAGCAAAAGAGTGAGAGAGAGAGAATGCATGCATGCAAACACACAAACAGACATTTTGCAAAGCAACTGTGTTCACTGATGCATTGATGATCAAACTGTGAAAGCAGACATACTTCCTGTTCAATGGACCACAGCGTTATATCAACCGTTTTCAAATGATCTGCATGCCAATCAACATCCAGAACCCAGTCTCCATAGACATGGGGGAGGGACATCTATATAGCAGTTAGAACATGCCTGTCTTTGAGGAGGGAAAGATACTCCTCAATCTTAAAAGAGAGGGGAGATCAACAGATTTTCCATGTACTTCCCCGAATTTTTTGCTCCAGTGATCACAGAAATCTGAGGAAAAGTAAGATCCCTTCCATCAAATCATCTTATTCCTGTTTACCACTCTGCACTGTATTCCCAGTATTTCAATTTTAAACAAGAAACGTTCTTCATATCCTCTGTCCTTAATTCCAGAATGGAGGCATACTGTATTAGCTTGAGTGTTCAGCCTTGGCTCACGCCTCATGATGACAAAAACAATTTCATGAAGATGCATTAGGATTCCTTCATGGTTGCATTTCAAAGGTGATTCCTCACAACAATACGGGACAAAAAGAAAAAGAGAGGAGATGATTGATGAGTGTTCCAGTCGCAACCCACACCCACTGGTGTGAAAGATATTTAGTTTGTGTTTTAGCGCAAATTTACCTCACCTCCAGATTCTGAACCGTAAGTTAACTCAGAAATGTTCACAATTTTATACTTACGCTTTCAGAGATTTTTCAGTTCTTCCATTCAAAATTCGGTGTGTATAACATGATGCACATACTTGTGAATAAATACGTGTTTGTGCAGTTTGTGCATAAATGTGTGGATCAGGATGTATACACAAAAATATGATACCTCCTTGTGGCATGTCATGTGCATGAGTCAGAATCTTATTAGGACTGTCCTTCAGATCTGGCGAAACTGCATTTTGTGACAGTGAACTGAAGCGAAATAGCCTGGGATTTTTTTCCCCTTGTCCTGTTACTGGCATCCTATCCCGTATGTCATGAGGAACATGACCAGCACCCGGTTAATTAACTGCATTTTATTCTTGCCACAACTTCTGACGTTTCACTAACTGTAGGATAAAATCCCAGCAGGATTCTGGATATTATATTATGGAGAAGTTATTACAAATGTGCATTTTTTAAGAGCAAAAAAAAAAAGGATATATTCGAAAAAATGCACACAGACATCCGTACGCATTTTCAGGTGGACTTTGAACTGGCAGGGAAAAAAAAATCAAACTTATGGTCAGAGTCATTTGCTGGAAACATGAAGGGGGAAATCAAGACTGCATCTGCTACTGGCTGTACGGCTTCAGATCCTGACGTCCTCCCCCAGGGGCGCAGCATTAATGAGAAATGGCTGCAAGCTTGAGAGGCTGAGGATATAAGCTTGGACCAATCAGGGCTTCCAATTACGAGGAAGACGTCTATGTCTATGCTAAGGAATAAGGCCCTTTCTTAATTAATAGCAGCTGGCTGGAGAGCACAATGAGTTAGGTAACTGGCTGCAAATTCAGAGGCCGGGGGTTTATTATTGCACATATTTATTTGAAATGTTTTTGCCCTACCTTTCTCCATAAAAGGATCCAAGGTCTTTTTAAAAGGACCCCGCTGGGCATCCAGCCTGGGTGGCCTTGGGCAAGCTGCAGAGTCCCAGGGCGCCCCCAAGAGAAGGGAAGGGGGAACCACTTCTGCATATCTGCTACCTGGAAAACCCTGACAATTGACTTGATGGCACACAATCATTATTAGTTTTGGATGCTGCCGTGAAAGAAGGGTGCCAACAAAGTGGATCGAATTCAGAGGAGGGCAATAAGGATGATCAGGGGACTGGTGACCAAGCCCTGTGAGGAAAGAGTGAAAGAGCTGGTCAGGTTTAGTCTTGAGAAAAGAAGACGGAAGGGAGATAGGATAGCACTTTTCAAAGCCTTAAAAGATTTAAGGAGGGGCAGGATTTGTTCTCAATCGTCCCAGATTGCAGGACAGATAATAATAGACTTAAGCTACAGAAAGTCAGGGGCGTGGTGGCGCTGCAGGTTAAACCGCACAAGCCTCTGTGCTGCAAGGTCAGAAGACCAGCCGTTGTAAGATCGAATCCACGTGAGGGAGTGAGCGCCCGTCGATTGTCCCAGCTCCTGCCAACCTAGCAGTTCAAAAGCATGCAAATGCAAGTAGATAACAGGTACCACCTCGGTGGGAAGGTAACGGCTGGCCACGTGGCCACGGAAGATTGTCTTCGGACAAACGCTGGCTCTACGGCTTGGAAACGGGGATGAGCATTGCGCCCTAGAGTCGGACCTGACTGGACAAATTGTCAAGGGGAACCTTTACCTTTATAGGAAGTCAGATTTTGGCTGGGTATTATGAAAAACTCCCTTACTGTTAGAGCAGCGCAACAGTGGAACCAAGGACCTTTTGAGGTGTTGAGCGCTCCAATGCTAGATGCATTCAAGAGGAAATTGGACAACCCTCTATCAGATCTGCTTCAATTTGGATTCCTGCTTTGAGCAGGGGGTCAGACTCAATGACCTTTTAGACCCCTTCCAATTCAATTTTTCTAATAATAATACACTAATTGAACCAAGTGGTATCCTGGGTACATCATCCAATTCAATCAGTACAATTTTTTTTCAGTACACGGAGAATAGCGTAACTGCCTACTATGTAACAATTAAAGATGAGATACTGCTTGGTGGGTGGGGGGAATCGGTCTTGATGAAATAGAAGTGTAGAAGAATATTTGCACTGTGAGATAGTGGGACTCTTATTTCAATTTCTCCGGGCAGCATTGGTTGTGACTCCTTGCTTTGTGGTTTCAGACCCCAGTTATGACTCAAGACAAAACGACTGGCTCAGACAGACCCTGGATTTGCAGGGTCTCTGACAAACATCAGTCAAGTAGGAGGAGTTCAACACAATCATGCTAAGAGAACACAGCAGATGCCAGAAGGCTGAAGCCCAGCCCGGTGCTTAAACTTCCTGGCATCTGATGTGCTCTCTTGCAAGTCCTTCCAAAAAGGTGCTATCTCCGGCACTGGAGATGGCAAATCAATCATTAGTGTTTTTTGGTGGATTTTGTTTTATTTGGGAGAGGATGAATAGACAGGAAAGTGGAAGCAGCAAAATAGCAATCACACCCTTTCTGATCTGCTGCAAATGATGTCCTCCTTTCCTCCCACCTTGATGGTGGGGTTCCCATCAAAATTTAAGTTCTGCTTCTTCCTCTTCGGGCTTTGCCAGGGATAACAAAGATGACTTAGGAGATAGAAAACATAGAAGACTGAAGGATCAGATTGTGTTCTTGACCCTCAAGAAAAAAGATGACTGAGCAGGGGCGAGTGCATTCTTATAATGATGTGGAGAAGAACAACCTAGAACAAGGTGAAGTTTCCCACTCACCTTTCTTAAAGTGAGCATTTATCTGCATAACGTCTGTCTAGAGAGTCTTCCAGTGAGAGCTGGACCATAAAGAAAGCTGACCGCTGAAGAATTGATGCTTTTGAATTGTGATGCTGTAGGAGGCTCTTGAGAGTCCCCTGGACAGCAAGGAGAACAAACCTATCCATTTGGAAAGAAATCAACGCTGAGTGCTCACTGGAAGGACAGATCCTGAAGCTGAGGCTCCAATACTTTGGCCATCTCATGAGAAGAGAAGACTCCCTGGAAAAGACCCTGATGTTGGGAAAGTGTGAAGGCAAGAGGAGAAGGGGACGACAGAGGATGAGATAGCTGGACAGTGCCATCAAAGCGACCAACATGAATTTGACCCAACTTCGGGAGGCAGTGGAAGACAGGAGGGCCTGGCGTGCTCTGGTCCATGGGGTCACAAACAGTCAGACACGACTAAACAACAAAAATAGAGTCTTTCAGTGGCCCATCAGTCCCTCTGGGGGGCACCCAGTCAGTGCTGAGACATGGGGAAGGGAATCCGGGCTGCTGTCTCCAAGTGGGTGCCCATTACAGGGGGCTAAACTGAAGAACAACTGTTGGGCCACCGGCGGTTTGTGGCCATCTCTACTTGTGTCCATTTGATTAAAGTGTTTGTGCATGTGATTTCTAAAAAAAAATTCTACATTTAATATGGGGCAGTGTTTTGCATGCACTTGGCTTCTCATCAGTACCCTTTAGTCAGGCTGGCAAACATGCAAATGCCTAAGCACACATTCTTTGTTCCAAAGAGTCTTGAGAGGTAGGGAATTTGCCACTTTCATTCTCAAATCCACTTAAAAACACTGCCGATCCCAAAAGGGCTTGTGAGCTTCCAGAAGCATCTGGTGGGAAGCAGAGTACCGTACTAAATAACTTATGTAGGAGCTGCAGCTGAGCATCGTCTTTGCATGTACACACAAGCGCACAAAGACCAGCTGGGCTTATCACAAAAGCACAAAAGCAAATAAACCCCAAAGAGACAATCATCATATTTTTTTAATTTTCTTTTTGTTGTTGTTGTTGTTTAGTCATTTAGTCGTGTCCGACTCTTCGTGACCCCCATGGAGCAGAGCACGCCAGGCCCTCCTGTCTTCCATTGCCTCCGGGAGTTGGGTCAAATTCATGTTGGTCGCTTCAATGACCCTGTCCAACCACCTCATCCTCTGTCATCCCCTTCTCCTCTTGCCCTCGCACTTTCCCAACATCAGGGTCTTTTCCAGGGAGTCTTCTCTTCTCATGAGACGGCCAAAGTATTGGAGCCTCCGCTTCAGGATCTGTCCTTCCAGTGAGGACTCAGGGTTGATTTCTTTCAGAATGGATAGGTTTGTTCTCCTTGCAGTCCAGGGGACTCTCAAGAATTTTCTACATGTACATAAATGCACCCAGATCAGTCCTCAATGCATCCTAAGTCTCAAACTTATGTCTATATCTCTTCTTACGAGAAGAATTTGTCTTCTCGTGGGTTTTTTTTAAACCTCCTAGACATGTTTGCACTTACCCTAGTTACATTTCATTCTGTTGTTTTCAGCCTCTCTTCCTGATTTCTGTTCCTGTCCTCCTCAATATTCACTATCCCACCCAATTCTGTTGTCATCCACAAATCTGATAGGTATTTGCCGCACCCCCTCACCCGAGTCATTAATAACAATGTCGAAGACCACCAGACATTTATGGAATGGCCCCATCCAGTCCCTGCTGATTCATTGGGTCTCCCCTGGTTTGCCCCGTCCTACGCTCAAGTAAGCCGGAGTGAGAGTCATCCCATTCGAATCAATGAAATGCAGGGAGGTGCAAAAAGATGGCCTTTGTGTCTTGCATCACACGCCACAAGGCCAGGTCAGCGGTACAAAACGAAAATAAAAATAGCCGCTTTTGGTAGCTTTTCTAACAACTACAGCTGCTGCAATACGTCTTTGTTCTTTTGTTTGTTTTTACACTTCCATATTTTCCCCCCGAATCTGTTCTCCTGAGCTCCGCGCCTCCGTATGTTCTGTGTAAATCCACGTATGCCCATCTACGCTCCTTTCCCTCACCTGCACCTGTCTGTATTTCCTGCTGTTCTTCTCGGAGGCATGTTTCTGCTGTCAGCGCCTTCTCTGTTTTTTCCCCCCTCAAACAGCTTCAGTGCTCTCGATTTAAAATGGCCAACTAAGCTAAAGCCGAGCTAGTAATCGATCTTGGAGCCGGTCAATACTCCAGGACTCGTTCGGCGACTAATAAATTCTGAATTGCGTCTTTTCTCTCCTCCACACAAGTAGATTTTTTCTCTCTCTCCTTGGCAAGGAAGGGAATGGATGGCGTGGAAGCAACCGTGGAAAGGAAATTAAGCTGTGCGGCACAACGGTCTGGGCAAGTTTCTTGATGAAAGATGGAAAGACTCAGCGGCGCCTATATGAGATGAATAATCGCTTTGCATGCTTGCACTCATGTGTTCACCAGGGACGGGGTTATTAGATTTTCTGGACTACAGATACCGTGATTCTCCATTCTGGGGGGGGGGGGTCTTACCTGCCTTACAGGCACTTTGAAAATAGCTGAATGTTGTACACCTGGGAGAAAGGTGTTCCTGTCCCAGTGGAAGCAGGGAGCTTGCTTTTGGAGCAGAGCTTGGCCTTGCTAAGCCTCAAAGTCTTCTGATATAGGTTTTTCTCCCAGGTGCACTGCATTCAGGTATTTTAAAAGCATCTGTCAGGTTGGTAGAACTCCCAAAATGGAGAAGTATAGTTTTTGTAGCTCAGAAAATACAAAAATGACATCCGTAGTGAAGACTTAGAGATGCCCAGAGTTTCCTAGGTGCACAGTATTCAGACGTGGTTTTCCATTCCCTTCTTCTGTAGATGCCCTGGGACTTTGCAGTTGACCTAAGGCTACACAGGCTGGTTCTTCCCCCTATGGATCACTGAGTTCAGCCCCTCTTAAGAAGGCACTGCATGGAATTGAACTTCCAACGTCTTGTGCCGCAACGAGATACCCAATTCACTGATCTATCCAGTCAGCTAATGGGATACTTCCACTTGTTTCGGTAGCCTTCTTCACATGGCATCCTAAGGAACTGAAATATGTGCAGCTGTTTCAGTTTTTTCCTACTGATTAGTAGCAACATCCAAGACCATTAAGTCCTCCACTGTTTTCCCCGTCCTCATTTGAATCTATCTATCTATCTATCTATCTATCTATCTATCTATCTATCTATCTATTGATCGATCGATCGATCGATCGATCGTTCGTTCGTTCGTTCGTTCGTTCGTTCTATCATTCTTTCAATGTATCATTCTATCTATCGTTCTGTCATTCTGTTCTGTTCATTCTGGTACCTACATACCACCCAATCAGTGAGTATCAGTATTATGGGTGGTTTACATAAAAACAGTGACTATCTAAAACAATAAACAAGCCACAATGCCAGAAAAAAACAGCATAAGCCCAAATAGCGATAGAAAATAACAGGAGTGGGGAAACAATTCAAAAGAGGCTGCCTTCGAAGGCCTCTCAAATGAGAAGCATCTTCAGTGGCTTCTTAAAACTGGAGGGGGATAGCTTCACCAGGAGGCGATTCCCAAGAAATGGCGCCACTGCAGAAAAGGCCCAGACTCTTGCAGATGATTCCCTTGCCTGCTTCAGTGTAGCTATCCGGAGGAGCACAGCCTGAGAGAATCTGGCGGGACGGCAAGATTTCATTGGAGAGACACTTCGATAGGCGTTCAGCAAGTGCCATGGACTCATCTGAGCTCACCGTTCCTATCAGCTAGAATACTCCCTTTGCAATGAATGAGAAAGGTTAGCAAAGAACCATTCCAGCGATTTGGTGGTTCGAATCCAGCTGGGACTAACACCGGACTGATATGTCGATGAATACGTCTAGAGATTTTATCTTCTGTTCCATTTGCCCATGTGCTTGTTCCTTGTTCATGCTGAGTTGCCTTAACTTGTAGAAGCTATTTCTCAGTAGTTTTGAAGGGTTTTTATTTTATTTTAATCCCGCATTTTGGACTTTGGATACAGGGCAAAATAGAATAAAGGGAGGAAATAAGTAAATAAGCACGTTTCAGGATTTGAAGTGAAATTATTCCACCATCAGCCTACTGTAGACATTTTCCACTAACCATCTTACTTTTGCTCTCAAATCCAGTTCATTTGACAGCAGTTTCTTCAGACTTTTTTTTCCTGAAAAAGTCTACTGCAGCTCAGTATTTATCCAATTCGAACATTCGGTTTGGGTCAAATTTGGCCAGAGTCTGAGAATGTGAGACACCCTATCAGATTTCCTTGGGATTTCCCCCCCCCCAAGTTTCGTCTTCAGTAGAGTTGGGAAGACCAGCAAAGTCGGATGCCAGTGTAGGCTCGAAATGCAAACTCTTTACCATCAAAAAGGGCTGGGCCATTTTAAATCACTCAAGTTTGGACCCATACAAAATTAGAATGTGTTTAATGCTCTTATCAATCCCTGGAGTAACATCACACTATGTGTTACCTCTAGTAGGAACTGTTGTTTCCTCTGTACTCGAGATTCAAATCCTCACCTTTCCCTCCCTCAAGCCAAGGATGAGGAACTGCAACTTCTCACCCTACAAGAGGTTGAGGCATTCGGTGGGGCCCTTGATATGAGGGTGTTTCCTGGAAGGTTCAAATGAAACCAAGTGGCATAGCGCTACTTCAATATATGTGGACACTGATGAGGCAAAAATGCAGGCTTCTCTCACATTCTTGCATTGACGGACGTGGATTAGAAGTACCGGATGGGGTATTTGTATCCTCTTTTTTAATCAGTCAACCAGGCCTTTCTTATGTGCATCTTCTTAGTTTTGCTAGAAAGGCACTCATTTTGAACACAGTTTACAGTAATTTCAGAGCTATTAACGAGCATATGTGTGTTTGTGTGTGGGGGAAGTAACTATTTGTCTCACCTATAGGTGAAGAATCTTGTGGGGCCTGAAAATTCCTCATCAGGTCAAGCTGGACAAGCCAAAATCAGTGAGAATGAAGAACTGACATCAACTCTGTTTATTATAAGAGTTATTTAAAGCTGTCAGCTTGTAGTTCCACTTATTTTTACAGTTCGGTGGTGCTAATAACTTTTAAAAACCACTCTTAATTCTTTCAGACAGAAAAATTGACTCCCTTCTCCCTGCTCCAAAAACTAACTTCTCATTTTCCCCAGAATCTCAGATTTTCTTCCTTCTCCTGTCAACAAAATGTAAATGATTTCAGCTTAAGCGTCTCAAAAGTATCATTGGTAATAAATAAAAATTACGTTTCCCCCCCTTCCAAGTACCACTTAATGAATTTTTAATGTTTGTTCCAATTTAATGTAATCAATCACTTGCTATCTGCACGTTGATGATGCAACAGTAACTCAATTAGCTTACAGAAATCCATATGTACTAGGAAAAGAAGAGGTTTAATTACCTCTATTTTTAGGTTCAGATTCTTTTTTTAAAAAAATCCTAACACAAATGGAAGATTACAAAGGAGCCTAGCGAGAGGGAACTCTCTTATACTTACAAAGATTTAAATCTACTGTGCTATTTAGTAATTATTTGAGAAACTCTCAAGATAGGAAAGCAACCTCTTCATGGGGTCAAATTAAAGCGATGTTTAACACATCAGGGTATTTTTTCAAATGGCACAAAGGATCTGTTTGTCTCAGTATATGATTTTCCTCAACTCCGGATCTCGCAATTGTTTTCTGATGGTGAACTGTCTTCGGAAGTGATGCCCAACAACTTCTGGAATGCTACAGTTGCTTTATGTGGACTGTTTCTACAACACCTTCAACCAAGATGGGCACGAACTGCCGGTTCGGTGCTTCGTGCCAGTTCGTATCTCGGCTGAACATGTGTTAAGCACTTCCTAGCCCTGCCCTCTCTGAAACCAAGTCACATAGCGCTATTTCAATATATGTGGACACTGATCAGGCAAAAATGCAGGCTTCTCTCACATTCTTGCATTGACAGATGTGGATTAGAAGTACCGGATGGGGTATTTGTATCCTTTTTTTAATCAATCAGCCAGGCAGCACCAGCTTCCCTGCCCCGCCTCCTCTGGTACCTCAGTGGGCGCCCACTGGAGGAGGCGGGGCTGATCACGCCAAACATCTGTTTGGCCAAGAAATGAAACAGCATGAACTGATGAACCAAGTAGTTTGTGCTCATCTCTAATCCTGGTAGAAAAGGTGCATTTTAAGAAGGTGTGGCAAGACCCAATGGGATATAGGGATCTTTGTACAACAGGCAGCTGTCTGATCAGCCGTAGGTTGGTTTATCCCAACCTACAAGTAAGGAGCAACCTGAAGTAATTATCAGGATGTCTCAGGACTCCAGAAAGCATTGTAAAATGAGCTGTTGAGGTAGGGTTGAAGCTAACTAGCTGGTGGAAGTGAGCAATTCGAGGACAGGCGATGACTTCTAGAGTACTACAACTCTTCATCTGTAGGTGCTTCCAGGTCCATCAAAAAGGTGAAACCAGATTTGGAGAGGGCATCAGACATGACATGTGCACGGTCAGCCTTCCTCTGACAGTTTGTTTCCCATCAGATGGGAGGCAGCATAGAAGAGAAGATTTTCAAGGTGGCTCTGTGCATTTAGATGGATCCCAGTTAGACAGAGGATACTTTTCCTCCTGGCACAGAAACATCTCCGGTGGAGAAACGTCATTTGGTTAATTTCCAGGCGCCTGGCTGCTCTAAGTTTAAGGGCCTTGCCAGAAGTAAAGATGTCAATTGCAGGTACAAATCCATGCCTCTTCTTAAAGGCCACTAGTGGGTGATGCCAGCAAAAGGATGGGAGATGTAATGAAGACAGACAGCCTCCAAACACAAGTCTTTTCCATAATTCATTTTTTTTTAATGTCCCGGAGATGGACGAAGCAAAATGGACGAAACAAGAGTCAAAGCTGATGCAGCAAACTCACAAAATAAATAAGCCACCAAACGCACAACACAAAATAATGTCTCCAGCAATGTACCATGGACAGCAGCATGCACATCAATGAATACTTACATAAATGTCTGCACCATAAAATCCATCCTGGTAAACAACACTGCAAGGATGCACACACAGAGAAAAACATCCATATTAGTGCATTTCCACATGCAAATGCCGCCAACCCCTGAATTCTTGAGGTTAGTCTCGTCACACAAAAAGAAAACAGAAACAAAACAGGGGGGAACCAAACCACTTAGGTGTCAAGAGAAATAAAGGTAAACATAAACATGTTCATAGGGTGGGGCATATTGTCACACTGATCATGAGTTGGAAGGTTCATGCTCTTCCCCTTTCTTTGATAAGGAAAGCTTTTCTCCTAATTTTTACTTTCATTTTCAACCCGAGTCATCAGTAGCACAACGAGCTCTCCTTCACAGGTACTCGGTGTGCGTCTCTTGTCCAATATCGTCTGCACCCCTCATTGACCAGGAGACCCAACACAGCACTGATTGGATTGGTTCAAAGGCCCTGAAACAGCCTTATGAATTGTGGTTGTGGATGCTTTCACAAAGCTAACTACACAGAAAGAGAGAGAGAGTGTGGCTTTTTGGCTCTTGCTGTGGATGATGGGATTTAGCAACTGAACAGATGTCCAGCACTGCCCAGCCCTGCCTCCTTTGGCAGCCACCCATTCAGAAGCAGTGCCCAGAGGAGGCAGGGCAGGGAAGCAGGGGCACCGCCTCTGAGTCAGAGCCTACTGGAGGAGGCGAGGTTGGGAAGTGCCAAACACCCGTTTAGCCGCTAAATGAACTGGCATGAACAGACAAACTGGTGGTTCATAGCCATCTCCAATAACAACCCCATGCTGGTATTCCTTCTGCCTTTTCCAGGCACATCTTGGACAGGAAAGATGCTTCATGCTTATTTTAGCAAGGGGATTTTTTGATTTCTTGGACGACAAATACTATAAATCCTCATTCTGGGAGTTCTACCTGTCTTACACATACCTGACAGATGCCTAAACATGGCTCACCTGTTGAAAAGACCTAAATTGGAAGCCTCTGAAGCCTTAGGTCCACTCATATGTCCTCTTCTTGCAATAGTGCCTAGCTAGGAGTTTTCCTTCTGAAGAGGAATCTAGCCATAGCTAGGTCTAGATAAGCCTCAAAGCTTTCCAGCTTAAGCTTTTTCCTCTCAATAAATCCCCAAATCCCTTCCCTAATTTCTTTGGCTCTGTCTCCTTCCCCCCCAAAAAAAACACACACTCTGCAAAAGAAAAAAAATGCCATTCTGTGCTGAGATTGGAATAATCTTGCTAAGTATGCCTTTTCCTCCAAGAGAGAAAAAAAATATTTTCAAGAAACGTCTGCTAAAGTTCATGAGATCTTCTCAGGATTTCTCAGGGAAAGCCTCATGTGGGGCAAAAAATTGCTCTAATGGGGAAAAGAACTGTATCTCTGAGGCTGAGAAGCGATGAGATTGACATCCCTATACAAAGATGAAAAATAGCTTCTGCAAAGGTCTAAATTGATAAGGAAAGACGGAAAGAACTGGGCACTATAGCCAGGAGTAAAGAAGACTGAGGGGAGATGGGAGAGCACTCTTCAAATACTTGAAAGGTTGTCATCCAGAGGAGGGGCAGGCTCTGTTCTTGATCATCCCAGACAGCAGGACACGTAATAATGGGCTCAAGCTACAAGAAGCCAGATTTCAGCTGAAGATCAGGAAAAATGTTCTAACTGCTAGAGCAGTACAACAATGGAACCAATGTCCTCTGGAGGCAGTGAGCGTTCCAACATTGGAGGCCTTCAAGAAAATATTGGACTACCATCAGTCAGGTCTGATGGTTGATGGCCCACTGGGTCACAAAGAGTCGGACGTGACTAAACGACTAAACAACGACTGAGCAGAGGGTTGGACTCTATGGCCTTATAGGCCCCTTCCAACTCAAAGATTGTATGACTATGATTTTATGAGTCTATGATTAAGAGAGATAGCTCTCTTGAGGTAGTTCACATTGTTAAGCCAGTTTATAAAGTTATAAATCAGCTAGTACAGTGGTCCCCAGCTTTGGATGTTCTTGGACTAAAACTCCCAGAAGTCTTCACTATGAGCTGTTCTGGCCAAGATTTCTGGAAGTTGTAGGGTTGTAAATCTTGGGAGTTGTAATCTTGAAAGTTGTAAATGCACTAATATGGATTTGGAGCCACTGCAGTAGTAGATTATGGATTCATCTTGCACGGGTGTAAGGAATTTGTTAGGGGTGCTTTAGATGCAAATTTCCTGCTTCAAGAGGAGGTTCGACAATTACCCTTGGATGACCATCCCAGCTCTACAATTCTATAATTCCATGATTGTGTGTCTTAGGATAAAACAGTAAGCAACATACTAAGAAAGCATTAGGACTTACTGCTCTTCTAAATGCTAAAATATATGTTATATTACTGAATTTATTTTCTTCCAGCTGCATACTTCCCCTGAAATCTTGACAGTCTCCATAAAGCCAAAGACTGAACTGCCTGGCTGGTTGAAAAAAAATCACTGTCTCCAGAATTGATGCAGATCTTATTGTAAATCAAAATTTCAGACACTGGACTGAAAGCCAGGTGCCACATCCAATTATGTGCAGTACTGCCCTTTGAATATGTCATCTCATGTACTAACTTATTTATCCCTCTTGTTCTCAATGCCTTTCCATACACAAAGTGGGATTATAAACATCTTGAGATGTTGACTTTATTTGTTTTAATGCAATGGTTTAAAAAAGCATATGGTAATTCTGAAAACAACATATTGCATATTATGCATTTATACTTTTTCTCTCTTTCCAACATTCTATCAACTGTTGCTTTTGCTCTATAATAACTGTATCTCTTCTCCATTCATCAAAATGATTGTCCTATGTACCTGTCCAATACTCTAGATTTTCTTAAAATACAAGTTTCAAGAACTGGGAGTCACATTTCCCAGTTCAGTAACACTACATATTACAAGTTCTTAGGAAGACAAACAAACAAACAAAAAATAAATGTAGGGATAATGACCGGTAAGAGGGGATCAGAATGAAATTCCCAACTATTTGGTGGCTGTTCTCTCTTCATTTTTCCCTGTGGCTAGGTGAAGCCTGATTGATTTGCTTAATGATATAATTATAGAAAAAATGGATTTTTCTTGCAAAGAATCTGCCCCCAAGCACATCTGTGTGTTCATACGTAATTCTGCGGTTGCTGCTGTGCACCATCAAGTCGCTTTCGGCAACGCCAGTAGGGCTTTTGAACTATGTGAGAAGTTCAAGGAATGATTTGCCATCCCCCACTCGGTGAGCCTACATCAGTGAATAAGCATTTGAACTCAGGACTCCTAGTATCAAATTCTACGCCAAACACTATACTGCCTCCTCTGGAGCTGTTAGTGTAAGGCAGGAACACACAGAGTTGGAAAGTTGCCCATTTGGAATTGCAATGCTGTTGATCCATAGAAAACCTGGCTAGGATTCCCTACTGGGAAAGTCATTTTCATGGTAACACACTGGGCCACTCAAAAAACCGACAGGGAAATGTGTACAAGGTTTTGAGCTCTCAAGAGACATGCCGGCAAAAAGCTACAAGAGATTTCTGAAGATTGTGAAAGTCTGCATGTATACAAAGATCCGGCTACTGTCTATTTATTCACACTTTGTTATACTGCTGGAGGAACAGTATGTTCCACACCGGTGAGAGTGGAATAGATGAGTTGGTGAAGCCAAGCTGACTGCCACTCAGTCCACCCAGCTGGGTAGCTACACCCCTTTGCCTGGAGGTAGGGCTGGCTCTTCTGTCAACAGCCTTTACAGACCTGAGTTCTGAAATGCAGTAGCTCTTGTTCTGTGCTTTTTGTATATCATGGCTTTCTTCCATTATTCCGTTATAACGGCAGGCACCTGGGTTCCTACCGTAATGTTGCAATGTAGTGTGATGAAGAAACAAGGGCATGCTGCTGAGTTAATTTTCAGTGGTGAGATTAATCTAACCTCATTCGGGCTGAATGCACCTTTTTTCTTTCACTTTTTCCTGGGATTGTGAATGTCGGACATATATTGGGATTGTTAAGGGCACCACACAAGTAAGAGCAAATTTCTATTCCCCCACCTACACACTGTGTGTGTGTGTGTATGATTGTGTGCGTGCAGGCAGGTTGGGCTTTACTAGTAAAGGTCTCTCCTAAAGGAGGCTTATTTAGAATAGAGGGGTAAAGTTATTTTTTCAAAGGAAGGAAGGAAGGAAGGAAGGAAGGAAGGAAGGAAGGAAGGAAGGAAGGAAGGAAGGAAGGAAGGAAGGAAGGAAGGAAGGAAGGAAGGAAGGAAGGAAGGAAGGAAGGAAGGAAGGAAGGAAGGGGAATGGAATGGAATGGAAGGAAGGAAGGAAGGAAGGAAGGAAGGAAGGAAGGAAGGAAGGAAGGAAGGAAGGAAGGAAGGAAGGAAGGAAGGAAGGAAGGGGAATGGAATGGAATGGAAGGAAGGAAGGAAGGAAGGAAGGAAGGAAGGAAGGAAGGAAGGAAGGAAGGAAGGAAGGAAGGAAGGAAGGAAGGAAGGAAGGAAGGAAGGAAGGAAGGAAGGAAGGAAGGAAGGAAGGGGAATGGAATGGAAGGGAGGGAGGGAGGGGAATGGAATGGAATGGAAGGAAGGAAAGGAAGGAAGGAAGGAAGGAAGGAAGGAAGGAAGGAAGGAAGGAAGGAAGGAAGGAAGGAAGGAAGGAAGGAAGGAAGGAAGGAAGGAAGGAAGGAAGGAAGGAAGGGGAATGGAATGGAATGGAAGGAAGGAAGGAAGGAAGGAAGGAAGGAAGGAAGGAAGGAAGGAAGGAAGGAAGGAAGGAAGGAAGGAAGGAAGGAAGGAAGGAAGGAAGGAAGGAAGGAAGGGGAATGGAATGGAATGGAATGGAAGGAAGGAAGGAAGGAAGGAAGGAAGGAAGGAAGGAAGGAAGGAAGGAAGGAAGGAAGGAAGGAAGGAAGGAAGGAAGGAAGGAAGGAAGGAAGGAAGGAAGGAAGGAAGGAAGGAAGGAAGGGGAATGGAATGGAAGGGAGGGAGGGAGGGGAATGGAATGGAAGGAAGGAAGGAAGGAAGGAAGGAAGGAAGGAAGGAAGGAAGGAAGGAAGGAAGGAAGGAAGGAAGGAAGGAAGGAAGGAAGGAAGGAAGGAAGGAAGGAAGGAAGGAAGGAAGACTTCATCAAGCATGGAGAATATAGGGAGAAAAAACAATGTCCAAAATGGCTATGATTCTTGGGGCACCTGTGCTCCCAGGAAACATGGTGAGAGCTATCGGTTTACAGGGGATCAACATATCAAAAGTTACAAGTCAGCTTACACCAAGAAACAGTATGCTGGCCAATGGTTCCTTTCTCTAAGCTTCAGGGTGCCTGCCTGGCTGGTGTGATGCATTTCCACGCACTCTTCAACCATCATTGTCAAGTGATAATAAGAACAGCATATAATAAATTAAAGGTTGTTACGAGTCAAACTTTGCCGAGGCAGATTTAAAATGCGATTCAGCCTCCACAGTAACCAGCTGTTTGCAATCATCCAAATATATATTTCTACCTCAACGAAGTTCCTTTCCTCTCTCTCTCTCTCTCTGTGTCTCACCGTCTCTTTCTCTCCAGCGTTCCTTCTCAAGGGGAATTTACATAACAACATGGGACGCACAAAATGCTTTAAAGCCACCAAACCATGACAGTGCAAATTACTACCATTTGTCAACCCCGTACACAAGGTGCTCCACTTCAGGCAACGGAGATTGGTGGCATGCTGTGCGAGGTTTGTGTGGCGAGACAAGACCATCATGCATGGCGCTCATAAATGCTCAATTGCTTTTTTGGGGGGAGAGAGGGGAAGGGAGGGGAGAGCGGGCAGGGCCGGCGGAGAGCAGGGAAGGAGACGGCAAGGAGATGGGACTTACCCGCCATAAGCTGGGATGGGGGGAGGGGGAGCCGCCGCGCGAAACGTGTTGTAGACGGTGCGGCCTCTACCTCTGAGATGCGCCCCTCTGTATGCTGCGGCAGCAGTGGCGGCTGGATAGGGGAAGCCCGGCACTAAAGAAGAGACAAAGGAGAAGAGGACATGTTGCATCACCGGAGAGACTCCTTCCATCGGTTTTCCAAGGACAAAATTGCATTCCGTTGCTTCGTTCCACGCCGGAAAAGAAAACACACCCTCTACAACTGGTTAGAAGCATTGAATAATGGTGTCAAAAGGGGCCTATGAAGCCGTCAAGTCCAACGCTCTGCTCAAGGCAGGAATCCAGGGTAATAAAAGTTGGGATGTCAGTGAACCAGGGGGAGACTCCCGTTTTGTGGAATTGGTTGGAATTGCACAGGTGCTCTCCAAGGTGCTGAAGCTCCGTCGTGGATATGGCACCTTGTAGAGCTGTGAAATTCAGACTAAAGCCCAGAGAAGATTAAAATGCCATCACAAAATGGAGGCATGCATCTCCACTCAACAAAGAGTGAAAAATGTTGTGGGGAGCAACTCCATTCTCTGTCTTGCCCTTATCTTTCTGGCTTCCTCTAAAGAGATTGGGTCTGAATGGAACATACCTAATCTGTCACTATGGCAGAATCCACTCCTCACAGTAGATTTTCTTAAACGCTGGGCACATATGAAGTTTTTTAATATGAACATTTTGTTCATATGAAAAGTGCCAAAGAAACAAAAATGCCTCTTGCACATGAAGGCTTCCCAGTGTTCTCGCTGATGGCAAGACCTTGCACAGGTGGAACAGAGCACCCGCTCTTGTTCACCTGTCTAATCCATTATGTCCCTTCAAGTTGATTCCAACTCATGATGACCCCTTGCTATGATCCTAAATACAATGCACTCAAAGGTGATTGGCCACTCCCTTCTTATGGTGTCGCTTTAGGATCTTATAGCTTTGCCCCAAATTATCATATACTTTTGTCTAAAATCTTTAGACGGAAATTTGAGGCTCGTCTTATACACGGATGTAAGCTGGTGAGAGGACAAAAACAAGTGGAGGGGAAAGCAGGGATCAAAGCGATCCTGCAGCGCTTTGATCCCTTTCCCCCTACACTTGCTAAGCTCCACTTATTTTTCTTAATTTTGGATGCAGCGTCCTATACATGGAAAAATATGGTATACAGGCTGGCTATTCTCCCAGAAAGCATAGTGGGATAGATATCTATCTATCTAGTGCCAGGTGCTCCAACTCACAAAGCTACCCAGTAAGCTTACTTAACCCTTGTTTGTCTCATAGGGACTAAATTAGAGATATTTTTGGAGGTTCTGTCTAAATGGACTCTTAAGCCCAGTGGCATTAAACTGATGCCTACACATGAACATGGGGAGGAAATGCAGACAATATATTCTTCACACTCTTTATTTTAAAAATGTGAGAATTAATGAGTTTCCCTGAGAGCAAGAAAGCAAACAGGGAGCCCCTGTTGCCTGAAATGAATGTCAAGAGCATAGCTAGAGGATACATTCTGGAGCCAGCGTCTTAATCAAGCGAGGGTGGAAAACAAATATTACTGAACAAACCCTAATAAAAACAAATGATTAGAGGTAATGATACATAGAAAGCTTAAATGAAACACAGACATGTTGCCAAGCCACCGATGGATTTTCCACTGGTTCTGTGAAACATTTTCCAAGATGGGGCTTAAATGAAAATAAAAGACCAGGGTCCAAAATGTCTGGATTCAATGTTCCACTCTTTCTCTTCCCCCTCTAAAGTTCGAAGAAAGGAAGGAAGGGTGGAAATAGGGTTTTTTAAAAAATAGTTAATAGAGAAATAAGGGAGAGAAAGAGCTCAAGAGGGCTTAGGAAAGTTACTTTTCTGGATTACAGTCCCTAAATCCCACTGCCACTGTGTCCAACGGTATTCAAAACCGAGAGCTACGTAGAGCGCATAATACAAACATTGACACACACACATGAGGGATTAGCTGGGGAATTGCTAGTGTTTGATTCTCACCTCAGCCTGGTTGGCCTCAGGCAAACCAATATCCACTTAGCTGCCTCTTTCTTCCCACCTCACTAATGACCTGCATTACAGCGGTGCTGAGAAGATTACTGAGCTAATGTGATGAGGTCCGAAAGAAACACTTTTGAGGCGTCAGCCTTGTTAATGCCAAGCAACTACGGATGATTGGGAAGCTGTATGGGAATATAGTATTAGTAGCATAATAATACAGTGGTGCCCAACTTTGGGTCCCCAGATGTTCTCGGACTAAAACTCCCAGAAGCCTTCATCACTCGCTGTGTTGGCCAGGATTACTGGAAGATGTAGTCCAAGAACATCTGGGGGGCCCAAGGTTGCAACGACCCACTGGTGTCATGTAACAAACCATGGAATGGTGTGCAATAAGTGCTGAAGGCCGCAAGGCGCTACGTACATGCTAGGTAAAGTCATTACTGTCATCATTGGCCAAACACCAAAACGGACTCCAGCCCAGATAAAACTGGCCATGCTGATGGCACAAATCTTATTGTCCTTTTAGCACCGTAATGTCACCCAGAGTAGACCTTTGGTCTAGATGGGTGGGGTATAAATCTAATGAAATAAAAATAAAAATAAATAACACAAACGGTGTAACATTTGACAGCAAACTGTAGCAACCTACAAAGCCAGCGTGTATTTCTTCGTTACATACCGAGTCACCCAAGGCGGGCCAGGATTTTGGGGAGTTCTCATCCAAGAAAATCTGGGGACCCAAGTTTGGGTGACACTGATGTAGGCTTTGTAAGTCATCTCTGAGCAAATTTAAGAGCCTGTTTTTAAGCATTTATAGGACTGAGAAGTTGGATAATACTGACGGTTCAGCGTTGATGTGTTTAGCTTCCTAAATGAGGTCCACCTGGAGGAAACGGCTGGTGAGTCCCTTTCCAGAGTGGAGAATTGTAGGATTCATGGTAAAAGAAATCCAAATATCTCATTCCTATCAGAGGCCAAATCTGAAAAAGGGGCAGCAGTGAAGGCTCTGTGGTAAACTGTTGGTTGCAGCTCGAATCCAAATGGGAACCTTAGTTGACTCTGTCAATTTGTGGGTGTGTTCCAAGGACATAAATCCTCCCCTCTCTCATTTTCTCTGCATGAGGGAAGACAGCTAGGAATTTCTTGACTGTTTTTGCTCAAATGCCACTTTTTGCATCTTTCTTCACCATCGCCCTGACCTTCTGTGCTTGTTCTGTCTGGCTGTGCCTTTCTTCTCAAACTAAAGGGAAACTAGAGATGTTTTATGTAACTTCCAGAGACTTTGAGGAACAGAAAGAGGACTCTGTCTCACTCTTCACAAGGAAGGGAAGGTCTTTGTTGGGTTTTAGAGTTCTTCACCAAGGTTTCTTGTCAATGAAGACACTGGCTACCCAATAATATTCAAGCCATCACTGACTGTCCACACACTCAAGCAAGTCATTATTTCCATCATCAAGGGAAGGTCACACAAGTGTTAAGCGGCTATCCGTATTAACTCTCCATCATATTAAGTCACGTTCAAACCTAAAACTCTGCCTTGGCCAAATCCTGCAAATCTCTGAGATGGAAGGACATTTCCAGTTGCCTTAGAATTCTTTTCCGTTGTGTTTTTCTTTTAAAATTCACACTGTACTTATTCCTGACAATGTTAATTCGGGAATACCGAAACAATGTTTAATTTTGCCATTGTGCTAAATGGGACTCCAATATTCAACCGTGTTGTGTTTTAGACAAACTGTTTCTCGTAGGCTGTTCTCATTTGAAATTCATTGAAAACCAAAACACACATGAACATACACACTCACACACACAAAATCTCTAATTAATGTACAAGTTTAATCACCATTCCCCACATGGAAGAGTAATTTTTCACTGTTCATTTGCTTGGTGTAATCTCCAAACTGACATAACAGGAAAGCAATAGCCTATAAATCTGTTCCCATTTGTTCCTTTAATATTCATACTGCATTGAACTACAGCTGATTGTTGCTTCAGTCTATTACAACATGCAGAAGTGTCGATAAAATATTGCAAAAGACAAGATATATTTGCTGTGTGGCAGCGTGTGCCATTTATTTTTCAAAGAGACGTTAAATGGCTCACGGATCGTCCCTTTGCTTGCCGCTGACTGGATGATGATTAGTGATTAATTACCTCGCCACAAATTGACAGGGCACAGGGAAATTGACACAGCTCTGATTAATTAACTTTTTTTCCCTTCCAAAAGAGAGATAGTGACTGAGAAAAACACACACAAACCTAATTGAATGGTAGTGTGAATTATGGAAAGGCAACACTGAAAATCACAGACATTATAAGACCTGGTGTTTAAGGGGCTGGGCACATTTTCACAGAAAAAAAAAGGGCTGTTGATAGTTAAAGAATGGAAGCCACAGAATTTTGGGGAAAAAAACACTGACCACCCAATTCTGGCTCATAAACAGAGCTTTCCTTTTCATGCAATGGAAGAGAGAGTCTACCTACGTTGCACAGACAATGTAACATGTAAGGTGAGTTAGGCTGCAGAGATTTCTGTAGTTTTCCATTTCTCTTTTTTCCAAGTCTACTCCATGTTACATGTTGTAGAAAAGAAAGGATAGCAACTGACATCGGGGCCAATTTTTCCATAGCTTCCAGCCTCCACTGACTGGGAAAGAAGCCAAAAGCCAATCTAGGAAGTTTATGTCTTTGTTTTAAAAGTGGAGGAGTTCCCTGAGACCCCGCACTATTGCATTATTATTCACTATTTAGGGGCCTCCTACCTCCTGATACGGGGACCCGAGGTGGCTCGCGATATGAAAAAGAAGAGAATTAAAAACAGAATCAGTTAAATATTATTGTTCATTGTTTTATATTTTTTATTTTGTAATGTATGTATGTATGTATGTATGTATGTATGTATGTATGTATGTATGTATGTATGTATGTATGTATGTATGTATGTATGCATGCATGCATGCATGCATGTATGTATAGTATGTGTGTGTGTGTGTGTGTGTGTGTGTGTGTGTGTATGTATGTATGTATGTATGTATGTATGTATGTATGTATGTATGTATGTATGTATGTATGTATGTATGTATGTATGTATTTTTTAAAATTTGTCTAAAAGCCGCCTAGAGTGGTCGCAATGACCAGACAGGCGGGGTAGAAATAAAAGAAAGAAAGAAATATTTTTTAAAAACTTAAACTAAATGCTAAATAAAATATAATTGAATAAATACAAACAAGGAAGCATTAGGAACTAATTGTATGCCATCAAGTTGGTTCGGAGTGATGGCCACCCTTTTCCAGAATGTTTCAAGTACAGAGCACTCAGATGTAGTTTCCCATTTCCTTCCACTAGGGGCGCCCTGGGGCTGTGCAGCTGGCCCAAGGCCACCCAGGCTGGCTCTACACCCAGGAGGCCCAATGGGGGAATCAAACTCCCAACGTCTGGCTCTGCAGCCAGAGACCTAAACCACTGAGCTATGGAGCCAGTAGATACCTAGCATCAAAAAAAAATCCAGATAACTGCAAAAGCACAATACTGTATTACTGTGCTTTGATGCACTGATTTGATAACTCTGAGAAATTCTGGGGAACGTAGATGGAAACTGGACCAGTCGGCTCAGGTAAGTGAATACAGAAAGTCAGCCCAAACTATTAGAAATGGATCAAAGTTTGTGCCATGCGGTGCACAAGGAAACGCTTGTTTTGCTTGGAACAGCAATTAGTTCAGGGTTGGGGACATAACATTTTTTTAAAAAAAGGAAGACAGAAGGGATGAGGAAACAGCTTACTTTCTCTTTGTTCAAAGGCTGAACAAATCTATTTGAATTAAAAGAACATGTCTTTTTTAAGCAGGGGACTTTTAAATGTATTTTCCTCCCACATCTTTTAATGAGCTGTCACAGAAATACATGCTGTGGGATTAGCATTTACATGTGGAAGGATTTCTGGAGGCAGGCGGGAAACCTACGTTGTGGTTTCCTAATTGACCTTCTGGAGGTATCGGGCAGTTCACGGTACTCCTGGTACAGCTGATGCGAGTGGCGATCGTGATGCGCATCTGCGATCCAAATTCTGACGTGTACTCAAACATGTATAAATAATGTGCCGTTCATGCAAATGGTGGTAACAAAAAGGTGCATGAATTTCAATGTAGGAGGGGAAAAAAGCAAGTCTCATAACTGAAAAAGAAAGAAGGAAATGAATAAAATGAAGCTGTGTTATGGGTGGTCCCTAAGATTACACAAATGTAAGAGTGGGTGATGCCTTTGATTGAACAACAACAACAAAAAATCAAACAAATTTCAAGCTTTTGTGGAGCAAATTCCACTTCTTCAGGCTCATCACAACCTCTTCATGGAGGTTGAGGCTCCAGTTTCAGAAGACTGACATCAATTCTCACAAACACATGGACCACCAAATCTTGGACTCTTGTATACAATTTGTCTGCACTATCCATGCAGGGGTTGTGATAAGCCTAAAGAAGTGTACTGTTCTTCCATGAAAGCTTGGAATTTGCTTGATTTTTAGTTGTCCATTGAAAGGCATCATCCACGCTTTCATTAATTCTTCTCAGATTACTACTGATGAATAACGGTGAATGCTAAGCACCCTTTCTGCAGACCGACAGGGTTTAAGGTTGTCATGGACTATTTCCCAGCCTACTTGAGAAGATACTGCATTCAAAATATTTTCTGTCAGTGGTACAGCGAGGCTTTTTTGGGGAATAAAACCTGCCTGGCCACCTTTCAAAACTATCTCATCTTTTGCCATGTTGTTTTCAGCTTGCTCTGTAAGCTAAAAAATCCCAGGGCAGTGTGGTTTATTGTTTTAATATCTCTCTGACACAAGGCAGAAATATCCCACAGTGGCTACTTATCTGTCATATGTATTTTTCTGAAAGAAATGTCAAGCCGAGCATGCTGTTTCAAGGCTCTCTCTCTCAAAAAAAAACCTGTTCGTTGAGTGGAGCTGGGTTTCATTTTTCTAAAGGAAGAGCTGAAGCCGAAATGATAATCTTGAGAAGGGGGAAGGGTAGGATTAGAAGATGCAGAATACCAGTCTGTCCCTTCGTGTAAATTATCCAGAGAAGTACAGAAAACACTAACAGTTTTTACTCGGTTAGGTTGATCTAGAACTTTTAAACCATCCATTCCTATGCCCCTTCTATGTCAACTCAGTGGGAGCTGTCCACTTTCTCTTAAGAGCATGTTTTAATATATAATACCTCAGAAGAGAAGACCCCCCTGGAAAAGACCCTGATGTTGGGAAAATGTGAAGGCAAGAGGAGGAGAAGGGGACAACAGAGGACAGGATGGTTGGGCAGTGTCATCGAAACTATCAACATGAATTGGACCCAACTCCGGGAGGCAGTGGAAGACAGGAGGGCCTGGCGTGCTCTGGTCCATGGGGTCACGAAGAGTCGGACATGACTTAATGACTAAACAACAACCTAAGAACTACAGAGCTGGAAGGGACCCTACAGATCATGATTTCCATCCCCTTTCAAGGAGGCACTGTGGGGGAATCAAACTCCCAACTTTTGACTCACAACTAGTTGCCTCAACCCCTAAGTTCTCCAGCAGTTTGTAAGACAGGGATGGGGATTCTGAAGCTCCCGACCTTGTGACACATTTACCAGATTGAGGCCCATGAACTCTAAAACTGTAAAAGCCATCGTACTTTGAGTTGTAACACGTTTCTCTTTGTCTGAGGGACAAACAATGGAGAACGGCAAAGCCCAACACCAGAGCAAATGGGAGGCGTGTGTGTGGCTTGAATGGGTGGGATGGAGTTGGTGGCAGCAGAGCGAATATTGCTAATTAAAAAAAGCTGAAACAGAATAGCATTTTAAGGACACAATGGGCTGTAAACTTACTTCCTATTAATTGAACTCAGTGTAATGACATATCAGAATGAATAGCTAGTGATCTGGAAATTCATTTAGACCATTAGTTTAATTACAGAAACTGATGGAAGTTTTCTCAGACAATTATGTAAGGAACTAGAGCAGTGTGGGATGGAGTTTGAATCTTTTGCTTTGTTTCCTCCTCCTCCTCCTCCTTCTTCCTGTTCGTTTTGAAGTGGTTAGAGATTATGACGTAGGAAACGGCGGTTAAGAGTAGACTTGATCAACCGATCCCTCATGCAAAGCATTATACAAGACAGAAAATTGTAAGAAATCAACATCCTGCAGGTGCTCCTGGTCTGAAGCCAACAATGACCCTTACCAGCCTTCGGTGTTCCTAATTCCATTTGAATATGCAGGTCCTATCTATGTGGCTCTGATTTTTGGTACTTTGTGACATCAGCATGGTAGAAATGGAGCCCCCGAGAAAAAGCCAGAACCAGACCTACTTGGAGACATGACAGTTGCCTACCCTGGGGTACCATGACAGAAACAAGCCATTAAGAAACATCTTCAAATTTTTTAAAAGGATTGTTTCTGTAGTACTACCTTACAGAAGGGCTATACTGAGTACTCCAGGGGATAGAAAAGAAAGATTGAGGGGAAACAGGATAGCACTTTTCAAATACTTGAAAGGTAGTCCTACAGAGGAGGGGCAGGATCAGTTCCCAATCATCCCAGAGTGCAGGACACGCAACAATGGGCTCAAGTGACAGGAAGCCAGATTTTGGTTGGAAATTTCAGGAAAAACTTCTTAACTGTTAGAGCAGTATGACAATGGAACCAACGAGCTTGGGAGTGCTCCATCACTGGAGGCATTCAAGAGAAAAAATTTACATCTGTCACATCTGCTTTGATTTAGATACTTCCATTGAGGAGGGGATTGGACTTGATGCTCTTATCGGTAGGTCCCTTCCAACTCAGTGGTTCTCTGGTTGGAGGGCAGTGAAGGCAGGTGTTCAACTCTTAATTCGAAAGGGATCAACTATCCCTAAACAGATCAATGCACTGTTGGGTAAGCCCTTTGGGAGCCCAACAAACAGAGAAGGACTCTACTGACTTACAGCAGTCATGTGTCCTATTTTGTTCCTGATGGTCACACACATGTAAGCTAGACCGGTAAGGCTGCATAGTTCCATAAAAGTTTGGATCCTACTGGTGTTCACACAAACTTTGCATAATTTGTCATGGCTAAGCATGGCTAACTGATGAGGTACTTGGACATGCCTGTCAACTGCCCAGATGTTCAACTGAGATGCATGCAGGGATCTCATCAATTAGCTGCATTTAGCTGCATCAAGTTATACAAAACCTTGCACAAACACTAACAGGATAGGAGGAAAAAGAGCTGTCTCTTGGGCTCTTAGCTGGGGATAGGACACAGTATGTGGCTCTAAAATTTATGGTTGAGGTGGCCAATCTTTTCCACGTAGCCTAAACTGGTAGGAAAAAAAAAATCAGAACCCCTCTTTCTATAACCTGGAGTAGCAAAGGTACCATCCATTTGATGACCTTGTCCCAAACAATCTCCATATTTTAATCTAAATGGTAGTTAAAATAATCTCCAACAATTAAAAATTGTGCCATAACTAGACCTGGATTCAGCCACACCGATGGACTTACAAAGAAATGCTTGAGGATTCCATATGGTTCATATTTCAGACCAACCTGATTTGTCATGCAGTTCTTAGTTCAAGATGCACATCACCATGCATATTTTAGAAACTAACATATTTAGAAATTCATGCTCCAGAATACATTTAGAAATCTGTATTTAGTGGCAAAAATAGGTTAAAAATGAATATTTTAAAAATTCACGTTGAAATATTAATTTTTCTGCAGTTTTCTTTTAAAAAGTCACAGAACAGGCAGAAACAGGGTGGAGCAAACTCATGGAACAGAATCATGGAAATGAGATGGAACAGACCAATTTTCTGTTGAATGCCTCCAGTTTTGGAACACTTACCACCTCCCAAGATCATGGATTCCATTGTCATACTGCTCTAACAGTTTAGAGGTTTTTCCTGAGATTCAGCCAAAATCTGGCTTCCTGTTGCTTGAGCCCATTATGACGTGTCCTGCACTCTGGGATGATCAAGAACAGAGCCTGCCCCTCCTCTGTAGGACAGCCTTTCAAGTCTTAGGAAACTGCTATCCTATCTCCCCTCTGTCATCTTTTCCCAAGGCTAAAGGGCCCAGTTTTTTCAGTCGTTCCTGAAAGTTGTTGGTGTTTGTCTCATTATAAAATGAAACAAAATCAAAACCCTTGCCATCTCTGTCTTGAACACCTATCTCCATGTGTCTTCACATCTGGAACACATATGCTGAGAAACTTCTCCTCTGTGCCTCCCTCAAACACATGTCTCTAGGTGGTCATGTTTTTCCACTCCAACTCTAACAAAGAAGCCACTGTTCTTCTTAACATTTTACAGGCTGGTGTTCCTGTCTTGACTGTTGGAATGTTTGTGACCATTCCATGACATCACAGTTGGTAGTCTGAAGAAGAGAGTGTTGATGGGGGCAAATAAATGAAGGCAAAAAGAGAGAGAGAGAGAGAAAGCATATCGAATCTATTGCTTAAAAAAAGCTAACATTTTGAGACAACAGTTCTAGAACTCAGTTGTTGCCTGTTACAATGGAACAACCTTGATGCATGCTTCATAAATACCACTGTATTAGAATACAATACTAGAAAAGCGATAATGTTTGGGAGAAAATTGTTAAGTTCTTGATCTACAGTCCCTAATCGGCTGTTCTGCTTGGACTGTATCAATGTTTGGTTGAGTGGAATTGGTAAGATTTTGCATCTGGATAGCATAAGCCTTTGTGATCATTGTTCTTCAAGGCAATAAGATCATGCTCTTAATTGCTACCTAGTCTTCATTTATGCTCACTCAAATAGCATATCAGATCTTTCTATTTAATATCATGCCTTCCTTTTATCAGCTTCCGTGGTTATGACCTTTGATAGATCGTCATTGAAGTATGGACTTTCATTCTGCTTGAACACAGACCAAGATCGGTTCTTCTGAAATCTCAGCTTGAAGCCTGCCTCGCTCATCTCTGTGTCTGCATATGTGTAATTACCACCCTCTCTTACTTGGCTTATAGACGAGTCACTGTTCTTATAATGGTCTCTGTCATCCTTCGAAAGGTTCTTGTCAGATTTACTGGGATTGCAAGACCCATGGTCAAACCACCAGTGCTCTCATGCTAAAAGAGGGAGATGAGTTTCAACCCCAATCACGTGAAAGTCACCAAAGAGAGGAACATAGGAAGCTGGCCTTTACTAGACTCAACCATTGGTTTATCTAGTGCAATATTTTCATTGTGGACCATCTTTGCTTTCTGGGGTTTCAGACTCAATTTTTGGTGACCCTGCGGGTGACACCATGGGTTGAACCTGTTCTGCTTGCCGAGCAGATGCTGTCGTAGAATTTCTAGGGTGATTTGTTCCAGGATAAAAAGTACATGGTACCTAAGCATTTCAACAACATCTCTAGAATAATACATTCAACTCAGCAAACGGTATCAAGTGCAGTCAACAATTGGCAGGCAAAAATAAATAAATCAAAAAGAGAGTCGGAACACTGGCTTACTTGTGGAGGTGTATACTAATGAACTTGGGGTACTGTACACGGGAGATCCTTCTTGATTTGCCTGGCACAGCAGCACCCTGCCTATGAAAGAGAGAAAGAGAGAGACAGAGAGAGAGACAGAGAGAGAGAGAGAGACAGAGAAAGAGAGTGCTTTCTGAGATTGAGGACAGACAGACTAAATTTGATAAGAAAGATACATACCCATATGAAAAATATATATACAGTATATACTCCCCAACATAGTAATGCTGTCAAATTTCCAATAATGTACAGGTTTTAGCTCCAAGTCAATGAAGAACATTTTCAAAAAAGAACAACATTTAGGATACATTCAAAGAAGTTGCTTTAGTGCAATGGTCCCCAACCTCGGGCCTCCAGATGTTCTTGGACTTCAACTCCCAGAAATCCTGGCCAGCAGAGGTGGTGCTGAAGGCTTCTGGGAGCTGCAGTCCAAGAACATCTGGAGGCCCAAGGTTGGGGAATCACTGCTTTAGTGCACGTGTAGTTCAGGGGTTGTGGTCTCTGGCTCCCGAGCCAGAGGGTGGCAGTTCAAATCCCCACTGGGGTTGGATGAGCCACTGTGGACTGGATGATCTACGGGGTCCCTTCCAGGTCTACAGTTCTGTGGTGCTGAGGGTGGGGGTAATGTGTATGTGTCTGCACGGCCATGCATCCATGCATGTTTGGACCGATAAGTGGATTCCTCCCCTTCATTGATGAAACATTTTGGTTTCATGGGGAGATTCACATGGCCACCTCCTATCCTTCAAATACTCAAATACGATGTGTCTGAGTTGTAGGGGTCATTAGGGTCACCTGCCCCTATTCTTCAGAAAGCTGATGGCCGCAACTCTGTTGTCTAGGCTTTCGGACCACTTTCCAAGCCATTATGGGCCCTGAACAACATACACACTTAGGACATCGCCATGCAGAGAAAGGTCTTGGACCTCTTTGGAAATTTCTCCTTCTTGATTTGCAAATTTATCCATACTCGGGTTAAGAGAAACACATTTCTTCAAATGTGGAAGAAAGCAGAATTAGAACATTTATTCTCATCCTTAGCAAGGGAGGGCGGCTGCTACACACATCAGCAAGGAAACGGTGCGTAACAGATACAGCTGATACCTCGCAACCCCTTTCCCAGGTTCTTTCAATCCATGTGTCACGTGTGGATCTTCACCCTTGGGTGTATTCCGTTAAGCAAATACACACTGCCTGAATTGATGTTGACATTGATCTTGGAAATGTCTCCTCAGAATGATCAGAACTGGCCAAATAACCAATAAGGGGTCCATCCTGAACTTTTCCATTTACCTGAGTCAGTCGTGTTTCCAGATAAATTAAATTAATAATTATATAAATTAAATATATAAATAACAGAGCACACTCGGCATCTTTTCAGCAAAGATGCATCACCGATGCTTTGGAATGTCAGGAGATGATGCAAATCTCTGCTGTGTAAAACCAACCAAATTTGCAGGTTATGTTTTTAAAAGTAATTTATTGCACTGCCCCGGAATAAGGGAAGGCTAAACCACTTGTGAGTACTTTCCACTTGGAAAACCCTGGCAAGGAAGTGGATTCTGAAGCATGTCAATTGGCGCTGAGTCAACGTTTTGCAAATGACTCTCCACCCGACCCTATGAAAGTATATGGGGTTATTCTTTTCCTCATCCAGGATTAGGCTGGCTCTTACATGCTCAAGTAAGAATTATTCCCACAGACGGAAAGTGGGAAACACTAGATTCAGATTCTTTCAAGTGTAGCTCCTCCTGTTTTTATTCCAAAGTTATATATATCTAGTCATCTCCATATATGAATTCCCCCTCTTTCTTCATCCTTTTCTAAAGAATGTGCAAATATATCTTCTAGAATGGTTTCAGTGAAACAGATTAAGTTGCTTTCTAAACACAGACCGATTAACTCAATATTGTTTAATATTACTAATGTTAATTATACGTAGTTTTTTTTGTTTCAAAACATTGCAAAAAAATTGAAAGCTACTGGTATTGTTTTTAAAAATGTGGTGTTAAAGTATTACCATACAAATGGTAAAAAAAAATCCCAGTGAGATTAACAACTCTGATGACAGTTAATGCATTTCTAAAACTTCTGAGGAGCGGTTACAAGCCATTACAGCTAAAATATTGGTGTATGAAAAATTAATAAAGCCAGTGGAAAATGGAATTCAGCATCTGAACCAGCTATTTACATAGAAAGAATCACCCAGAATTAATTATGCCCTATGTTACATTCTAATGAGTTTTTCATTAAAATGTACACTATTATGGAAACTAAACAAGGATTATTCAAAGAAAAGTGCCAACAGCTGGTTATGTTCCTTGGGGGCTTTTTTTGTTTTTGTTTTTAGAGAGAGAAAAAAAGATTAAAATTAGTTAATTGGTTATACATTTAACTCCCACTCAGGGTTAATCGAACGCTATTTATCATACAGTTTGTCTGTATGTTTTATAAAGGAAGCAATATATACATCACGATCCAGTCAGTATTTCTCTTTTCAGGATGCTCATACAGTGGTACCTCGCAAGACGATTACCCCGTAAAACGTTTTTTTCACTAGACGTTGACTTTTTGTGATCGCTATAGCGATTCGCGAAACAGTTTTTCCTATAGGGGATTTCGCTGGACGATGATTTGGTCCATGCTTCACAGACCGTTTTTTCGCAAGACAACGATTTTTACAGGTGATCGGCAGCTTCGCAAAATGGCTTTCCCTATGGGCGATCTTCACAAAATGGGTGTTTTCGGGACCAATGCTTCACAAGACAGCAATTTAAACAGCTGATTGGCGCTTCGCAGAATGGCTCCCCTATGGGCGATTTTCGCTGGATGACAACTATTTTCCCCATTGAAATGCCTTAAACGGGTTTCAATGCATTCCAATGGGGAAACACTTTTCGCTAGACAATGTTTTCACAAGTCAGCGATTTCAATGGAACGGATTAACATCGTCTAGCGAGGCACCACTGTATGTGGTCCCTGAGAGGAAGCAGTTCCTGGGGGTGCCACACAAACAGGTCCTTGTGAAATTCCAGATGTGGGTTGGGCAAGAACTGGGTGGAAAAGAAGATAAATCCAGCTTGAAAGATGTTTGGCACACGAACATCAAACTATCTACTCTACTTGCTCCACTCACCTTGACTTTTGTCTCCTTGACTGCAGATAGCTTCCTGATCCTTCAGCCAGATGTGACCTGGCAGCCTTCCATACTGTCCACCTGCCAATGCACACCAGCACCAGCCTATAGTTATTCCCCCAATTTGCTTTTCTTGCTTTCTTATTCCTTAAATCACAGAAAAAAGTACTGCTAGACCTTATTTCACACCCAAGACAACCACTCCTTTTAGATACGGAGTATAACATCAGCTGGGATGCTTGCCATGATCTCGCTCTCCTTTCTCTTTCTCAATAATTGACGCTTTACAACTGCTTTTTACCCCTTCTTTTTAAAACAAGTGCTTGGACAGGTCAATTTGTAGGAGAGTAAATTTCAGAATATGCGCCAAACCTGTTTAAATAGCACGGCACCAACACAACTAAGGGAACCTAACTGGGTTTATGTCTCTGATGCTCACAGCTGAGAAAACAAACAAACATTAAGCTTAAATTTATTGGTTTGTTAATTTTTAATTAAATAAAAATTAATTAATCAAAATTTTAATTAATTAAAAATTAACAAACAAACAAAAAATGGATAGATGTGGGAGAAGTTATTTTCCCCAAGAAATAGGAACTGGAAAATGTCCAAATAAGGAAGTTCAGAACTTTTCCCCATCTTTTGCTGCAGAAGAGGCGAGGGTATATTTTAGAGTGTCAACTAACCCACTAGAGTTAGCAGTGGTTGACTATAAAAATATTTTTAAACATGAGAATCCTTTGAGAACCAATATAAGCCAACTATGAGGACCCCTTTTGAGGACCCCTTTTCAGGGTTTTTGAAGTAAACAGAAGTGGTTTATTAGTCCCTTCTTCTGGGGTGCCCTGGGACGACTGTGCAGCTGGCCCAAGGCTACCCAGGCTGGCTCTTCTCCATGGAGGCCCAGTGGGGGGAACTGACCTCTCAACCACTGGCTTCACAGCCAGAGATCTAAACCACTCAGTTATCCAGCCACCTTAGGGTTGACTACCTGACTATAAAAACGGTAGATGCCACATACATTTAAAAACTGCAATACTAAGGTGTTTTAAATATACAGTGGTGCTTCGCTTAACGGGCGCCCCGTTTAACCACGAATCTGCATAGCAATTAAGTTTTGTGATCACAAAAGCGATCGCATTGCGATGATTTAGATAGGAAAATATCGCTTTGCGATGATCGGTAAGCTGTTTCGCCTACCGATTTTCACATAGCGATGTTTTTAGAACAGCTGATCAGCGGTTCCAAAATGGCCACTGGGTAAAAAAATGGCCGCCTGCTGTGTTTTCGCGCTGATTCCTCACTTACCAGGCAGCGAAAATGGCGGCCGTATGGAGGATTTTCGCTTAAAGGTGAGCTTTTTGCCCATAGGAACGCATTAAACGGGTTTTAATGCATTCCTATGGGCTTTTTTTCGCATAATGACGAATCCATATAGCGACAATTTTTGCTGCACGGATTATCATCGCTATGCGGGGCACCACTGTACATAGATTTCACCATATTGCTTGCAGAGTGCAAAGGAAGGAAGAATTTTGGCATACCCATCTCAAAGCCTTGAGCTTTCCACCGCTACATATACCACTCTACCCATTCCCTAAAGGATCTTCAAGCAATCAATGTGAATATCTGAAGGGTGTGCCAGTGCGTCTGGCTGTGAATAAGCTTCCAAGCACATGGATCCAAGAGTGCTAAACTTCTCCCTTCAGACCTTCATGCTCAACATAGAGCACACTAGGGAAACTAATTGAGAGGCGGTGTTATGTAGTCAATAGAGCAATGGGTGAGGACTCAAGCAACTGGGGTTCAAATCCCCACTTAGCCACAGGAGCTCCTTGGGGCGGGAGTGGAACTGGTAAAACCACTTCTTGGTTATCCCCCGTATCCTGAAATATGTTGGATTGTGACTTGAAGGACATAACAAGCATAGGGAAAAAATCTCAGTGTGCAACTACGTGTCTGCAACTCAACTTTGCACCAGTGGCAGTTACAATGGTACCAAGGCGGAGGTGCTATCCACAAAGCACTGGTGCTGGCGCATTGAGCAACTGGTGACACCACCATGACCAGTGGTACAACTGGATCACACAATTCCTTGTTGCCAAGCATAAAGCCAAACATGTTAGGTGTCAACGCCCAAACATGATTTTGACCAAAATATGAGATGCAACTATTTCCTTCCAAACACCGGTCAAAAGGAAAAAGAGTCAGGATGGCATGTAGCAGAATATCACGTACGTTAGAGGTCCCCAGTGGAATACAGTCTGCCTTGAATAATGCTGGACAATCGCTTTTCCCGTTGTGAAAACAGTTGTTATCTGATGCCAGAGCAGAGAGGCAGTGACAGTTCTTCTGAGCCAGAGATGCTGGAACCCTTGTCACCCCCTATCCTAGCTTGCATTTTCTATATTAGCAAAGATGCTTTCAATATGCAAAAGGCTGCATAAGAGGGAAATTCCAGCAATCGCTAGACTTGCCAAATGGCCCTGACCGTTTGCTATTATGCTCAAGGTTTTAGAGTTGATTTACGTTACTTAGCTCTGCTTTTGACTTTAATTGTCTGCTTGGAGTTGTCAAGACATAACTATATCTTAAATTTGCATTGCATTAGGGGGATCTCTCCCCCCCCACCCCTTCATCTATTGATCTTGTCTTACAGAGTAATTTAGCTCCATTCTAATTTTCTTTCTCAAGCGGGGCCCTCTCCATCCAAGGATGTGAGTTATGTGTATTCAAGAGGCGCATCTTATGAATCTTGTTAAGGTTTACCGCCTTATAGCCTGCACTGATGGAATATTTAATCAAAGAAATGAGCTGGCAGATATGATGTACAACGTGGTTATGCCTTGTGGTGTGTGTCTTCACCGCCAATTGAGAAATGGGTGAATTTGCCATCTATCAGTGCCATCCTGACAGCTTTGTATAACCTTCCCCTCTCTCTCTTCCTTAAAAAAGTTATTTATCAAGATTAAAGATATTTTAAATCAACAGTTTCTCCGCAGATATATCATCTTTATTCCCAAAGTGGCCAAATTTTTCATCATTTAGTAGCCAAGGGGGAAAATACAAAACAAAACAAAACCAAAAAAACCCTACTCATGCTAACAATCAAGTCGTTTCGATTTTCCGTGTAACATTTTTTCTTTTGAACACAGCAGCACTAAAGTCTAGAACACAAACTATCAGTGTTTCATTTTTTTTTCTACTTGTATCATTCTGATGCATGTTGCTATGGCGTATCATGATTTGGAATTGGCTGGATAGCTCAGTGGTTTAGGTCTCTTGCTGCAGAGCCGGAGGTTGGGAGTTTGATTCCCCTGCTGTGCCTCCTGAGAGAAGAGCCAACCTGGGTGGCCTTGGGCCAGCTGCACAGCTGCAGGACGCCTCCCCAGAGGAAGGCAAAGGTAAACCACTTCTGAATATTCTCTACAGTGGTGCCTCGCTTGGCGACATTAATTCGTTCCAGCGAAACGAATGTCGTAAAGCGAAATAAAAAAGCATTGAAAACCGTTCAATGCGTTCCAATGGGCTGAAAAACTCACCGTTCCGTGAAGATCCTCCATAGGGGTGGCCATTTTTGCTGCCTGTAAAGCGAGGAATCCATCCAAAAACACAGCGGGGAGCCATTTTGAGCAGCCAGCGGCCATTTTAAAAACCCGACGATCAGCTGTTTTGATCGTCGTAATGCGAAGAATCGGTTCCCAAAGCAGGGAACCGATCGTCGCAAAGCAAAAAAAAATCCCATTAAAACATTGTTTTCTGATCACAATTGCGATCACAAAAACAGTGTCGTGAAGCGGATTCGTTGTTATACGGGGTAATCGTTAAGCGGGGCACAACTGTATTTGGAAAACCCTGAAAAGGGTCGCCATACGTCCAAGATGAGTTGACGACACATGATTATTTGTAATAATCATGCATCAGAGGTTGGGATTCCAATTCCCCCACAGTGCTTCCAGGGAGAAGAGCCAGCCTGGGTGGCCTTGGGCAAGCTGCAAGGTGGTAGTAGAAGGAAATGGGAAACCACTACTGAGTATCGTCTACCTGGAAAACCCTGAAAAGGGTCACCCTAAGCCATACAGTCATCATTATTTGATCTCACTGGACCTCTTGTCCATCACACCAGTGAGATCTACTGTTCCGAAGCTTATGTGTATCAAACTTTTTAAAATCTATCACACCACTGTTAACATTACTGCTTCTCTGCCCACCTGCCTGCCTGCCCAAAACACCTTTCCTGTAAAGAACTAGAGATGGGCACTAGAGATGGGCATGAACTACTGGTTCAGCAGTTTGTGCCACTTCATTTGGTGCTTCAAAGCTCTGCCTCCTCCAGCAGGCGCCCACTTGGACGCAGTAGCCTGGCTTCCCTGCCCCGCCTCCTCTGGGTGCTACCTCTGAGGGGGCACCCATCCAAACAGGTGGAGCTTTAAAGCACCAAATACCTTGTTCAGCCACTCAATGAACTATGACGAACTGCCAAACCCTTGGTTTATGCCCGTCTCTACTACTGATGGTACAAAACAGTCAATGAGTCCTTAGGTTGACCCATCTCATTATTCAGCAAGACTGGCTGGAAGTCTTGGTATGAAATTCCACAGGGGAGGCAGGCCAATAGGGAGGAAAGGAAGGTGAGTTGAGGTGTGATGAGAAATGGAAAGGAAGGAAGAAGGTAGCAGCAAAGAAGATGATGGAGAGAGTGATGCTGGTAAAGCCCCTGCCGGCCAATGGTTTGGAGGAGGGAAAAGTGCTAAATTGCTTAACAATTGCAAAGTAAACGAACAAATTGCAGAAACGTTCGCCATCTAGCTCACTTCCTTGTGTTTGTGTCTAGCCTTTGAAATGCATTGTTCTTATCAGTAAGAGGAAAACAAGGAAATATTTACTTCCTTGATCATCGACATGGCTAAATGAGGCTCCAAACAGAAAAGGTTGGGAAGGAGAAAGGAGATGGCACCAGGATGAACAACATCAAACCAATATAAAAGTCAACATCTGTAAAAATAGCAGGTGCTTTGAAATGCCCATAGAAATGGACCCCTAACTAAATGCATCCTTTCTTCTTAAGAGTTAATCTATGCATGGGGAAATATTAGCCATTAGACCCCCATCATTAGAAAGCTTTACATCTGCCATGGGTAGGACCAGACACTATAATTCATGCCTCCAAATTAATACAACTCGGATAGTAACTAAAGATTCTCATTAGGACAATGAAATATCTTACCCCAGTGTCAGCTATAAAATTAGTCTAGGGAACTCCACGAGGCTACATGCCAAAATCAATAGCTTGCCATTTTATAATTAAGAAACAAAATAAATGTTAGAAGGAAAGTCCACTAAATTAATAAAATCGCCTTCCGGAGAGATTGAAAATATTGATTTCAATGTACAAAATATGTGAACTCTTCCTGGCCTACTCTTTGAAGGCAATTAGAAGCTGGGCAGTTAATTTTATATAAGCTTGAGAAGAAATCAATGAGACTCCTATGGACATACTATGGAACTTGTCATTAACGTGAAGCTATTCCTCTCAAGTAGCCTTTCACTTTGAGTTATCCATTCAGGAAGGCTATGGTTGGCTTGGTCCCACTGCAGATTTGATTAAAGTTGCTATCACCAATCTGGGATAAATGTAATTAAAGCTGAAGATGAAATGAGAAATTGCTCAGAGTTCTCTTTCGACCCAGAACTATCAGGGATGGAGGAAAGCTCTTATCAGCAATGATTAGTCATGATGGCTACATGGCGGCTGTATGTTCAAGGGCAGAATGAATGCTCACATCACTCCATTTCAAGGTTTACAGTGGTGCCTTGCTTAACGAGTGCCCTGCATTACGATGAAATCGCTGCATGACGATCTTTTTGCGATTGCAATGGTGATCGCAAAATGATGGTCTAAATGGTTTTTTTTTCACTTTGCAGAGATCGGTTCCCTGCTTTGGGAACCGATTCTTCGCATTACGACAATCAAAACAGCTGATCGTCGGGTTTTCAAAATGGCCACCGGGTTCTTAAAATCATTCCCCGCTGTGGTTAGGGACGGATTCCTCACTATTCAGACAGCGAAAATGGCCGCCATATTTAGGATCTTCACTGGACAGTGAGTTTTTACCCCATTGGAATGCATTGAACGGGTTTCAATGCGTTTCAATGGAGTTTTAAATTTCATTTTATGATGTTTTCGCTTAACGGCGATTTTCCTGGAACGGATTATCGTCGTTAAGCGAGGCACCACGGTATATCCATTCTTATTACAACCATGTATCTGGCTGTGGAGCCAGAGGTTGGGAGTTCAATTCCCCCGCAGTGCCTCCTTGACGGGCGATGGACTCAATCCAAAGGGTGCGTTTCAGCTCTGCAGTTTTAATATTCTAATATTTCTCTCTGTGTGTGCACACATGCAAAAAAATAATAATAATCAACCAAAGAGACATATAAAACCCATCTTTGCTATCCTTCCCTAAGCAGGCAAAGCTCCTTCTCTTCAGACAGACTTTCCCTTAATGATTGGCTGCCTGGGTGGGGTTTTTAAATGGACGACTGTGCTTTGCTGTTTTGACTGTGTTTTTGGAGTTGATTTTTTTTTACTGTCTTTTAGTGTAGTATTTGTTTGATCCTTTTTAGTAATTGCATGCTTATTGCTTTTAGCTTTCAATATAGTCTTTTAATGTGGTAAACCGCTTTGGGCCTTTCTTAAAGAGAAAGGAGGGGTAAAAATATTTTAAAAAAATAATTAATCAATATACATGCCTTGAGGAGGGGTATGTATATACCTTTTTTATTTCACTTCATTTTCGAACAGAAGTTATCAAAACTCACAGAATTCAGATATAAAGTGGTGTGGGGAAGAAAACTGATAAATGACTGGGGTGCCCCCCCAATAAATTTGCTGGGTGCAGAATCCTCCCATCCAGTTCACAAAAAGCCCCTTCTGTAGAAATGGTGGAACATTTGATTCCAATTTGCTCATTCAATAGCATTCAAACCATTTGAATACTGGCGAAAGGAAACGACTTAATCATCTACAGTAGGTCATAATTTTCTTACCTCTGCTAATGGAAATGACTTGATCTGTACCTCTCAGACAATATCTGGGAACTTCACTACAACCTGTTTTTGTTGCTCTTGTTTTAACTTGTAGAGTCATATGACTCTGAGAGTGCAAAATTAGACCAAAAAAGCTATGCAATTAAATGTGGGTATTTTTTGTTAAAATATTGTTATATGTTTAATTGTTTTTAATTGGGCAATTCATAGTGCTTGTAAGGACAGCATGATAGGTAGGTAGGTAGGTAGGTAGGTAGGTAGGTAGGTAGGTAGGTAGGTAGGTAGGTAGGTAGGTAGGTAGGTAGGTAGGTAGGTAGGTAGGTAGATAGATAGATAGATAGATAGATAGATAGATAGATAGATAGATAGATAGATAGATAGATAGATAGATAGATAGATAGATAGATAGATAGATAGATAGATAGATAGATACATACATACATAGATACATAGATACATAGATACATAGATACATAGATAGATAGATGATGGATGCATGCATGGAAGGAAGGAAGGAAGGAAGGAAGGAAGGAAGGAAGGAAGGAAGGAAGGAAGGAAGGAAGGAAGGAAGGAAGGAAGGAAGGAAGGAAGGAAGGAAGGAAGGAAGAGAAGGATGGATGGATGGATGGATGGATGGATGGATGGATGGATGGATGGATGGATGGATGGATGGATGGATGGATGGATGGATGGATGGATGGATGGATGGATGGACAGACAGATCGGCAGACAGATGGACAGACGGACAGACAGAGAGAGAGATGATAGGAAAACTAATGAAACATATATTTGAGATTGATTTTGCAAAGTTGAAACTGGTGTGGAAATAGAACAGAGTAAAAGTATGTGAAAGTCACAGAAACACAACATAAAGAAATTTGCTTCTCTTTACTGTGGTGTAGAAGAGACACATTATTCCACAGTAGCTACTGGCATGAGATGGACTTCAGAAACCCCTCTTCCAGGGGAAGACTAGACCAGCTGTTTCTACTGTTGATTGGCTCCAGATGAACAGCTTGCAACTGATTAGGGCCGTGTTGCTGTTTTGGAAACTAATGTGTTTTTAAGTTGCTTTTTAATTCCAAAGTTATTGTAAATTGTTTGACAGTGTTTCATTAACTCACTGGGTGATTTGCAGTAGATGCACGTGGGTTTCCGACTGCCAACATACCTCCCTTCATTTAGTTTCCCTGGCTTTTTTATTTTTACACTGCCCACCAGTGAAAATGAGCTGAGCACTACTCTGTTCCTTATTTCTCAACATCTGTCTAGACCAGTGATTTCCAACCTTGGGTCCCTCGAGGTTCTTGGACTAAAACCCCCAGAGGCTTTCACGACTAGCTGCGCTGGTCATGGTTTCTGGGAATTGTAGCCGAAGAACATCTGGGGACGCAAGATTGGGAACCACTGGTGTAGACACTTAGGTCTTCACTTTGTACTTGGGTTTCCAGCAGGAAAGCAAACCAGATACTTCAGGTATGAAGACTGATCAACACTGGACTAGAAGTTAGCAAGCAGGACCTGTCTTATGTTCTGATAACAAACCAGTGAATTAATTCCATCTGCCTTGCTCCTTCCTGCTGCTCCCATCACTTCCTTCTGCTGCCCTCCCTGGAGAAAGGAACTACCGTATTTTTCGCACTATACGACACACTTTTTTCCCACAAAACAGGGGGGTGGAAAGTCTGTGGGTCTTATGGAGCGAAGAAAACAGATTATTTTTCCCTGTTTTCTTCTGCTAAAAATTTGGTGCATCTTATGGAGAGGTGCGTCTTATGGAGAGAAAAATACGGTAAATGGTCCTCCACTTGTCCATGACACAGCTTTTCTTTGCCAGAGGTGGAAGCTGAGACCATAGCAATAAACCATAGTCTTCACCTGCCCATATTTACCGAGAATCATCCCTGTTTCCCCAAAGGGAAAATCGGTACCCCTTTTGATTCATCAGGATGACTAACTTGGTCACGGTGAGATGCTCAGTTTATCCATGGTCAGAATCCCTGGCTGTCAGGTCCTGCCTGGGATTTCATGGTAGCCATGGAACTGACTCAACACGTGGTGGGCTCAAACCCATGCGGCAGGTCATTCCATTACATCTCGGGGTTTTGTTTTGTTTTTTTCGCCACTGGAAGGACAATCGGTTTTTAGGAGAGAGGATTTTATAATTTCATTTTCATGGTCAGATCCTTTCATTGTCAAGTCTGGTTTAAATGAATGAATGAATGAATGAATGAATGAATGAATGAATGAATGAATGAATGAATGAAGGAAGGAAGGAATGAAGGAAGGAAGGAAGGAAGGAAGGAAGGAAGGAAGGAAGGAAGGAAGGAAGGAAGGAAGGAAGGAAGGAAGGAAGGAAGGAAGGAAGGAAGGAAGGAACGAACGAACGAACGAACGAACGAACGAACGAACGAACGAACGAACGAATGAATGAATGCATTCACTGCAGGGGTTAGGAATACCCATCAAAATGGTCCACCCACAGAGACTTATGAAATCGAAAGGATTCTTCAATGCTCTGAGAGAGTTTCCAGTCAAGGTCTAGGTCCCACCATAGAACAGTGGCATGAAAAGTGATGTTCATACAGTAACTCCCAATGACCCACTCCAGTGTTGTACCGCCTGTAATTCCTTTGCTTTCAGGAGATCTACGGGCAATGAAATAAGTTGGACAATGGCACAGGTGCGCATAGCGAGATCTTCAATTATGATCAGAAACTAGGGAAGACTTCTCATATCTACTAGACTGCAGTTAAGAGGAAAAAAAAGTTTTAAGTTGCTAAGATCAGACTCAAAAAGTTTAGGAGTTGAGAGCCCCATGTCTCTGGCTGCGAGATGTTTGCTGGGAACTTTGAGGATAAAGTCACCCATGTTTACCTGGAACCTAAGGCAACAAATTGTATAGTATTTAGAGAGTTGTCCAGTGCACCATATAGTCAGTTTCAGTTGCTGCAGCCTGGTGATGTGGCCAAGATGCTTGAATCGGTGTTCCCCACAGGGTGGGTCCAGGAGGTGGTAAACACCTTGTTATGGCAGGAGTTTTGAAAGAGGTGGTGGATCCAGAGGTAGGTACCAAGTACTTCCCCACTGCATATACATTTTTTTGGGGGGGGGCATGATGCTTGAGCGTGTGGTGGTTGGACAGCTTCAGCTGTTCTTGGAGGAAACCGATGATCTGATCCCATTTTAATCTGGTTTCACGCTTTTGATTACTGAATGGTTGCCCTGACAGAAGACCCATTCCAGGCTACAGACTGGGGGGGGGGGAATGTGGTTCTTTTGATTCTCCTGGACCTTTTGGCAGCTTTTGATCATGTCGTCCTCTAGGAGAGGCTCTGTGGAATGGGGGCGGGAGGCATCCTAAACTTCAGAACCAGCACCAAAGAGAGAAGTTTCAGCTCAGTCCTATGATGATTAAGCCACGGGGCACCACGGGGTTCTAGTCTATCTCCCATGTCATTTGATATCTATATGCTAGGAGAGATCCTTAGGAGTTTGGTGGGTTGGGTACCATGCTCTGAACCTAGATTCATCAGCTTGGACATCCCCTTTAAAGTCAGGATGGAAACCCAGAGCAAACCTATGCCGTGAAACATCAGTGTCGCCAGGACTGGTAGTAAGGGCTCCCAAGGTGGGGAACTGGGAGAGAATGTGAAACCTGGATACCTGGAACAGGGGCTGGGCTTAGCAGGAAGTCCTTTATCCATAGCAATGTGTAGTTCTGAGTGCAATGTTCTGATTAAGTAATCAATGGCTTGAGCAAAACCAAACGAAGGGCGATTAAGCTCTGGAGAACAAAGCAGTGTTTGTATTTTCCTTCCTTAATGAAAAAAGATCAGCAGTGTGCTTGGCTTCACAGAGGAGATAATGAATATAATTGAAAACAACAGTCTTTTTTTTTTCCAAATTGTCAGGGTAAACATGCTTCACACCACTGTGAACAACAACAACAAAAACACATGCATGCTATGCTTACCTGCATAGAATTCTGGACTATAGACTGCACCAACAACTGGATTTAATTTCCAACCTAGGTTAAAAGAAATACAAAGACAAAATTGAGTTAGGCTTATAATATAGGTTCCACGGTTATAACAGATTGTTCATATATATATGTGGTTGTAATGGAATTCTGTGGGCTGTTATATGCTTGATATCCCTTTAATATCCTTAGAAACACTGAATGAAAAATAAATAGCAATAAATAGGGTCAATATATTTTTCTTTTCTCTTCTCGTGATGGAAATAATCTTTGCAAGCAGTAAAAAGCGTATGTGGTAAAAAGGAGCCATGTAAAATTCCTCGTATAAAACTGGTGCGGTAAAAATACCTTACAAGAGATGAGAACTGATTCAAAGAGTCGGGGTTCATATGGGACAAAGTACAACGGTGCAACATGCAGGCGTATAAATGAGATTGTTTGCAAACACCATGTTCTCATTGACATGAGAGTTTGACCGTTGTGGAAGGAACTTCCACATGATCAATCAGGATAATCCATCATTATGTGCATGTCAATCCTGGCTTGTCTGACATCTGTAAGCAAAATGTTGCTGTTGCAGATTAAGAAGCATGTGATGGGTTGTTTGAGTCTGAATCCTCAATCAACCACTCCTACTGGGCTTGCATGACTTGTATGTGTGCATAAACGTAGCATCAGAGGAAACCTTTGATTCAACAGGTGTCTACCCACACTGGATGGGAACAATATGAAAATATTGTCTTGTTCTCTTTGAGAGAGAAATCTCACAGAGTTTTGTGAGAGCTAGACAAGCTGCCTCAATGTTTTGTTTTGAAAATTCAAAAGCATCCTACGTACATGTCTTTAAGAAAATTTCACATCAAGGCCAGTCTACAATCTGTGGGAAAATTCACTTCCATCCTCCAATCGTCTTCCAAAGTCCACTGCTTAAGTTAAAGCCTAATTTCCTGTAATATCTTTATTATTTCCGATTTCTGCAGTCCACCATAGGAGCGATTGGGCCGATTTTTCACATTCCGTCAGCCCTTTCTGTCACAGAGGTTGAGCGATACTCTGATTTTAAGTTATACTAATGGTGCCTCAATTTGTCCAAGAAGGAGAGGAGTGAATCGGTATTCTGGAAGATGCAGATCGATTACCTCAGCTGAAAGTCGCTCTCATATTTCATTTCCTTCACTCGCCCGATTTGATGGCTGTATCATCTAACTTGGCGAAGCTCACACCGGAAAGACTTCATTCATCATGAAAATAACAGCAATTAAACTTTACTTAGTCTTGTCAATGAGGTATGTGCTGGCCCATAACTGTGTGGGTTAATCAAGTGTGAGCCTGACATATACGAGTGAGGAACTGCCAAGGAACCCTTAGTTAGCGGTTGGAGGTAAATTCACCACCGTAGGTGTAATCCTGTGAATTTGTCTTGCTGTCACAACACCCATCTCCTTAAGGTTGAAACTTTTGGAGAAGGAAAAAAAATATCATCCTTCATGCAGGAATATACATAGGGAAACTGAAGCAGACAAGTCTGCAGCACAATAAGGAACAAACTTGTAGCATGCTGAACATTCCAGGTCCAACTATTTATATTTTAGTTATCATTTTATTTAAAAATATTTATATCCCACCTTTCTCCTCTTGAGGACCCAAAACGACTTACAATTTTAAAAACAAACCATCTAAAAACTAGAAGGATGAGAGGAAAACGAGCCAACAGTGAAGGAAACAATGACTGGAATGGAAAGCTGCTGAAGGCATGGTAGTTGACAGGGCTAAGTGGAACTATCCTCTGCCAGGAGGCAAACAGTGAATGAGTCCAAGGAAACATGACCATTTTGGAAACCGGGTAAACAATGAACTGAACTTAAGCATCAAGACCGAGAAAAGAGCACTTCATGAATGTCTATTCCAGGGATACAAAATCCCGCCAAAATCTTCTTTGGACATATAATCAGCTTAGACAAAAATCACATGCCATCAAGTTCATTCTGGCTCATGGCAAAGTTTCTAGATATAGAGTGCTCAGGAGGGATTTCCGAGCCCTTTCTTCTGGGGGTGCTATGGGGCTTGGCAGGTTGCCCAAGGCTACCCAGGCTGGCTCTTTCCCCAGGAAACACATATTGTGGCTTCTTGTTCCCATGTAACAGCATGGAAGAAGCCATGATTTAGACCCTGCTTTCAGGATTCGTTTCTCCAAGAACAAGGTCAGTGCCATTATACCTATGAGGCCAAAGAGCCGGGATGCTCCAAGCTTGGCCCTTACACCTAATCCTTAGGGATCATGCTGCAAGGAGGCTGTTCATGACTTTGTGTACCTTGGCTCAACGATCTCTGACACTCTCTCCCTAGATGTCGAGCCGGATAAAAGCATTGGGAAAGCAGCTACCATGTTCTCTAGACTCACAAAGAGAGTATGGCTTAATAAGAAGTTGATGGCATATGCCAAGATCCAGGTCTATAAAGCCTGTGTCTTGAGAACACTCCTGTACTGCAGTGAGTCCTGGACCCTTTGTGCACGGCAGGAGAGGAAGCTGAACACGTTCCAGATGTGTTGTCTCCGACACATTTTTGGTATTACCTGGCAGGACAAAGTTCCAAATAGAGTAGTCCTAGAACGAGTTGGAATTTTTAGCATGTACACATTACTGAAACAGCGCCGTCTACATTGGCTTGGGCATGTCATGAGAATGGCTGATGGTTGGATTCCAAAAGATCTCCTGTATGGAGAATTAGTGCAGGGAAGCCGCCCCCGAGGGAGACCACAGCTGCGTTACAAGGACATCTGCAAGTGGGATCTGAAGGCCTTAGGAATGGACCTCAACAGATGGGAAACCTTGACCTCTGAGCATTCAGCCTGGAGACAGGCGGTGCATCATGGCCTCTCCCAATTTGAAGAGACCCTTGTCCAGCAGGCCGAGGCAAAGAGGCCGTCCTGAAAACAGAACAACCAGGGAGCTGGACAGGGGACAGATTGGATTTGTCTTCAGTGTGGAAGGGATGGTCACTCTCGAATTGGCCTTCTCAGCCACACTAGGCACTGTTCCAAGACCTCCATACAGAGCATGTTAGCATCGTCTCTCGAGACTGAAGGATGCCTACATGCTGCAACACTGCAAAGATTTTTGAGTGGGCCAAGAGCCTTTGCTCTCCAGAAGACCACAATCATGGTTTGGATTCCTGGGTTATGAGATGGATGAACATAGCTTAGGATCTGTGACAATGCTCATCATAGAAAAAACATCTTTCCCCAGATACTCTAAACTAATGCAATATACACATAATGTGGTGTCAAAGCAGGCAAAGGTGGGTTGACTCCATCTATCTTTCTGTCAAGTTTTTCTGATTTTTGATTTGCCCAGAGACAACAGGTTTGGGAAGTACTCGACTACGTCTCCCAAATTATGCTCATGTGTTGCTTTTATTCAGGTCAGAATTGAGAAGGGAGGGTGGAGGGGGGGGATAAGGAGCTTCTCTTTGGAAAAAGGGGAGGGGGTTTCAAAGCATTTTTCCCTCCAAGATTTACCGCACCTAGCTTAGTAATTGTATGTCAAACGGAGAACTCTTAGTTTATTTTATTTTTCATTTTGCCACGACATGGGGAGATAAATATGACAGAGTCATTAAAAAATAAAGCCGCCTGCTTCTCTTTGGCCCACTTTCGATAAGGGGAAACCATCTTACTAATGAGCTCGACAATGTGGGGTGGGTGAGGGATAAAGTCCATTTTATTTCATGGCTGATGTTTGTTGCTGCTGGGAATGGAGAGCTGCTTTTATTGATCTGCTGTGAAATTTCTCTTTTGTCTTTTTCTGGAGGAGAGTCAAGTCTCTTTTTCTTCCAGAATGTTATAGGGTTATGGAAACAGGCCAAATCGAAAGTTTTGATATGTCCCATTCTGAAACTCGAACTAAATAGCTGAAAGACTGGAACACAACTCTAGAAGAGTTTAGTCTTGAAAAAAGAAGGCTAAGGGGAGATAGGTGAGCACTTTTCAAAGATTTTAAAGGTAGTCACACAGAGGAGGGGCAGGATCTGTTCTCAAACATCCTGGAGTGCAGGATATGCAACAATTGGCTTACGTTACAGGAAACCAATTTCAGTTGACCACCAGGAAAAACTTCCTAACTGTTAGAGCAGTAGACAATGGAACCAATTACAGTGGTGCCTCGCTTAATGATGTTAATTCGTTCCATCGAAATCACTGTAGAACGAAAATGTCGTAAAGCGAAATTAAAAACTCATAGTCCAGTGAAGATCCTCCATACAGCGACCATTTTCGGTGCCTGTATAGTGAGGAATCCGTCCCTAAGCACAACTTGTATTTCTTCTTGACAGCCAAGGTCCATTATTTTTATCATTGCTCCAATCTCACAAGCAGTGTGTTGTGCTGTGTGTTATTAATGCACTCATCATGATCCTACTGAGTTTTTATGCAGGCCTAAGAGATTCGGCATGAATTTAGGAGGAGAATTACTGTAAACTAAGAAATCAGGGTAGGCACTTTCTGTTGCATTCCTAAATATATTCCCCATGACTAATCTATTTTCCACCCCACCACAGGATTTCTAGTTATATGTGACTTGACAATCAGACTTGCTAAAGAAAGTCTGTGCTTACCAGCCAATGACACAACCAACCAAGATGGTGGAGGGCTGGTTGAACTGATGTAAAGCTGGCTGAGACAATGCTAAATCTCAACCTCTCCTGGTCAAAAGAAAACAAGAACAAGAGCAGATTTGCAGATGTGGAAACAATGTGTTATACAAAACCATCATCCTTTACTACATGAGGGAGTTTCTGTTAAAAAAAAACACCCAACAAACAACCCAAAGAAAACCCAACAAAACTCATTTTGTTAAACTTTGTGATTCTGTTGGTTTCAGCTCTTATTTACCACCGTGCGGAACATGGCACAGGCAGTTCCATATACATTTCCCCAGTTATATGCATTTTGTGCAGTTTTGTAATGTTGGGAAAGTGTGAAGGCAAGAAGAGAAGGGGACGACAAAGGATGAGATGGTTGGACAGGGTCATCGAAGCCACCAACATGAATTTGACTCAACTCCGGGAGGCAGTGGAAGACAGGAGGGCCTGGCGTGCTCTGGTCCATGGGGTCATGAAGAGTCGGATACGACTAAATGACTAAACGAACAACTAACCCTAACCCTAACCTCCATGTTCCCGTGCCCTTTTATAAAAAAAAATCAAATTCAAGAAGTCTGTCAACATGAAGATGGACTTGTTGTGCACCAAAGGGCATATTGTACAAGTAAACTGAAAAAAACAAGGTAAAATACAAAGATCTTTTTCAACCTTACCGTTTGTATATGGGTTGACCGTCTTCTTATTTGTCATGACACGTGCTGTTGCATTATTTACCTAAGCACATAGAAAAACAAATCAGTACCATTTCTGTATAATAATAATAATAATAATAATAATAATAATAATAATAATAATAATAATAATAATAATAATAATAATAATAATAATAATAATAAAAGAAGCCATGATACTAATGAAATGCATGCATTATAATTGGCATTAGTCATGTAAAAATGCAATTTAATTTATACCCCCAAATAAAAGAAATTATTGTTTTTTTTAAAAAAAGGCAGGAGGCGCATAACAAAATCATAGGATTTATAATTACGTTTACTCCCATCACCATTTTATAGAACTTACAAATCATTTCAATAAAATAACATCATCTCCTTTAAACTTTAATAAAGAGACATTAAAAGCAAATTAAAAAAAGGTGTTGCATAATTGAAGATTTAAGAGCATGCTTAACACTGAAACGGTAAAATATTAAATAAAAAAACAAAACCAGATATTTCTTTTTCCAAAAGAATCATATGGAGGAGCATGCAGTGGAGTAGAAAGGGGGGAAGAGACAAGGTACAAGGGAAGAAAGCAAAGGTCAAAACAGAAAAGAAAGAAAAGGAAAAAAACAAAACGAAACCGAAAAGGGATAAACGAACCTTAGCAGTGTGCAACATAAATCTTTTCAAAGATCAGAACCATTGGAAAAAGCAACATGTAGCATTCAACACTGGGGATCATGAGCCTGGTTTATTCATTGCAAGAAAACTAACAAAATCATTCAAGCTTTCAAAATCACAGCTAACAAAAGGATAAAAAAGAGGGTGCATTATTTAACACAATATGGAATTGACAATCTGAGTAAGATGTGCACAGTCCTCAATCCAATCAGTGTGTCCCAGGCTTGCTTAAAACGGACACTCAATTTACAGGCGTACCGATAGAGAAAAAAAAAAGTATAGAGAGAGCATCAAGAAAACTTAATACGAACAAGTCAAAAAAACCCACGTGGTATATAGATCAGCGCTTTAAAAAAGATACGTGAAACGGCAGATGGACTTCGCCACTTACCATTCAGCACCATCGCCAGCATGGGGTATGTATACAGTTACCATGGTTACTGAGATTTTGGTGAGGGCCCTAAGCGCTACCGTCGAAGGTGGGGAAAATGGAAAGGGAAAATATGCAACATCTTACTCAAAAGACGACAGCATTTTCAATTGGTATTTCTCTCTCTCTCTCTCTGTCTTTCTCTCTCTTTCTCTCTCTTTCTTGCTTTTTTTTTTTTAATTACAAAATTCTGACAAACACAATTCGGGCAGTGTTGAAGAGGATCTGGTGGAAGGGTCGAAATCATACCGAGGGCCTTATTTCCTGATAAAAGGAAGGATAATTTGAATATATCGTTGGGAAGCGCGACAGGGTGTCGGTCCAGAATGGAAACAAACCATTCTGTTGTATACCTATAACGTCCATTACAAATTCGATTTATTTTTTTTAAATTTGAATCTTCCTCATTTTTCGCAGCTTTTCTTCAAGGTCTGGATCGGGATAATTTTGAAGGCCACTGTAGATCCTGCATCAACCTTGCAGTGAAAATAAAAAGGGGGGTAAATTAAAAAGAAGAAAAGAAAAGAAAACCAAAAATTGTTTTGCTTTGTCACTAAATTTCGGTGGATTTTTTTTTTCTCTCTCTCTCCAAATCATTCGTTTTTAAATCTATTGCACCCGTTGGTGTACGAAACCTTTCAGTTCACAGCAAAAGACTCGAGTTTGTCACACTTCCGTCGTACAACTTTCAGCAATCATCGGGATGGCAAGAATAACAAAATTAACTGGAAATTAAAATTAAAATTAAGATTTTAAAAAATCAGGTTGGGCCAGGTTATTCTTATATATATTTATATACACATACATACAAACATATATATACATACATATACATATCTCTCTCTCTCTGTGTATGTATATATATATGTGTGTGTGTTTGTGTGTGTATATATATATATATATGTATGTATAGATATATGTATATATTATAATATATACATATATATATCTTGAAATTAAACTATGGGAAGGGAACAGGGAAGCACAGAAGAGACACTAAGGATGCATCTGAAACATCAAATGAGAGTGAGACAAACATTTATAAAAAAGATGAAAAGGAAAATATTTTGAACATGCACCTCGATTTTACGGCCCTCTACCACGGTGCCGTGTAATTTCTCCCTCGCCCTTTCCGCATCAGCACTATTTTCGAAAGTAACGAAACCAAATCCCTACATGCAGGAGGGAGAAGGGGAAAATAACATGCGTATCATTATTTTAGACAACGACCACTTTGCTTAAATTCTTCCTTTCGCTCTCTTTCTCTCTCTTTCTTTCTCCCTCCCTCTTCCTCTCTCTTTCATTTAATTATGCTCTGGTTCTTTCTTCATTTCTGTAACATGCAAATTAGAAAAAAAAAATTATAACCATACTGAGATGTGCAATTCATTAAAGTGATCAATGTGAACAACGGTCGTCTCCATCACAGAATCCAATCCCTCCTTTAAAATGTCAAAGAATGAACAACCAAATACCTTTTGGGCTTTTTCTCTAAATTGTCACTACAGAGGAAAAGAATATCTAACAAAAGAAAAAAAAATCTAAATCAATGGAACCATGTCATCAGGTTGGGGAGGAGAAAATAAAAATTGAAAAAAAAAGGAAATGGTGAGAAAAGAAAAGTGAACAACTCTTCTATTTTTTGTTTTTAAATGGCATGCAGATTTGGTCTACAAAATGGTAATAATTACAAATCAAAGCAGGTGCACCAAGGTTAATAACACCCAAGGCAAAACTGTTCTACGACTCTGGCGTTTTGTTGTGGTTTTGAACATGCAACATTCCAGTTGTCGGAAACTTTGGTGAAATCCTTATCCTTATCATCATCATCATTACATCCTAAACAAAAAGAAAATTTGGGAGGGAGGAGGAAGAACTGTCAACAACAGTAACAAAAAAAATGGCAGTTGTACCAATCAAAAAGCCCTTAGAGACGATCAAATGTAAGGAAAACAAAAAAACGAAGGAGTGATGTGAATAAATACAGAACAAAATTCAGAAATGCAAACCATTGATCGACATTCCATTAAAATCTGTTTCCCATTCTTCTTGCTTTCTCATTTGATTTCTATACACTCATCTGGCATGGGCCCAGTTTAAATACAGCCTTGGACATTCAGGTTGCCCATACAGTGGGGTGGTGGAGCAAGCTTAGGAGAAATGCCACTTCCCACGTTCCCACCATCGCCACCATATTGTGGTGCACTTATATCTGTATGTAAAAAGGTAAAGGTTCCCCTTGACAATTTTTGTCCAGTCATGTTCGACTCTAGGGGGTGGTGCTCATCCCCGTTTCCAAGCCATAGAGCCAGCGTTTGTCCGAAGACAATTTTCCGTGGTCACATGGCCAGTGCGACTTAGACACGGAACGCTGTTACCTTCCCACCGAGGTGGTCCCTATTAATCTACTCGCATTATGCATGCTTTCGAACCGCTAGGTTGGCGGGAGTTGGGACAAGTGACGGGCGCTCACTCCGTCGCGTGGATTCGATCTTACGACTGCTTGGTCTTCTGACCCTGCAGCACAGGCTTCTGCGGTTTAGCCCGCAGCGCCACCACATCCCATATCTGTATGTAAGTACACTTATATTTGTATATGTGTGATAACTCTCTGCTTCAAAGAACAGTGTGGTGGCCCTGTGTCCTCTTTTTATAGACCACAGTTCTCTACTCCAAGACTATCAGGAGGTGGTGGTCTCCACCGGGATTGGGAATCGGGGTGAGGGACTCGCTGTCAAGTTGGACTTAAGTTGCACCGTGGACTCAACTCAGTCTTGTTGTTTTTTCAATGACTTGGACTCAAGACTTGGAAACCTTTTTTTTTTCTGGAGAGAGAAAAAAAAAGTTACTTTCAATAAGGAGATGGACTTAGGACTCAGAACTTGGTACCAAAAACTCAGAATCGGACTTGGGACTTTGAACTAAAGATTTGCCAGCACCCATGGTCTCCACTAGCTCAAGAGTTGTCCAGTCCAAATAGGATTTAGAACTGCAAGGACTTCAATCAGGAACTGTGAAACTGGCGGCCGACTGAGCAGCTATGGATAGCAAATGCAGCAAACACACACAGATCACCTGGTGTCTTTCTGTAATTCTATTTAAATGGCATTAAAAATATATCTAAATATGAATTCTGCACACAAGCAGATGACCGTATTCAATCTTGTAGAAGCTGGTGTGTTATTTTTTTGTGACATTTGCCGTATCTTTGGGGGGACGGGCATGTGAGAAAAGGTGTGGATGGTTTGTGGGAGGACTCTTGTTTCAGGTGGGAGCATGGTGAACGCAAGAGTCCGAATCTTCCTCCTACGCCGCTCCACATACCAGTTATGCACACACACAAAAAGGCTGTATGTAAACGAGCCCATTGTCAACTCAAAATCATCATTCACAGAATGTGCTTGATGTGCTACACCTCGAGTGGATGCAGGCTAGCCATTCCCCTCTTTCTTGGCCTTCATGGGCCAATTCTTCCATTCGCCAAGAAATGGGGATCAAGCTGGTGTCTGGGGCCTCCAAAGGTTCAAATTTGGAGGAACGCTAAAGCTGTGCAGTGGACACAGACTGGCCCAGAGAGAGAAGGGGCAGCTGTCACGCTGTACCCATGGAAATGTAAGCTCCATCCGATTATCAGCACATGAAAAAGTATACCATTTATCTCACAGAAAACAGCAGATCTGTGCTATTCCTTTGTATTCGAATGTAACAATCACCTTTTAAAAGCAATTAGTCCTGCAACTCATTACAGGGTTTTAAAAAGAACCTATTATACAATGCAATGACCAAAGAGTAACCGGTTACATCAACAGCTGCAGTGCCTGCTAGTTTTTTGATACTCATGTGCAGAGATGGGCACGAATCACTGGCTCAGCAGCTCATGCCGGTTCGTTTATCAGCTGAACAATTGTTTGGCACTTCAAAGCCCCACCTCCTCAGGCAGGTGCCCACTCAGGGGCGGCATGCAGAGGAGGCAGGGCAGAGAAGCCAGGATGCTGCCTCCAAGTAGACGCCCACTAGAGGAGATGAGGCTTTGAAGCACCCAACATGTGTCTGGCTGATAAACGAACCAGCACAAATCACTGAACCAGAAGCTTCTGCCCATCTCTACTCATGTACTGATTCAGTGGCTTTCCCTCTGAGCTATACTGCTGCCCTAGGTGCTGTGCCTTGTTATAGACGGCCACTTCTTACCAAGTTTGGAAGGAGTCAGGTTGATCTGGGCCATAGCTAGCACGTTTGGTGCTTGTGGCTGTAAAGGTCAAAAAACTGAAAGCAATAACAACCATCTTGCCTTTTCTTAGTACCGTATTTGCCGGCGTATAAGATGACTTTTTTGCCCTGAAAAACATGCCTCCAAGTGGGGAGGGGGTCGTCTTATACGCCGGGTGCACTTCAGTTGGGCCAGGAGGGCGGTGGACAGACTTTCTCGAAGAAGCCGCCATTGCCGCCATTGAGTGAGTGACACAGGGCTGTGCCGGCTGGGGAGGAAGGCAGGCAATCAGGCAGGCGGTCGGTTCGGACGGAGGGAGGGAGGGAAGCAGAGCCAGCCATGCCTGAGTGGCCAGAGCCTGCCACCGGGCTGCCCGCCTCCCTGCGCCGCTGAGCCAGCTGCCCGCTCGCCCACCCGCCACCAGACAGCCGCTTCCCCTCCTGCCTCCATATCATGGTGAAAGAGCTCTCGTCTGTTGCTGCTGCACATCCCATTTCTCCTGGGTGGCTAAGATGGTGGCTTAGCTGGAAGTTGGATTGGGTTTCAGAGACAGGAAGAACAGCAAGAGAGTTTTATGGCGGACTCTCTCTATGTTCAGAGAGTTTGGCTGAAACAGTGAGGTTTTAACCCTCAAAATGTTGGTGCCTCGGGCTAAAGTTCAGCCACTCCTCGCTAGTTACAAATCTGAACCTGGTGGGACATCTCTGTGCTGCAAAACCGTAAGTTATCCAGCACTCTTGGGAAGCGTGTCAATTGGCATCCTCTTTGCAACCATCCCAAAAAGTTGAGACTCGCCAAGTTCTTTGTCTGTAGGACCTGCCGTCAATTCCAGGAGCTTTTAAATCTGCTGCCTGCCGTGAGATATATGGTGCGGTTCTGACTGGAAGAATGACATGTGCTTGGAGGCCCAAAATGGAACTCCAAAATGGGGAGACTGCATCCAGCATATTCATATTTTCTCACAAAGCTCAACATTTCTTCAGTGTAGTACTTCAAGCAATTCATACTGTCTAACGTTGCTACCCTTTGAAAATGAAACTTGCCTTTCCAGCTTAGAGATTATGACTGACCAAATAACATGGCATTCTCATTATTACAGAAGAAGACACACAGAACATAGTCACATTGTTGACATAACTGAATCCCAATGTTTTGAATTAATGAGAGACCTTAGGATGATCTCCTGAGCTCTTTTCCCTCCCACCAAACAACAAGGACGACAAAGAAAAGAAGAATGCAGAAATGGAGAACAATACAGAACTGCTTCATTTAAAAAGGAAGGAAGTTCATCTCCCCTGCTAACAAGCACAATCGAAAAAGAAGCCACTGCATTTCTATAATGTTAGGATTTCGTCAACTCAGGGCAATAAGGGGAAAGATTTTGTCGGTGGGTGTCAGTGCCAAAACTAAGAGTAAAACATTACATGAGCTTTCAGATTTGGGTGGTCCAAATAGGGAAAGGGGAAGAAGGCTCAATGACTTGGAAGAAAAGTCTAGGGCCATCAAAAAAGGGGCACAAGGGGGCTTTTGGTCGTCCAATGATCATGTTCAAATGGAAGTTCATCAAATCATATCTGGCTGCATTCTCTTGCAGTACTAAAAACCAGTCCATGGGAGGACTGTGGATATGGCTCATCCATGGAGAAGGGTTCAAGAGTGGGTCTGCGTCAGAGATGTGCATGAACCTCAGTTGGGAGGTTAGCACCAGGTTGTGTGCATAGCATCACAGGTACCACACGTTCCCTTACTCCACCTCTCCGGCTGGATCACCCACTCACCAGCTGGTCTGCTCTCCTCTCTTCCTCCTCTTCAGCTGTTCAACCGGTCCCTGGCAGGAGCACTGGCTTCCTTGCCTGGCCACCTTGGCTGATCCCCCATTCAGGCAAGGAAGCAGGACAGGCAAACCTGTACTCCTGCCAGGGACTGGTTGAACAGCCGAAGAGGAGGAGGAGAGGAGGGCGCTCTGACTGGTGAGTGGGTCAGTGGCTGAGGAGGCCGGGGAAGGGAACGTGCGCCCCCTGTGGTGCCATGCATATAAACCAACATGAACCTCTGCACCAAGGTTCATGTCCATCTTCAGTATGCATCCATTCTAGTACACTGCCAGTAATCTGGAACAAGAACCAGGTAGGTCCCATGGATAAGTCTCATTTTGTGTTGAAAAGATAGTGTCTCTATAACTCCCAGAATCCCACAGTTAACATGGTCACCCTTTGCTAGAGAGTTTTGGGAGCTATTATCTAAAAAAGCTCTTTTTCCAATTAGGCGTAGGGCCCAGAATTACAGATGATATGCATGGTGAACGAGAGCATGTGAGCCCAAAGTTGGCTTCTTTTCTCCATCAGCTAGAGATCTCATTTGCTCAATCCATGCAGAAACTGGCTGCTAAAGGCCTCATGATTCACGTCTGCACCATTAAAGAGAAAACAGGACGTTTCTGTCGTTTTTTTTAAAGCTGCCGTTTCCAAACAGCCAAAATCAACAGGGCAAACCCTACACACACTGACTCAAAAAGTGTAAGTCCATAAAGTTAAGTGGAGCTTACCCCCAGGTGAATGAATATAACATTATAGCCTCTGTCTCTTATTTTCCCCTCGGAAATAGTAAAAACACATTGACTTCAGAAGCATCTTGGAAGTTTTAACTAACCAGGCGAACATCTGCACTTTCTTAATCAGGAACAATCGCAGTTGATCAAGTAATTACTCCAGAGAGTATCAGATCAAATTACTTGCTTCCATTTTTGAAGCGGAATACACGCCTGTTCTAACTACCTTTTTCTCTCCCCTGCAAGCGTGAACTAATTTCGCAAAATGAGTCAGGCAATTATCAGGGATAGGACTTAGAGTCTGCAGACAACCCTTGATTATATTTAAAAGCAGAAAGCAATATTCCCATTTAACGGGTGACAGTTTATCATAGATAAAAGCCCCCCTCCCTCCTTTAAAGGATTCAAAATCAGGCCAACACATTTCATACTGTTTTGGAAGATGATAAAAAAAATGCAGTGTAGGGGGGAAGCCCACTGGGCTTGTTTTGTTCAACTGGGTAGTTAAGAAGAGGTTCATTACAGAAGTGCAGTTGGTTCGTGCTATTAGTACAGAATTCGTTGAACACATCAAATATTTCCACAGGTGAATTTCATTGCTTACCTTTGAGCCTCGCTCATTAAAAATAATTTCAACATCTAAGATTTTACCAAATTGCTGTAAAGAAATAGAAAAAAAAAATCACATGAGCATTAAGGGGGAAGAAGCATTGTACCACATGGAGATTTCTCAATTTTTGAGGATTCTGTATGCTAGGAAAGTAATTGCGCACAGAAAGTGGAGCAAATTCAAATTAACATGCCCTGGCGCAGACCTCTAGGTGCAGATGTATCACACAGATGTCATGTTCTCTGCCTGCAAAGCCTTCTCTGCTCTTTCAAAGGGAAGATGCAGTGACATGGTGATTTGTGTAGGTAGACTGAAGATGTATGTTTGATTCAAGTGAATGAACTAAATTTTGCTTGAGACGGTTCTGTGACTAATCTTGAGGCTGCCAATGCCTAATATGGGATTCCTGATGAGGATGATAGCAGGCTGTAGCTGAGAATGAAGAAGCGAGTGGTGATGTTGGCTTTGAAAATGGACAGGTGGAACTATCAACCTTCTACTACCCATTAACTCTGCCCTATGCTGGTCACTTGATGGGCACTGGTGTTCTTACCCATGTAACATAGAGTTGTGTTGTGGAATATGGCCTGTAGAAAGCCTGACAGAAGCTTGTGGGGGAAGAAAGCTTCACAGGGCTTTGTAGTGTGCTTGTAAGTCCAGCATTGGGATTAATGAATTATTCTTATTTTCCAGTGCACTCCTATATCATAAAAAGCCAATTCCTTTCTTCAGTGTAGCAGCTAGACAAAGAATTGCTCAATGCTGGAAGACAGTTGCAGAAATTTCATGGAATGATTGTGAATCTAGGGTACGGAAATTAGCTTTGATGGAAAAACTCACCACCGCTCAACACTGAGGTACCAAAATTCCAATGTAGACTTGTTTTTATAAAACCTCGTTTACTTTCATTTAATATTGTAGTAAACATATGGATTCTCTTAGCAACGCCCCCGGATACTCATGCTGACTTATGGAAATAAGACAACTAGTAGATGTTAACCCTTTGATAGGCTTACTATGTAGGATATGATGGTTCATAACTATTTCATGGTTTGTATATCTTATTAAAAAACACCTATTTCTTGCTCTGCCGAAAGGTCTGGTTGGTTGATCACAGGTTGACCGGTGGATCAAAAGAGAGATTGCAAAATCGTAAGCAATTGGATAAGAGTTGAACTGGTGGATTGCAGGCCAACTGGAGGACAGCAAAGTGCTGCTGGTGGACTGTTAAACTGGTGGACTGCAACTGGACTGCGAGACCAAAGAGGTGATGAGCCAATGGTCACCATCCCCTACTGCAATCGATGTGCACAACAGCACAGCTGCCACCAGCTTTTATGGTGGTGAAGTGAATTATGCCCAGCAATTATGGCAAAGCCACATCTTAAGAATATATGGAGCACCCTTGAGAAATCTAAACTCTTGGTCTCCTCTGACCACTCAAAAACATTTCAGGAAAAAAAATGCTTCCAATTCCACTTCTTATTGCCTGTGGATCAATCTGATGATAACCCAGTGGAATCCCAAATCCTGTCCTTAGAGAGTCTGAGTCCACCGCTTCTATCCAAAGCCAGAGAGCTGTGCTGATAATTTTGGGGCTATCCTGGAAACTGGTCCAGAGGTGCAGAATGTGGTGGCCAGACTAGTGGCGGGTGTGAATAAATTTGAACACATATCACCAGTTCTGATTTGCCTGCTTTGACTTTCTGTTCCTTTCTGAGCCAGGTCCAAGGTTCTGATTCTAGTATACAAGGCGCTTAATGGTTTGGGCCCCATTATATGTTGGAACAGCTCTACCTCAGAACATCAGCCCATGCCACCCATTCTCCTCAGGCCCTACATCTCTGAGTTAAAAAAAGGCTGTCACCAGAAATCATGCCTTCTCAGTTGTGGACCCATCCTTATGGAATGGGGTCCCAGCAGAAATCCATCAGGCCCCCTCCCTCCCTCCTTCAGTAGGATTCGAAAAACTGTCCAATGTCAAGAGGCATTCAAAAGCATCCTCTCCTGAGCTAATCTATATGCATTCTCAGTGTTGCCATCATTGTGGGTTGGTATCTATTGTTCATTTTATTTGAGAATTAAATGTTCGGTGGTTGGATGATTGGGTCCCTGTTACTGTATGTGACTGTAAGCCGTTTAGAGTACTACTTGTACTAAGGCGCATCAGTATGTAGACCGACCGACCGACCGACCGACCGACCGACCGACCGACCGACCGACCAACCAACCAACCAACCAACCAACCAACCAACCAACCAACCAACCAACCAACCAACCAACCAACCAACCAACCAACCAACCAACCAACCAACCAACCAACCAACCAACCAGCCAACCAACCAACCAACCAACCAACCAACCAACCAACCAACCAACCAACCAACCAGCCAGCCAGCCAGCCAGCCAGCCAGCCAGCCAGCCAGCCAGCCAGCCAGCCAGCCAGCCAGCCAGCCAGCCAACCAGACAGACAGACAGACAGACAGACAGACAGACAGACAGACCACCAACCCACCAGCAGCAATCCTAATATGCTTATTGGTTCTGTGAGGGGGTTCCCATCTGATCAGGTCATTGCATTGCAGGGGGCATAAATAAGTAAATAAATAAAGATGGGTGCCTTTTAGTTATGAGCATCAACCCAGAAAGATTCTTCTGGCCCTTTGCTGTTTTTGGAGCCTTCTTTTTTCTTTTTTAAAAGCATGAGACATTCCTTACAGCCTGACATTGTCCAATACATCACTCACACTGTCATGTTTGATTATTTCAGGTGTCATTAACAAGGCTACCTGAACCGGCGTGTAACACCAGCGAGCCAAAGAAGGCCATGAATGATACACTGACATGACAAGCTCAACATGGAACAGACAGAAATACAGTACGTGGGGAAGTGTCGAGCGGTCCTGCAAGATTTCATGGGCAGATGAATCAATTAAGGTGGTGCAGGCGAGTTTAGGGCACAGTGCCTCAGGTATGCTCTGTACCTGTTCATCATTTCCATGCTTGGGACTTTAATTGTGGAAGCTCCTGCATCGGTCGAATGAAGCACCGGCCCTGTGTCTGGTGGTGTGTAACCAGCTGGTAACTGAATTGTTGCAACTGTAGTGTAGGTACTGAACAAGCATTAGAGTAACTGGATGTACGTCCAGGTGAGTGCATGAAGAATTCTAGACTTTATTATTATTTTAGGAACAGTTGTAAGATCAATTTTTCAAGGAATTGGAAGAATAAGAACCAGTTTAATATGGAGGATTGAAAGAAATGTGGAATGCGGTGATCAATTATAAATTGATGTGTGAATTGAAAGGGAATATTGAAGGCAAATTATTTTAAGAATATATGGATTTTTTTAGTACATGTATTTGGGAAAGGGAAAGGCCATACCTCAGGACAAGAATCATTATATTTTTGGAGAGAAAGGAGGCATGTACATTAAAAGGGAGGGAGCTGATGCTGGAAGGAAGGAAGGAAGGAAGGAAGGAAGGAAGGAAGGAAGGAAGGAAGGAAGGAAGGAAGGAAGGAAGGAAGGAAGGAAGGAAGGAAGGAAGGAAGGAAGGAAGGAAGGAAGGAAGGATTCCGAGGATGGTGAGGAACACTGGATGTATTATGTAATATGAGTTTTTATTTCAGTTTGAGTTTTTATTTTTGTTGTTGGTTATTTTTCTTTTTTAATGCCATATTATTGTTTATTATGATTTTTAAAAAAAAGAAAAAAGAAAAAATGGGTTGTAGATTTAACTGACATTGATGGTCACCAGTTGAAATCAGGTCATGCCAGTTTGAGGAAAGAGGTAAGGTCAACACCCAGTTAGGAAAAAGTCTCCTTGTAAGGGTAACCCCAAAGCAGCTGCCCCCCTCTAGTGCCTTGGGCTTTATGCTCCTGATCGGACACCCAGTTGCAATCCCACCAAGGTGCCATCACTGGTGTGTGTGTGTTTGTGTGTGTGTGTGTGTGTTTGTGTATCCTGGCAATTTTGTCTTTACACAACTGTTTAAGTGAATAGGATAAGTGGCCCGGTGGGCAAAGGTTTAACACAGCCACAGCCTTTGCTGGTCACACCCCCAAACGATAAACTAGATAGGATCACATGGAAGACTTTCATTATTCATTACTTGTTATTTACTATAGAAATTCACTATGCTGCAAGTGTTCCTGGTGTACAGACTGGTTCACAGAACCTTGTGGAATAAAATATTAGCCTTCCATGTGCCACTGGGCATAGAAATTTCTTTCTTTCTTTTTTTCGCCATAGCTCCCAAAATTCATCAGGAAGCTGCAAGGGATTAGAGTATTCTCTCATCTCATTAGGCTAGGTACAGGGTGCCTTTGGAAAAATGGCCAGTTCCTTAATTCCTTGCACCTCCCATGGAGGTTACCCATTTTCTTCCTGTTCAGGCTAATAATGGCCATTGGTTTGGCCATTATTTGTCAGGCCAGTTTGTGCTGAAATTCCTTCGTGGACTTGGATTATTTGACCACAGCTATCAGAATTCTGGCGGGTGGAATATCTCATGAATCCTGGAAGCTATAGCAAAAAGAACATCTGAACGTCTCATACCTTAGTGCCAAATTGCCATGAAGGTATGGGAATTTCTAGGTTTATGATGCTGATCTCTCGTTATTTTCTGAAATCAAGTTCTACAAAAAGTTTTAAAATTGCTTTGATTCTCAGCTAAGGCCTGGTGGTGTTGGTGACTGGCTCCATGGAAAACGTGAGGTTGGACAGAGACCTACAACTGTAGAAAAATTATGAAAAGGGTGGAGGCCATCGGTTGAACAGAAATGCTCATCTAAGTTTGATGATGGAATGGATGGCTGGGTAGGTAAATCGTAGTGCCAGTAAGGTTAAAAACCAAAAGAACCTTTTTCCATAACTTATTTTTCTTCTTTTTTCCCCACCCCAATACAGAAATTAGCGCTGCTTACCCCAAACATTTGCCTGAGGTCGGGATCCCGGAATCTGAAGGGTATGTTCGAAACATGCAGTCGTTTGGGCTGCGATTTGTTTTCTGTGGTTTCGGAAGATTGTGTCTGTTGCTGGCCGTCGGTCTGTGCTGCATCGTCTGTCTGCTGAAAGAATCCAAAAGGTGGGGAGAGGGGGGGGGGAAAAGGAAAACGATTAACCACAGGACTAGCACCTCTCTGGCATTAGAAGGCCTTCTCTTCAGAAAATGACAACGTGGTTGATTTCTCTGAGAAACATGAACGGATGGATCCGAAAGGAAGAAATATGAGTTTGGGAAAAAAAAAAACTAAGAAAGTGGATGAAATAATTATACATTTCATATTTATCACCATCTTAGAACTGCAGAGCTGGAAGGGACACTAGAGGTCATCCAGTCCAGCCCTAGAGACCTCGACCACTCAGCTCTCCAGCAGTCATGGTTGACGCCTCCTTCTCTTGAGAGACTCCTCCTCTTTGACAGCTACTTGACAGACAGAAACAACACCCTCTTCGTACTGAAAATAGCTGCATCAGAAGAGGTTGGACGGGTCGGCGGTTGAGAATTCTGCCCCGCGTCTCTGCCTATGAAAAGAGACCGCTCTGACTTGATGTGGAACTGAAATAACCTATGTTTTGGATTCGTTTCTTTTAAAAGAACAAGTTTAATGTGAGATAAAACAGAATTTGTTGGCCGCTTCCCTTCCTGTGTAGGACGAACCAGTTGGAAAAGCTCTCTTTGTTCAATTTTTTAAGACTAGTGAAGACATTTTTAGCTTTGGCTTTTATTTCTGTCCTGCACGGAAGAGAACATTTGATGTACACCTCGGTTGTGTGTTGCCTGACCTCTGTTCCTTCTGTCTAGAGTGGCTTGAATCCAAAAATACTTGTTCATGAGTGGGGACACCACTGCTAGTCATATTTTCCTTCTTGAGGTTGTTTACCCACAGCTGTATTAACCCATGGCTGGGCCAGTGAGGCAATGTTGTATGAGCAACATCAAACAGCTGCACAATCGTGCCGACAGTACAGAGGTTTGGTCTTGAAAATTTCGTCCTATAGCTGCAAGACGCAACAACAATATTTCAATGGCCGTGTGTCAAGATTAATTTAGATCATGATAAGAATGATGTGACCCAATGGCCCAGAATTCCACTTGCCCCGTAGTCAACCAGATGACCATGGGGAACTCATGACTATCTCTCTCTGCCACTCATGTGATATACATTCGGAGATGTACTGATGGCAACAATGGAAACAAACATACTGTGGTGCCTCGCTTGACGATGTTAATTTGTTCCAGCGAAATCGCTGTAGAGCAAAACTGTTGTCAAACAAAATAAAAAAACCCATTGAAACGCATTAAAAACCGGTGAATGCATTCTAATGGGCGAAATACCTAATCGTCCAGCAAAGATCCTCCATAGGGCGGCCATTTTCGGTGCCTGTAAAGCGAGGAATCCATCCTAGAAAACAGTGGGGCCATTTTGTACTCCCGGCAGCCATTTTGAAACCCGTCGTAAAGCGAAAAATCAGTTCCCAAAGCAGGGAACCAATCGTCGCAAAAGCGATCGCAAAAACATCGTTGCGAAGCGGATTCGTCATTATACAGGGTAATCGTTAAGCGGGCCACGACTGTACAACCATCATGACTTCTGGCTACTGGGAACAGCTACTGGAGCCATATCCACCATGGATGTAAAAAGCTTGATTTTTAAAGCTTTCTGAGCTAGCGGCTCATATTATATCTCGTATTAATGAATCCCATGTTCTGTGTGATAAAATGCATTATTCTATTGGTTAGCAATCTTTCCCTATGCATTTTGATTTCTAGTATCCTGGCAGGGAGGGAACGGGTCCCCTTTTCCCTTTTTTCTACACCAGCCATAATTGTACAGACCAAATTTATGTGTTACATCTGAGCTATCCAAAAGCCAGGTAAATAATGCTTTTAGAATGCACCGTGTTAAAACCAATGTTAACATCTTACTTGTAAAAAGCTACTCTTACGACGCATGGGTAGGCGTGCCCTCCTGTTCAACACAAGAGAACTGATTTTTACACCAATATGTTAAATTGACGTGTTCGCTCCAAACTCTCAACTAAAGAGGGAAAAAAATATATGCTATCCTTCCTCTCTGATGACTTGGTGTCCAACAGGGAGGGTCTATAGAGATCTTACTAGACTTTAACTCCCATCAGGCTTAGCCAGTATTGTCAGTTGTAGGGAGTGTATTCCAATTGCATCTGAAATGTTGTATTCCCCCCCCCCCCCCGCGCCCCTATTCACAACATTCAGTCATTTAGAATATATACCCCTGTCCTACACGGCATATATTATATCACTCTAGTCTAAGTTGGGGGGGGTGGAAAAATAATCACATTCACGCTATATACACATATTACTTACAGTTTATACTCTCATTGTACGATTTAAAGGCATTCTGCTTCAACAGTATGAAAGCAATTAATTTCATTATGCCATCTGAAAATTAAAATTAATGATCTTTTGTAAAACAGAATGCTAAGAAAGCTCCAGGCTGTTTTTTCTTTTCCATCCTACGACAACATAGAATACCTAATTAATCATACCGTCGATGCATACATCCACGAATGTGTTTAAGAACATTTCTGAACATTCGTGAACTTAATTTCCTGGCACAAAGAAACCACTGGGAAAAAGAGAGAAAAACAGGCTTCCAAGTTGACTTTTTCTTTTTCCCTTTCCCCTTTTCTTTCAAAGGTCACTGAAGAGGTTGCTTACCATTTAATTTAATTAATTTATTTATTTAAAGTATTTTTACCCTGCCTTTCTCCTTGAAAAGAGCCCAAGGCAGCTTACAACATTGAAAGACAATATTTGAAGTTGGAAACGAGTAAGATGATATTTAAAACTGCAAACAAGGATGCATCTTACATCATGAACAGGCAATGTTAAGGCGAACATCAATAAGTATTCAAGAATTTTAAAAAGTGTCACTCTGAGAAACGAAAAACACAATAATGGAAAACACAAGTAGTACTAAAAATCCAGTCAAAGTAGTAATGCATAACAACCTATCTAAAAATCACACACAGGTAGCTGGTTACTGACGGAAATCTTGCCTGAAGTGAAAGGCCTTTGGCTGCCTGCGAAAGGACAGTAAAGATGGGGCCAGGCTGGCCTCCAGTGGGAGGGAGTTCCAAAGTCTCGGAGCAACCACGGAGAAGGCCCTCTCCCGGGTCCCCAGCAAACATGAAGTGGTGGGATTGAGAGAAAGCCCTCTCCTGATGATCTTAACACCCAAGCTGGCTCATAATGGGAGACACGGTCTTTGAAATAGTTTGGACCCAGGCTATTTGAGGGCTTTTTAGGTTAAAACCAGCACTTTGAATTGTGCCCCCAAAATGGACCGGGAGTCAGCGGAGCTGCTGTCACCGGGAGGGGGGGTGTTTAAGAAATTTCCTGTTGTTGTAGTTGTATCTCCATCAATAGGAAGGCAGAGAGATGCAGCATCGAATGCTCAAACCCTAAAAGGATACACAGGCACAGAAATGCTCTATATAGCATGTCACATCTTTATTTGCTGCAGAAATAGATGTTGCTTTGCGGCAGGATTGGACCCAGATGGCTCCTTAATGCAGGGTGTGGCTTCTCTTCAGACACCCCGTAGACTTGGCTTAGAAATCACTGATAAATTATTTTAACAAAACATTTAAGAGGAAAAAAAACTGTGTTTTTTTTTTCTTTGAAAGAGAAAGAGAGAGACGGTCACTAAGTGAGAGCCAGACTTTCAAGATTCATGTTTTAGACGTTTCGGATGAATTCTTTCTTTGTTCAGCTGAGTCCTAAAATAGGATTGTGTCTCTCTCCCTAGCCCCAGACAACACCTTCCGATCTTTGACCCCCCCCCCCCCCCCCCGTGGTCCTTGCCATGCTGTCCAGAGCTGAACTTTTTGAATTAGACCAGTGACGATCAGGAAGAATTTTATTTCGGGCCCAAACCCCGTTGGGTTGGTGCCATAGAAGCAATGCAAAAAAACAAGCAAGGATGGAAAGGCTGAGTCAACCTTGAGCCAGCCGACCTGAATCTGTTGGGATTGAACTCGGGTGATGAGCAGAGTTTTAACTGCAATACTGCAGCTTAACCCCTGTGCCACAAAGCTTGTCGGGTAAGCAGCCGGACAAGGGAGCCCTGGGGATTCTTAATTTCCTTGAACAAGAGAAACAGCAGTGCATTTGGTCACTCATCGGACGGCAAATCAGAGGAGGAAATGCTTCTTCTTTTTCTTCTTGGCTTTTAAAAAAATGCATCCCAAAATTCTTAAATTTCTTCATATTCTGGACAGAAAGGAATAGAGACTTAAGGCAGCCCAGTGATTTAGGAATCCTGAGGCTGGGAGTTCGATTCCCTGCTGTGCTTCGGTGACAATGGATGGACTCGATGAGGAACTTTGCAGTTCTAAGATTATTATCCTTATTAAATCGGAATGCCAGAGAAAGCGACTTCGGTTTCCCATCTCCTAGAGGTAATTTCTGGGGAAACTGGGCATCCATCCATGTCTTCAAAGAACAGAGGCCTTCGGCTCTAACATGTACAGATGTCCAAACTATCAACATACCCATAAAATTGTGTGTGGGGGGGAGGCCATTCAGTTTGCATCGATAATGCTTACAATTATGAAGGTAATTGCGGTGTATGGATTCCAGAACTGAGGTTGGTATGGGAAGTAAGGAAAGATATATATTTTTGACCATCCATTTAAACACAGTCTGCAGCACAGCTCTTATTCTTTCTTTCTTTTTTTGGGGGGGGGGGGGGAAGAAAAGTAGGTTCTGTGAAGGAGGTGTAAATGTAACTTTTCTACAGCCTGGTATTTGACCTTCCAGTCTATAAGGCTGTAAAGCAGGAGGGGAAGGCTGCATTTCTCCCATGCTCCACCTGCCCCCCAAGTATATCCCCCCCATATAAAACAAAAAAAAGTCCTCTCTTGCCCTCTGGTGGCCAATTTTAAAAATCTACAAAGTGTGAGACGTGGTGGCGCTGCGGGATAAACCGCAGAAGCCTTTGTGTGCTGCAGGGTCAGAAGACCAGCAGTTGTAAGATCGAATCCACACAACGGAGTTAGCTCCCATCGCTTGTCCCAGCTCCTGCCAACCTAGCAATTCGAAAGCATGCAAATGCAAGTAGATAAATAGGTACCACCTCGGTGGGAAGGTAAACAGCGTTCCGTGTCTAAGTCGCGCTGGCCACGTGACCACGGAAACTGTCTTCGGACAAACGTTGGCTCTACGGCTTGGAAACGGGGATGAGCACCGCCCCTAGAGTCGGACACGACTGGACTCAATGTCAAGGGGAACCTTTACCAAGTCCCAAGTTCAAAACTGAATCTTTGGTTCCCTATTAAAAACAACCTTTTTCCCCCCGGAAAAAAAGGGAGGGGATGGGTAGGTTCTGAACCACCAGCTGAGTCCGAATCATTGGGAAAAGAAAGAATCTGGTACAAGTTGAGTCATCAGTGCGACCTAAGTCTGACTTGACGGTAAGTCCTGCGACTCAAGTCTCTATCCCTGGTGCTGGGGGTCTCAAAAATATATAAGGATTGCTGTCCATGCCCTTAGAAGGCACAAAGAGGGCTGGATTTGACCCATGGGGTGCAATTTGCCTTCCACAACAATAAAAACATGTCAACCAGCATTCAGCACCATCAGTTTCTGGTAAATAGTGGCATCCTTGTAGATGTTCTCAGGTTCTCAAGGGCGAATGGAAGACGAGCTGGCAAATGTGTCCAAAAATGGCACCCCACTGCCACTGCAATGTTATGTTAGATGTCAAACGTCGTCCTGTTTGCTGGCAGTCACAGGTGAGCAGAGGGGCACCTTCAAAGACCAGAACATGAGATGGCCCAACTGGGATAGTAGAGACGAAGTGGGACGTGCTAAACCGCAGTCAGATCCTGCAGAGTGGAGACTCAACTTTTGAAAAGGTGACTTATTTAAGCTTTCAAAAAGACAACAACAGGAAGACAGTCTATAGCTTGCTTCTGACTTGAGTTGAGCAAGCTTGCAACAACACTTCCAAAGTGCTGGGGGCAGTTTTCCTTTTGAAAGAATACCCTCTGTCCTAGGAGACGTGACACCAAAGGATGACAGGATGGGGAAGGAAGAGGAAAAGAGGTTAATTGAGGAAGCGTGCTAGAATAACTACATCACGTACAGGAGGAATGGCAAAAGATGGAGGCTCTTCTTGGGAGGGCCATGTCCAGTTCTTTTAAGAAGGTACCAGCTTGGGTGCAGAAAGTAAAAAAGTAAACACAAAAGCATCTTTTATTCCCTTAGATGCTCAATGATCCAGTCCCTCCTCACATCTGTTGTAAATTCTTTAGACACATTTTGTTGAATGTTTCGAGGCTCTGGATTCAGAGGGGAATATTTCGACGCCATGCAAGGCAATGTACTTGGAACACTGCGAGCAAAAATAAAACAAACCCTGGCCTATAAATTTTGCTGCCCGATATACATCAGCCATAATGTCCAGCCACTTTCCGGACAGAGAGATTTGAGACCTCATTCGTTATCTCTGTAGAAAAGGTCATTTCCACCCATTTATTGCATGACTTTTTCCAGGCTCTGCTGGGAATCCATTTCTTAGTTTTAAAAAAAACACCCTGTATAAACAGGCTGACAAACCATTACATATTTTGCTCTAGTTGTCAATGACTGCTGTTCCCCCGGTTGTGGGAAGGAAAGTGCGAGGCCAGCACCTCCAGAAAGTCCGGAGCGGCAACACAAATGGACCAGAAGACCTGAAAAGTATTCTCAGAGCCCCCGTTAACCTATAAAAGCACGGAGCCTCAAGAGCAAAGAATCCCCGGCCGTCACATTATGTACAACTTTTCTCCCCCACCTTCCGATTGTTGAAACTTTGAAGACTGTTGAGTGCATTTTCGAACTCCTTTAATCTGGGACTCTGGGGCTCATTTTTCCATAATCATTTCTAACTCAATCAATAAGGCAGAGCTACACAAGTTTAATCTTGGTGAAATTTGATTTCGGTATTGACAAATGCATGGAGAAACTCTATGCAGGGCATGCATGCGGCGCCACAATGGAGTGTGCTTTCGGATGTCAAATTTCATTTATCATTCTTTAGCCCATTTACATTCTTCACCATGGCACGGGACCTGGCTTCTTCTTATTCTTTTTTTAATGGAGGCTTATTTTCCCCAATTCTCTCACTCTCTAGTATGTTCAATACTTTATTGTTTCTCCAGGACTTTCTACTCTCTCTGTCTCTCTCCCTGTCTCTCTCTCTCTCTCTCTCTCTCACACACACACACACTCCTTTGTTTTTAAAGAAGCTACAGCCTCCACTGTGCAGAGGAAGAGAACAGGGCATGGCTGAGATCCTTAGAAGGCTTAAGGTCAACCTCTTCATCTCAAGAGGAACGCTGCGATGCTCGGTGCGCTCAGCTTCTGGAGGCAATTTAGTTTAAACCAAAGCCCGCCTGCACCCCACATCAGAGCCGTGGTTCCCACGCTGTGTACTGGGTTCAAAGGGTGGAGGAAAGGTGCTTCTGGCGAGAAGATCAGACCTGAACTAAGACGCAGAGCAGAACCTGGCAAAACCCCAGCGCCAGCCCTTCCCGTGTGCCCGAACAGAGTTCGCAGCTCACACGAAAAGAACAGAAAGATGGGATCTCTTTGAAGAGATTTGTATTTTCAGTAAGCCAGTAAAGACAAACCGCCATTGCTGAAATTCCAGTTGAGATCGGCTGTCTTAGCGCAGCCAGAAAGGATCTCAGTTCAGGAGCAAGGCGAAGATCTCCACGATTCCTTATTTCGTTTTGTAGGTGAGGAGACCATGGCTTTCTCCAGGAGCGCAAAACATAATGTAGGTCAACCTTTTCTTTCTGCAGAAAATCAGCGCATTTTCCCTTTGTGGAGTTAAGTGCAGACACACAAAGAGAGACACACAGACACACACGGACACATGCACACACACACACACACACACACACACACACAGAGACAGAGAGAGAGAGACACAACAGGACAAGTTGGTCACAAAGAGGCAAACAACCCACCCAATCCTTTCGATGTTATGACTCTACCGAACAAGGCGACAGTTGTAACGTTTCGGCGAACTGTGAATTTTGCACACAGCGGCTGGTTTGTTTGAATATCTTTTCCAGCCAATGCCCCATAAGCTGTTATCGATGGCGTCCAACATGGATAAAGCCTTCCTTGAGATCTCTTTATCGATAAGATAAACGGCAATAATATTTTGAAAGTCAAAAGAGAAGAATCAGATCCCATGTTTTCACTGCATCCGTCTGCATTTCTCCATTTTTTTCTGCACGTTCTGATGCAAGACATGTATAAGAGGTATTAAACCTTTCTCTCTTTTTTGAAAAAAAAAATCCCACACACCTTCAATATTTTATCTTATTTTCCTGCTTAAACCAATCAAGTTGTTTCTGAGAGAGAGAGAGAGACAGAGAGAGAGCCGGGGGGGAGTTGAAGCTTTGTGAGTGTCTTGCAGGCATTATTTGATTAACTCGACAATATTATGTGAGCAATGGTTGAGTACTCACTGTGCTGTTCTTTTGACCAAATTGATTTGTGTAATGAACACTTGTGCTCTCTTTTGAATAGGCCTCTTGATTTAAGCAGTAATGCCGGAAAGCCGAGTAAATTTACAGCCCCCACAGTCATTCCCTTTCAATCCAGAGAGAATAGCGGTGGTGGCGGACGAGGACTGAGCGTAACTCAATACATCGTGATGCAAGCACA